>NW_028168888.1:0-600000 GCF_964035555.1 Netta rufina | reverse complement strand
TTCTGTTGCCATGGCAACCATGGGGTAGTGCTTCCATGGCAACCATGGGGATGTGTTGCCATGGTAACGATGGGGTTGGGTTGCCATGGCAACCATGGGGTTGTGTTGCCATGGTAACCATGGGGTTGGGTTGCCATGGAAAACTAGGGTAGTGCTTCCATGGCAACTATGGGGATGTGTTGCCTTGGTAACGATGGGGTTGGCTTGCTATGATAACCATGGGTTTGTGTTGCCATGGTAACCATGGCGTTTTGTTGCCATGGCAACTATGGGGTTCTGTTGCCATGGCAACCATGGGGTAGTGTTTCCACGGCAACCACGGGGTTTGGTTGCCATGGTAACCATGGGGTTGGGTTGCCATGGCAACCATGGGGTTGGGTTGCAATGGCAACCATGGGGTTGTGTTGCCATGGTAACCATGGGGTTGGGTTGCCATGGCAATCATGGTGTTGTGTTGCCATGGTAAACAAGCGTTTAGTTGCCATGGCAACTATGGGGTTCTGTTGCCATGGTAACCATGGGGTTGGGTTGCCATGGCAACCATGGGGTTGTGTTTCAATGGGAAACATGGGGTTGGGTTGCCATGGCATCCACGGGTTTGGGTTGCCATGGCAACCATGGGGTTGTGTTGCCATGGCAACCATGGGGTTGTGTTGCCATGGTAACCATGGCGTTTAGTTGCCATGGCAACTATGGGGTTGTGTTGCCATGGTAACCATGGGGTAGTGTTTCCATGGCAACCATGGGGTTGTGTTGCCATGGGAACCTTGGGGTTGGGTTGCCATGGCATCCACGGGGTTGGGTTGCCATGGCAACCACGGGGTTTGGTTGCCATGGCAACCATGGGGTTCTGTGTCCATGGTAACCATGGGGTTGTGTTGCCATGGTAACCATGGCGTTTTGTTGCCATGGCAACTATGGGGTTCTGTTGCCATGGCAACCATGGGGTAGTGTTTCCATGGCAACCGTGGGGTAGTGTTGCCATGGTAACGATGGGGTGGCTTGCCATGGCAACCACGGGGTTGTGTTCTCATGGGAACCATGGGGTTGTGTTGCCATGGCAACCATGGGGTTCAGATGCCATGGTAACAATGCATTTGGGTTGCCATGGCAACCATGGGGTTCTGTTGCCATGGTAACCATGGCGTTTAGTTGCCATGGCAACTATGGGGTTCTGTTGCCATGGTAACCATGGGGTTGGGTTGCCATGGCAACCTTGGTGTTGTGTTGCCATGGGAACCATGGGGTTGGGTTGCCATGGCATCCACGGGGTTGGGTTGCCATGGCAACCACGGGCTTGTGTTGCCATGGCAACCATGGGGTTCTGTGTCCATGGTAACCATGGGGTTGTGTTGCCATGGTAACCATGGCGTTTTGTTGCCATGGCAACTATGGTGTTCTGTTGCCATGGCAACCATGGGGTAGTGTTTCCATGGCAACCACGGGGTTTGGTTGCCATGGTAACCATGGGGTTGGGTTGCCATGGCAACCACGGGGTTTGGTTGCTATGGTAACCATGGAATTGGGTTGCCATGGCAACCATGGGGTTGTGTTGCCATGGTAACCATGGCGTTTAGTTGCCAAGGCAACCACGGGGTTTGGTTGCCATGGTAACCATGGGGTTGGGTTGCCATGGCAACCATGGGGTTGGGTTGGCATGGCAACCATGGGGTTGTGTTGCCATGGGAACCATGGGGTTGTGTTGCCATGGTAACCATGGGGTTGGGTTGCCATGGGAACCATGGGGTTGGGTTGCCATGGGAACCATGGGGTTGGGTTGCCATGGCAACCATGGGGTTGTGTTGCCATGGCAACCATGGGGTTGTGTTGCCATGGGAACCATGGGGTTGTGTTGCCATGGTAACCATGGGGTTGGGTTGCCATGGTAACCATGGGGTTGGGTTGCCATGGTAACCATGGGGTTGGGTTGCCATGGCAACCATGGTGTTGGGTTCCCATGGTAAACATGGGGTTGGGTTGCCATGGCAACCATGGGGTTGTGTTGCCATGGTAACCATGGCGTTTAGTTGCCATGGCAACTATGGGGTTCTGTTGCCATGGTAACCATGGGGTTGGGTTGCCATGGCAACCATGGGGTTGTGTTGCCATGGGAACCATGGGGTTGTGTTGCCATGGTAACCATGGCGTTTAGTTGCCATGGCAACTATGGGGTTCTGTTGCCATGGTAACCATGGGGTTGGGTTGCCATGGTAACCATGGGGTTGTTTTGCCATGGGAACCATGGGGTTGGGTTGCCATGGCATCCACGGGGTTGGGTTGCCATGGCAACCACGGGGTTTGGTTGCCATGGCAACCATGGGGTTCTGTGTCCATGGTAACAATGGGGTTGTGTTGCCATGGTAACCATGGCGTTTTGTTGCCATGGCAACTATGGGGTTCTGTTGCCATGGCAACCATGGGGTAGTGTTTCCATGGCAACCACGGGGTTTGGTTGCCATGGCAACCATGGGGTTGTGTTGCCATGGTAACCATGGCGTTTAGTTGCCATGGCAACCATGGGGTTCTGTTGCCATGGTAACCATGGGGTTGGGTTGCCATGGCAACCATGGGGTTGTGTTTCCATGGGAACCATGGGGTTGGGTTGCCATGGCAACCATGCGGTTGGGTTGCCATGGCAACCATGGGGTTCTGTGTCCTTGGTAACCATGGGGTTGTGTTGCCATGGTAACCATGGCGTTTTGTTGCCATGGCAACTATGGGTTTCTGTTGCCATGGCAACCACGGGGTTTGGTTGCCATGGTAACCATGGGGTTGGGTTACCATGGCAGCCATGGGGTTGTGTTGCCATGGTAACCATGGCGTTTAGTTGCCATGGCAACTATGGGGTTCTGTTGCCATGGTAACCATGGGGTTGGGTTGCCATGGCAACCATGGGGTTGTGTTGCCATGGGAACCATGGGGTAGTGTTTCCATGGCAACCACGGGGTTTGGTTGCCATGGTAACCATGGGGTTGGGTTGCCATGGCAACCATGGGGTTGGGTTGCAATGGCAACCATGGGGTTGTGTTGCCATGGTAACCATGGGGTTGGGTTGCCATGGCAATCATGGTGTTGTGTTGCCATGGTAAACAAGCGTTTAGTTGCCATGGCAACTATGGGGTTCTGTTGCCATGGTAACCATGGGGTTGGGTTGCCATGGCAACCATGGGGTTGTGTTTCAATGGGAAACATGGGGTTGGGTTGCCATGGCATCCAAGGGTTTGGGTTGCCATGGCAACCATGGGGTTGTGTTGCCATGGCAACCATGGGGTTGTGTTGCCATGGTAACCATGGCGTTTAGTTGCCATGGCAACTATGGGGTTGTGTTGCCATGGTAACCATGGGGTAGTGTTTCCATGGCAACCATGGGGTTGTGTTGCCATGGGAACCTTGGGGTTGGGTTGCCATGGCATCCACGGGGTTGGGTTGCCATGGCAACCACGGGGTTTGGTTGCCATGGCAACCATGGGGTTCTGTGTCCATGGTAACCATGGGGTTGTGTTGCCATGGTAACCATGGCGTTTTGTTGCCATGGCAACTATGGGGTTCTGTTGCCATGGCAACCATGGGGTAGTGTTTCCATGGCAACCGTGGGGTAGTGTTGCCATGGTAACGATGGGGTGGCTTGCCATGGCAACCACGGGGTTGTGTTCTCATGGGAACCATGGGGTTGTGTTGCCATGGCAACCATGGGGTTCAGATGCCATGGTAACAATGCATTTGGGTTGCCATGGCAACCATGGGGTTCTGTTGCCATGGTAACCATGGCGTTTAGTTGCCATGGCAACTATGGGGTTCTGTTGCCATGGTAACCATGGGGTTGGGTTGCCATGGCAACCTTGGTGTTGTGTTGCCATGGGAACCATGGGGTTGGGTTGCCATGGCATCCACGGGGTTGGGTTGCCATGGCAACCACGGGCTTGTGTTGCCATGGCAACCATGGGGTTCTGTGTCCATGGTAACCATGGGGTTGTGTTGCCATGGTAACCATGGCGTTTTGTTGCCATGGCAACTATGGTGTTCTGTTGCCATGGCAACCATGGGGTAGTGTTTCCATGGCAACCACGGGGTTTGGTTGCCATGGTAACCATGGGGTTGGGTTGCCATGGCAACCACGGGGTTTGGTTGCTATGGTAACCATGGAATTGGGTTGCCATGGCAACCATGGGGTTGTGTTGCCATGGTAACCATGGCGTTTAGTTGCCAAGGCAACCACGGGGTTTGGTTGCCATGGTAACCATGGGGTTGGGTTGCCATGGCAACCATGGGGTTGGGTTGGCATGGCAACCATGGGGTTGTGTTGCCATGGGAACCATGGGGTTGTGTTGCCATGGTAACCATGGGGTTGGGTTGCCATGGGAACCATGGGGTTGGGTTGCCATGGGAACCATGGGGTTGGGTTGCCATGGCAACCATGGGGTTGTGTTGCCATGGCAACCATGGGGTTGTGTTGCCATGGGAACCATGGGGTTGTGTTGCCATGGTAACCATGGGGTTGGGTTGCCATGGTAACCATGGGGTTGGGTTGCCATGGTAACCATGGGGTTGGGTTGCCATGGCAACCATGGTGTTGGGTTCCCATGGTAAACATGGGGTTGGGTTGCCATGGCAACCATGGGGTTGTGTTGCCATGGTAACCATGGCGTTTAGTTGCCATGGCAACTATGGGGTTCTGTTGCCATGGTAACCATGGGGTTGGGTTGCCATGGCAACCATGGGGTTGTGTTGCCATGGGAACCATGGGGTTGTGTTGCCATGGTAACCATGGCGTTTAGTTGCCATGGCAACTATGGGGTTCTGTTGCCATGGTAACCATGGGGTTGGGTTGCCATGGTAACCATGGGGTTGTTTTGCCATGGGAACCATGGGGTTGGGTTGCCATGGCATCCACGGGGTTGGGTTGCCATGGCAACCACGGGGTTTGGTTGCCATGGCAACCATGGGGTTCTGTGTCCATGGTAACAATGGGGTTGTGTTGCCATGGTAACCATGGCGTTTTGTTGCCATGGCAACTATGGGGTTCTGTTGCCATGGCAACCATGGGGTAGTGTTTCCATGGCAACCACGGGGTTTGGTTGCCATGGCAACCATGGGGTTGTGTTGCCATGGTAACCATGGCGTTTAGTTGCCATGGCAACCATGGGGTTCTGTTGCCATGGTAACCATGGGGTTGGGTTGCCATGGCAACCATGGGGTTGTGTTTCCATGGGAACCATGGGGTTGGGTTGCCATGGCAACCATGCGGTTGGGTTGCCATGGCAACCATGGGGTTCTGTGTCCTTGGTAACCATGGGGTTGTGTTGCCATGGTAACCATGGCGTTTTGTTGCCATGGCAACTATGGGTTTCTGTTGCCATGGCAACCACGGGGTTTGGTTGCCATGGTAACCATGGGGTTGGGTTACCATGGCAGCCATGGGGTTGTGTTGCCATGGTAACCATGGCGTTTAGTTGCCATGGCAACTATGGGGTTCTGTTGCCATGGTAACCATGGGGTTGGGTTGCCATGGCAACCATGGGGTTGTGTTGCCATGGGAACCATGGGGTTGGGTTGCCATGGCATCCACTGGGTTGGGTTGCCATGGCAACCACGGGTTGGGTTGCCATGGCAACCATGGGGTTCTGTGTCCATGGTAACCATGGGGTTGTGTTGCCATGGTAACCATGGCGTTTTGTTGCCAAGGCAACTATGCGGTTCTGTTGCCATGGCAACCATGGGGTAGTGTTTCCATGGCAACCACGGGGTTTGGTTGCCATGGCAACCATGGGCTTGTGTTGCCATGGTAACCATGGCGTTTAGTTGCCATGGCAACTATGGGGTTCTGTTGCCATGGTAACCATGGGGTTGGGTTGCCATGGCAACCATGGGGTTGTGTTGCTATGGTAACCATGGGGTTGGGTTGCCATGGCAACCATGGGGTTGGGTTGCCATGGCAACCATGGGGTTGGTTTGCCATGGTAACCATGGCGTTGTGTTGCCATGGTAACCATGGCGTTTAGTTGCCATGGCAACCACGGAGTTTGGTTGCCATGGTAACCACGGGGTTTGGTTGCCATGGTAACCATGGGGTTGGGTTGCCATGGCAACCATGGGGTTCTGTGTCCATGGTAACCATGGGGTTGTGTTGCCATGGTAACCATGGCGTTTTGTTGCCATGGCAACTATGGGGTTCTGTTGCCATGGCAACCATGGGGTAGTGTTGCCATGGGAACCATGGGGTTGGGTTGCCATGGCAACCATGGGGTTGGGTTGCCATGGCAACCATGGGGTTGTGTTGCCATGGTAACCATGGCGTTTAGTTGCCATGGCAACCACGGGGTTTGGTTGCCATGGCAACCATGGGGTTGTGTTGCCATGGTAACCATGGCATTTAGTTGCCATGGTAACCATGGGGTTGGGTTGCCATGGCAACCATGGGGTAGTGTTTCCATGGCAACCACGGGGTTTGGTTGCCATGGTAACCATGGGGTTGGGTTGCCATGGCAACCACGGGGTTTGGTTGCTATGGTAACCATGGGGTTGGGTTGCCATGGCAACCATGGGGTTGTGTTGCCATGGTAACCATGGCGTTTAGTTGCCATGGCAACCACGGGGTTTGGTTGCCATGGTAACCATGGGGTTGGGTTGCCATGGCAACCATGGGGTTGGATTGCCATTGCAACCATGGGGTTGTGTTGCCATGGTAACCATGGGGTTGGTTTGCCATGGGAACCATGGGTTTGGGTTGCCATGGCAACCATGGGGTTGGGTTGCCATGGCAATCATGGGGTTGTGTTGCCATGGTAACCATGGCGTTTAGTTGCCATGGCAACCACGGGGTTTGGTTGCCATGGTAACCATGGGGTTGGGTTGCCATGGCAACCATGGGGTTGGGTTGCCATGGCAACTATGGCGTTGGGTTCCCCTGGTTACCATGGGGTTGGGTTGCCATGGCAACCATGGGGTTGTGTTGCCATGGTAACCATGGCGTTTAGTTGACATGGCAACTATGGGGTTCTGTTGCCATGGTAACCATGGGGTTGGGTTGCCATGGCAACCATGGGGTTGTGTTGCCATGGGAACCGTGGGATTGGGTTGCCATGGCATCCACGGGGTTGGGTTGCCATGGCAACCACGGGGTTTGGTTGCCATGGCAACCATGGGGTTCTGTGTCCATGGTAACCATGGGGTTGTGTTGCCATGGTAACCATGGCGTTTTGTTGCCATGGCAACTATGGGGTTCTGTTGCCATGGCAACCATGGGGTAGTGTTTCCATGGCAACCACGGGGTTTGGTTGCCATGGTAACCATGGGGTTGGGTTGCCATGGCAACCATGGGGTTGGGTTGCCATGGTAACCATGGGGTTGGGTTGCCATGGCAACCATGGGGTTGTGTTGCCATAGTAACCATGGCGTTTAGTTGCCATGGCAACTATGGGGTTCTGTTGCCATGGTAACCATGTGGTTGGGTTGCCATGGCAACCATGGGGTTGTGTTGCCATGGGAAGCATGGGGTTGGGTTGCCATGGCATCCACGGGGTTGGGTTGCCATGGCAACCACGGGGTTGGGTTGCCATGGCAACCATGGGGTTGTGTTGCCATGGTAACCATGGCGTTTAGTTGCCATGGCAACTATGGGGTTCTGTTGCCATGGTAACCATGGGGTTGGGTTGCCATCGTAACCATGGGTTTGGGTTGCCATGGCAACCATGGGGTTGTGTTGCCATGGGAACCATGGGGTTGGGTTGCCATGGCATCCACGGGGTTGGGTTGCCATGGCAACCACGGGGTTTGTTTGCCATGGCAACCATGGGGTTCTGTGTCCATGGTAACCATGGGGTTGTATTGCCATGGTAAACATGGCGTTTTGTTGCCATGGCAACTATGGGGTTCTGTTGCCATGGGAACCAAGGGGTTTGGTTGCCATGGTAACCATGGGGTTGTGTTGCCATGGTAACCATGGGGTTGTGTTGCCATGGTAACCATGGCGTTTAGTTGCCATGGCAACTATGGGGTTCTGTTGCCATGGTAACCATGGGGTTGGGTTGCCATGGCAACCATGGGGTTGTGTTGCCATGGCATCCACGGGGTTGGGTTGCCATGGCAACTACGGGGTTTGGTTGCCATGGCAACCATGGGGTTCTGTGTCCATGGTAACCATGGGGTTGTGTTGCCATGGAAACCATGGCGTTTTGTTGCCATGGCAACTATGGGGTTCTGTTGCCATGGCAACCATGGGGTAGTGTTTCCATGGCAACCACGGGGTTTGGTTGCCATGGTAACCATGGGGTTGGGTTGCCATGGCAACCATGGGGTTGTGTTGCCATGGTAACCATGGGGTTGGGTAGCCATGGCAACCATGGGGTTGTGTTGCCATGGTAACCATGGCGTTTAGTTGCCATGGCAACTATGGGGTTCTGTTGCCATGGTAACCATGGGGTTGGGTTGCCATGGCAACCATGGGGTTGTGTTGCCATGGCATCAACGGGGTTGGGTTGCCATGGCAACCACGGGGTTTGGTTGCCATGGCAACCATGGGGTTGGGTTGCCATGGTAACCATGGCATTTAGTTGCCATGGTAACCATGGGGTTGGGTTGCCATGGCAATAGCGGGGTTTGGTTGCTATGGTAACCATGGGGTTGGGTTGCCATGGCAACCATGGGGTAGTGTTTCCATGGCAACCACGGGGTGCTGTTGCCATGGTAACCATGGGGTTGGGTTGCCATGGCAACCATGGGGTTGTGTTGCCATGGGAACCATGGGGTTGGGTTACCATGGCAACCATGGGGTTGGGTTGCCATGGCAACCATGGGGTTGGGTTGCCATGGCAACCATGGGGTTGTGTTGCCATGGTAACCATGGCGTTTAGTTGCCATGGCAACCACGGGGTTTGGTTGCCATGGTAACCATGGGGTTGGGTTGCCATGGCAACCATGGGGTTGGTTTCCCATGGTAACCATGGGGTTGGGTTGCCATGGCAACCATGGTGTTGTGTTGCCATGGTAACCATGGCGTTTAGTTGCCATGGCAACTATGGGGTTCTGTTGCCATGGTAACCATGGGGTTGGGTTGCCATGGCAACCATGGGGTTGTGTTGCCATGGGAACCATGGGGTTGGGTTGCCATGGCATCCACGGGGTTGGGTTGCCATGGCAACCACGGGGTTTGGTTGCCATGGCAACCATGGGGTTCTGTGTCCATGGTAACCATGGGGTTGTGTTGCCATGGTAACCATGGCGTTTTGTTGCCATGGCAACTATGGGGTTCTGTTGCCATGGCAACCAAGGGGTTTGGTTGCCATGGTAACCATGGGGTTGTGTTGCCATGGCAACCATGGGGTTGTGTTGCCATGGTAACCATGGCGTTTAGTTGCCATGGCAACTATGGGGTTCTGTTGCCATGGTAACCATGGGGTTGGGTTGCCATGGCAACCATGGGGTTGTGTTGCCATGGCATCCACGGGGTTGGGTTGCCATAGCAACCACGGGGTTTGGTTGCCATGGCAACCATGGGATAATATGTCCATGGTAACCATGGGGTTGGGTTGCCATGGCAACCACGGGGTTTGGTTGCTATGGTAACCATGGGGTTGGGTTGCCATGGCAACCATGGGGTAGTGTTTCCATGGCAACCACGGGGTTTGGTTGCCATGGTAACCATGGGGTTGGGTTGCCATGGCAACCACGGGTTTTGGTTGCTATGGTAACCATGGGGTTGGGTTGCCATGGCAACCATGGGGTTGTGTTGCCATGGTAACCATGGCGTTTAGTTGCCATGGCAACCACGGGGTTTGGTTGCCATGGGAACCATAGGGTTGGGTTGCCATGGCAACCATGGGGTTGGTTTGCCATGGCAATCATGGGGTTGTGTTGTCATGGTAACCATGGCGTTTAGTTGCCATGGCAACCACGGGGTTTGGTTGCCATGGTAACCATGGGGTTGGGTTGCCATGGCAACCATGGGGTTGGGTTGCCATGGCAACCATGGCGTTGGGTTCCCATGGTAACCATGGGGTTGTGTTGCCATGGCAACCATGGGGTTGGATTGCCATGGTAACCATGGCGTTTAGTTGCCATGGCAACCACGGGGTTGGGTTGCCATGGCAACCATGGGGTTGTGTTGCCATGGTAACCATGGCGTTTAGTTGCCATGGCAACTATGGGGTTCTGTTGCCATGGTAACTATGGGGTTGGGTTGCCATGGCAACCATGGGGTTGTGTTGCCATGGGAACCATGGGGTTGGGTTGCCATGGCATCCACGGGGTTGGGTTGCCATGGCAACCACGGGGTTTGGTTGCCATGGTAACCATGGGGTTCTGTGTCCATGGTAACCATGGGGTTGTGTTGCCATGGTAACCATAGCGTTTTGTTGCCATGGCAACTATGGGGTTCTGTTGCCATGGCAACCATGGGGTAGTGTTTCCATGGCAACCACGGGGTTTGGTTGCCATGGTAACCATGGGGTTGGGTTGCCATGCCAACCATGGGGTTGGGTTGCCATGGCAACCATGGGGTTGTGTTGCCATGGGAACCATGGGGTTGGGTTGCCATGGCATCCACGGGGTTGGGTTGCCATGGCAACCACGGGGTTTGGATGCCATGGCAACCATGGGGTTCTGTGTCCATGGTAACCATGGGGTTGTGTTGCCATGGTAACCATGGCGTTTTGTTGCCATGGCAAATATGGTGTTCTGTTGCCATGGCAACCACGGGGTTTGGTTGCTATGGTAACCATGGGGTTGGGTTGCCATGGCAAATATGGGGTTGTGTTGCCATGGTAACCATGGCGTTTTGTTACCATGGCAACCACGGGGTTTGGTTGCCATGGTAACCATGGGGTTGGGTTGCCATGGCAACCATGGGGTTGTGTTGCCATGGTAACCATGGGGTTGGGTTGCCATGGCAACCATGGGGTTGGGTTGCCATGGTAACCATGGGGTTTGGGTTGCCATGGCAACCATGGGGTTGTGTTGCCATGGTAACCATGGCGTTTAGTTGCCATGGCAACTATGGGGTTCTGTTGCCATGGTAACCATGGGGTTGGGTTGCCATGGCAACCATGGGGTTGTGTTGCCATGGGAACCGTGGGATTGGGTTGCCATGGCATCCACGGGGTTGGGTTGCCATGGCAACCACGGGGTTTGGTTGCCATGGCAACCATGGGGTTCTGTGTCCATGGTAACCATGGGGTTGTGTTGCCATGGTAACCATGGCGTTTTGTTGCCATGGCAACTATGGGGTTCTGTTGCCATGGCAACCATGGGGTAGTGTTTCCATGGCAACCACGGAGTTTGGTTGCCATGGTAACCATGGGGTTGGGTTGCCATGGCAACCATGGGGTTGGGTTGCCATGGTAACCATGGGGTTGGGTTGCCATGGCAACCATGGGGTTGTGTTGCCATGGTAACCATGGCGTTTAGTTGCCATGGCAACTATGGGGTTCTGTTGCCATGGTAACCATGTGGTTGGGTTGCCATGGCAACCATGGGGTTGTGTTGCCATGGGAAGCATGGGGTTGGGTTGCCATGGCATCCACGGGGTTGGGTTGCCATGGCAACCACGGGGTTGGGTTGCCATGGCAACCATGGGGTTGTGTTGCCATGGTAACCATGGCGTTTAGTTGCCATGGCAACTATGGGGTTCTGTTGCCATGGTAACCATGGGGTTGGGTTGCCATGGTAACCATGGGTTTGGGTTGCCATGGCAACCATGGGGTTGTGTTGCCATGGGAACCATGGGGTTGGGTTGCCATGGCATCCACGGGGTTGGGTTGCCATGGCAACCACGGGGTTTGTTTGCCATGGCAACCATGGGGTTCTGTGTCCATGGTAACCATGGGGTTGTATTGCCATGGTAAACATGGCGTTTTGTTGCCATGGCAACTATGGGGTTCTGTTGCCATGGGAACCAAGGGGTTTGGTTGCCATGGTAACCATGGGGTTGTGTTGCCATGGTAACCATGGGGTTGTGTTGCCATGGTAACCATGGCGTTTAGTTGCCATGGCAACTATGGGGTTCTGTTGCCATGGTAACCATGGGGTTGGGTTGCCATGGCAACCATGGGGTTGTGTTGCCATGGCATCCACGGGGTTGGGTTGCCATGGCAACTACGGGGTTTGGTTGCCATGGCAACCATGGGGTTCTGTGTCCATGGTAACCATGGGGTTGTGTTGCCATGGAAACCATGGCGTTTTGTTGCCATGGCAACTATGGGGTTCTGTTGCCATGGCAACCATGGGGTAGTGTTTCCATGGCAACCACGGGGTTTGGTTGCCATGGTAACCATGGGGTTGGGTTGCCATGGCAACCATGGGGTTGTGTTGCCATGGTATCCATGGGGTTGGGTAGCCATGGCAACCATGGGGTTGTGTTGCCATGGTAACCATGGCGTTTAGTTGCCATGGCAACTATGGGGTTCTGTTGCCATGGTAACCATGGGGTTGGGTTGCCATGGCAACCATGGGGTTGTGTTGCCATGGCATCAACGGGGTTGGGTTGCCATGGCAACCACGGGGTTTGGTTGCCATGGCAACCATGGGGTTGTGTTGCCATGGTAACCATGGCATTTAGTTGCCATGGTAACCATGGGGTTGGGTTGCCATGGCAACCGCGGGGTTTGGTTGCTATGGTAACCATGGGGTTGGGTTGCCATGGCAACCATGGGGTAGTGTTTCCATGGCAACCACGGGGTGCTGTTGCCATGGTAACCATGGGGTTGGGTTGCCATGGCAACCATGGGGTTGTGTTGCCATGGGAACCATGGGGTTGGGTTACCATGGCAACCATGGGGTTGGGTTGCCATGGCAACCATGGGGTTGGGTTGCCATGGCAACCATGGGGTTGTGTTGCCATGGTAACCATGGCGTTTAGTTGCCATGGCAACCACGGGGTTTGGTTGCCATGGTAACCATGGGGTTGGGTTGCCATGGCAACCATGGGGTTGGTTTCCCATGGTAACCATGGGGTTGGGTTGCCATGGCAACCATGGTGTTGTGTTGCCATGGTAACCATGGCGTTTAGTTGCCATGGCAACTATGGGGTTCTGTTGCCATGGTAACCATGGGGTTGGGTTGCCATGGCAACCATGGGGTTGTGTTGCCATGGGAACCATGGGGTTGGGTTGCCATGGCATCCACGGGGTTGGGTTGCCATGGCAACCACGGGGTTTGGTTGCCATGGCAACCATGGGGTTCTGTGTCCATGGTAACCATGGGGTTGTGTTGCCATGGTAACCATGGCGTTTTGTTGCCATGGCAACTATGGGGTTCTGTTGCCATGGCAACCAAGGGGTTTGGTTGCCATGGTAACCATGGGGTTGTGTTGCCATGGCAACCATGGGGTTGTGTTGCCATGGTAACCATGGCGTTTAGTTGCCATGGCAACTATGGGGTTCTGTTGCCATGGTAACCATGGGGTTGGTTTCCATGGCAACCATGGGGTTGTGTTGCCATGGCATCCACGGGGTTGGGTTGCCATAGCAACCACGGGGTTTGGTTGCCATGGCAACCATGGGATAATATGTCCATGGTAACCATGGGGTTGGGTTGCCATGGCAACCACGGGGTTTGGTTGCTATGGTAACCATGGGGTTGGGTTGCCATGGCAACCATGGGGTAGTGTTTCCATGGCAACCACGGGGTTTGGTTGCCATGGTAACCATGGGGTTGGGTTGCCATGGCAACCACGGGTTTTGGTTGCTATGGTAACCATGGGGTTGGGTTGCCATGGCAACCATGGGGTTGGTTTGCCATGGCAATCATGGGGTTGTGTTGTCATGGTAACCATGGCGTTTAGTTGCCATGGCAACCACGGGGTTTGGTTGCCATGGTAACCATGGGGTTGGGTTGCCATGGCAACCATGGGGTTGGGTTGCCATGGCAACCATGGCGTTGGGTTCCCATGGTAACCATGGGGTTGTGTTGCCATGGCAACCATGGGGTTGGATTGCCATGGTAACCATGGCGTTTAGTTGCCATGGCAACCACGGGGTTGGGTTGCTATGGTAACCATGGGGTTGGGTTGCCATGGCAAATATGGGGTTGTGTTGCCATGGTAACCATGGCGTTTTGTTACCATGGCAACCACGGGGTTTGGTTGCCATGGTAACCATGGGGTTGGGTTGCCATGGCAACCATGGGGTTGTGTTGCCATGGTAACCATGGGGTTGGATTGCCATGGCAACCATGGGGTTGGGTTGCCATGGTAACCATGGGGTTTGGGTTGCCATGGCAACCATGGGGTTGTGTTGCCATGGTAACCATGGCGTTTAGTTGCCATGGCAACTATGGGGTTCTGTTGCCATGGTAACCATGGGGTTGGGTTGCCATGGCAACCATGGGGTTGTGTTGCCATGGGAACCATGGGGTTGGGTTGCCATGGCATCCACGGGGTTGGGTTGCCATGGCAACCACGGGGTTTGGTTGCCATGGCAACCATGGGGTTCTGTGTCCATGGTAACCATGGGGTTGTGTTGCCATGGTAACCATGGCGTTTAGTTGCCATGGCAACTATGGGGTTCTGATGCCATGGCAACCATGGGGTAGTGTTCCCATGGCAACCACGGGGTTTGGTTGCCATGGTAACCATGAGGTTGGGTTGCCATGGCAACCATGGGGTTGGGTTGCCATGGCAACCATGGGGTTTTGTTGCCATGGTAACCATGGGGTTGGGTTGCCATGGCAACCATGGGGTTGTGTTGCCATGGTAACCATGGCGTTTAGTTGCCATGGCAACTATGGGGTTCTGTTGCCATGGTAACCATGGGGTAGTGTTTCCATGGCAACCACGGAGTTTGGTTGCCATGGTAACCATGGGGTTGGGTTGCCATGGCAACCATGGGGTTGTGTTGCCATGGTAACCATGGCGTTTAGTTGCCATGGCAACTATGGGGTTCTGTTGCCATGGTAACCATGGGGTTGGGTTGCCATGGCAACCATGGGGTTGTGTTGCCATGGGAACAATGGGGTTGGGTTGCCATGGCATCCACGGGGTTGGGTTGCCATGGCAACCACGGGGTTTGGTTGCCATGGCAACCATGGGGTTGTGTTGCCATGGTAAACATGGCGTTTAGTTACCATGGCAACTATGGCGTTCTGTTGCCATGGTAACCATGGGGTTGTGTTGCCATGGCATCCACGGGGTTGGGTTGCCATAGCAACCACGGGGTTTGGTTGCCATGGCAACCATGGGGTAATGTGTCCATGGTAACCATGGGGTTGTGTTGCCATGGAAACCATGGCGTTTTGTTGCCATGGCAACTATGGGGTTCTGTTGCCATGGCAACCATGGGGTAGTGTTTCCATGGCAACCACGGGGTTTGGTTGCCATGGTAACCATGGGGTTGGGTTGCCATGGCAACCATGGGGTTGTGTTGCCTTGGCAACTATGGGGTTGTGTTGCCATGGTAACCATGGGGTTGGGTTGCCATGGCAACCACGGGGTTTGGTTGCTATGGTAACCATGGGGTTGGGTTGCCATGGCAACCATGGGGTTGTGTTGCCATGGTAACCATGGCGTTTAGTTGCCATGGCAACCACGGGGTTTGGTTGCCATGGGAACCATGGGGTTGGGTTGCCATGGCAACCATGGGGTTGGGTTGCCATGGCAATCATGGGGTTGTGTTGTCATGGTAACCATGGCGATTAGTTGCCATGGCAACCACGGGGTTTGGTTGCCATGGTAACCATGGGGTTGGGTTGCCATGGCAACCATGGGGTTGGGTTGCCATGGCAACCATGGCGTTGGATTCCCATGGTAACCATGGGGTTGGGTTGCCATGGCAACCATGGGGTTGGATTGCCATGGTAACCATGGCGTTTAGTTGCCATGGCAACCACGGGGTTGGGTTGCCATGGCAACCATGGGGTTGTGTTGCCATGGTAACCATGGCGTTTAGTTGCCATGGCAACTATGGGGTTCTGTTGCCATGGTAACTATGGGGTTGGGTTGCCATGGCAACCATGGGGTTGTGTTGCCATGGGAACCATGGGGTTGGGTTGCCATGGCATCCACGGGGTTGGGTTGCCATGGCAACCACGGGGTTTGGTTGCCATGGTAACCATGGGGTTCTGTGTCCATGGTAACCATGGGGTTGTGTTGCCATGGTAACCATAGCGTTTTGTTGCCATGGCAACTATGGGGTTCTGTTGCCATGGCAACCATGGGGTAGTGTTTCCATGGCAACCACGGGGTTTGGTTGCCATGGTAACCATGGGGTTGGGTTGCCATGCCAACCATGGGGTTGGGTTGCCATGGCAACCATGGGGTTGTGTTGCCATGGGAACCATGGGGTTGGGTTGCCATGGCATCCACGGGGTTGGGTTGCCATGGCAACCACGGGGTTTGGTTGCCATGGCAACCATGGGGTTCTGTGTCCATGGTAACCATGGGGTTGTGTTGCCATGGTAACCATAGCGTTTTGTTGCCATGGCAAATATGGTGTTCTGTTGCCATGGCAACCACGGGGTTTGGTTGCCATGGTAACCATGGGGTTGGGTTGCCATGGCAAATATGGGGTTGTGTTGCCATGGTAACCATGGCGTTTTGTTACCATGGCAACCACGGGGTTGTGTTGCCATGGTAACCATGGGGTTGGGTTGCCATGGCAACCATGGGGTTGTGTTGCCATGGTAACCATGGGGTTGGGTTGCCATGGCAACCATGGGGTTGGGTTGCCATGGTAACCATGGGGTTTGGGTTGCCATGGCAACCATGGGGTTGTGTTGCCATGGTAACCATGGCGTTTAGTTGCCATGGCAACTATGGGGTTCTGTTGCCATGGTAACCATGGGGTTGGGTTGCCATGGCAACCATGGGGTTGTGTTGCCATGGGAACCATGGGGTTGGGTTGCCATGGCATCCACGGGGTTGGGTTGCCATGGCAACCACGGGGTTTGGTTGCCATGGCAACCATGGGGTTCTGTGTCCATGGTAACCATGGGGTTGTGTTGCCATGGTAACCATGGCGTTTAGTTGCCATGGCAACTATGGGGTTCTGATGCCATGGCAACCATGGGGTAGTGTTCCCATGGCAACCACGGGGTTTGGTTGCCATGGTAACCATGAGGTTGGGTTGCCATGGCAACCATGGGGTTGGGTTGCCATGGCAACCATGGGGTTTTGTTGCCATGGTAACCATGGGGTTGGGTTGCCATGGCAACCATGGGGTTGTGTTGCCATGGTAACCATGGCGTTTAGTTGCCATGGCAACTATGGGGTTCTGTTGCCATGGTAACCATGGGGTAGTGTTTCCATGGCAACCACGGAGTTTGGTTGCCATGGTAACCATGGGGTTGGGTTGCCATGGCAACCATGGGGTTGTGTTGCCATGGTAACCATGGCGTTTAGTTGCCATGGCAACTATGGGGTTCTGTTGCCATGGTAACCATGGGGTTGGGTTGCCATGGCAACCATGGGGTTGTGTTGCCATGGGAACCATGGGGTTGGGTTGCCATGGCATCCACGGGATTGGGTTGCCATGGCAACCACGGGGTTTGGTTGCCATGGCAACCATGGGGTTGTGTTGCCATGGTAAACATGGCGTTTAGTTGCCATGGCAACTATGGCGTTCTGTTGCCATGGTAACCATGGGGTTGGGTTGCCATGGCAACCATGGGGTTGTGTTGCCATGGGAACAATGGGGTTGGGTTGCCATGGCAACCATGGGGTTGGGTTGCCATGGCAACCATGGGGTTGGGTTGCCATGGCAACCATGGGGTTGGGTTGCCATGGGAACCATGGGGTTGTGTTGCCATGGTAACCATGGCGTTTAGTTGCCATGGCAACCACGGGGTTTGGATCCATGGTAACCATGGGGTTGGGTTGCCATGGCAACCATGGGGTTGGGTTGCCATGGCATCCACGGGGTTGGGTTGCCATGGCAACCACGGGGTTTGGTTGCCATGGCAACCATGGGGTTCTGTGTCCAAGGGAACCATGGGGTTGTGTTGCCATGGTAACCATGGCGTTTTGTTGCCATGGCAACTATGGGGTTCTGTTGCCATGGCAACCATGGGATAGTGTTTCCATGGCAACCACGGGGTTTGGTTGCCATGGTAAGCATGGGGTTGGGTTGCCATGGCAACCATGGGGTTGGGTTGCCATGGCAACCATGGGGTTGTGTTGCCATGGTAACCATGGGGTTGGGTTGCCATGGCAACCATGGGGTTGTGTTGCCATGGGAACCATGGGGATGGGTTGCCATGGCATCCACGGGGTTGGGTTGCCATGGCAACCATGGGGTTCTGTGTCCATGGTAACCATGGGGTTGTGTTGCCATGGTAACCATGGCGTTTAGTTGCCATGGCAACTATGGTGTTCTGTTGCCATGGCAACCACGGGGTTTGGTTGCTATGGTAACCATGGGGTTGGGTTGCCATGGCAAATATGGGGTTGTGTTGCCATGGTAACCATGGCGTTTAGTTGCCATGGCAACCACGGGGTTTGTTTGCCATGGTAACCATGGGGTTGGGTTGCCATGGCAACCATGGGGTTGTGTTGCCATGGTAACCATGGGGTTGGGTTGCAATGGCAACCATGGGGTTGGGTTGCCATGGCAACCATGGGGTTGGGTTGCCATGGTAACCATGGGGTTGGGTTGCCATGGCAACCATGGGGTTGTGTTGCCATGGTAACCATGGCGTTTAGTTGCCATGGAAACTATGGGGTTCTGTTGCCATGGTAACCATGGGGTTGGGTTGCCATGGCAACCATGGGGTTGTGTTGCCATGGGAACCATGGGGTTGGGTTGCCATGGCATCCACGGGTTTGGGTTGCCTTGGCAACCACGGGGTTTGGTTGCCATGGCAACCATGCGGTTCTGTGTCCATGGTAACCATGGGGTTGTGTTGCCATGGTAACCATGGCGTTTAGTTGCCATAGCAACTATGGGGTTCTGATGCCATGGCAACCATGGGGTAGTGTTTCCATGGCAACGACGGGGTTTGGTTGCCATGGTAACCATGAGGTTGGGTTGCCATGGCAACCATGGGGTTGGGTTGCCATGGCAACCACGGAGTTGTGTTGCCATGGTAACCATGGGGTTGGGTTGCCATGGCAACCATGGGGTTGTGTTGCCATGGTAACCGTGGCGTTTAGTTGCCATGGCAACTATGGGGTTCTGTTGCCATGGTAACCATGGGGTTGGGTTGCCATGGCAACCATGGGGTTGTGTTGCCATGGGAACCATGGGGTTGGGTTGCCATGGCATCCACGGGGTTGGGTTGCCATGGCAACCACGGGGTTTGGTTGCCATGGCAACCATGGGGTTGTGTTGCCATGGTAACCATGGCGTTTAGTTGCCATGGCAACTATGGTGTTCTGTTGCCATGGTAACCATGGGGTTGGGTTGCCATGGCAACCATGGGGTTGTGTTGCCATGGGAACCATGGGGTTGGGTTGCCATGGCAATCATGGTGTTGGGTTGCCATGGCAATCATGGGGTTGTGTTGCCATGGTAACCATGGCTTTTAGTTGCCATGGCAACTATGGGGTTCTCTTGCCATGGTAACCATGGGGTTGTGTTGCCATGGTAACGACGGGGTTGTGTTGCCATGGTAACTATGGGGTTGGGTTGCTTTGGAAACTATGGGGTTTAGTTGCCATGGCAACCATGGGGTTGAGATGCCGTGGTAACCATGCAGTTGGGTTGCCGTGGTAACCATGCGGTTGTGTTGTTGTGCTAACCATGCTGTTGTGTTGCCATGGTAACCATGGGGTAGTGTTGCCATGGTAACCATGGCGTTTTGTTGCCATGGCAACCATGGGGTTCTGTGTCCATGGTAACCATGGGGTTGGGTTGCCATGGTAACCATGGCGTTTAGTTGCCATGGCAACCATAGGGTTTGGTTGCTATGGTAACCATGGGGTTCTTTGTCCATGGCAACCACGGGGTTTTGTTGCCATGGTAACCATGGGGTTGGGTTGCCATGGCAACCATGGGGTTGGGTTGCCATGGCAACCACGGGGTTTGGCTGCCATGGCAACCATGGGGTTCTGTGTCCATGGTAACCATGGGGTTGTGTTGCCATGGTAACCATGGCGTTTAGTTGCCATGGCAACAATGGGGTTCTGTTGCCATGGTAACCATGGGGTTGGGTTGCCATGGCAACCATGGGGTTGTGTTGCCATGGGAACCATGGGGTTGGGTTGCCATGGCAACCATGGGGTTGGGTTGCCATGGCAACCATGGGGTTGGGTTGCCATGGCAACCATGGGGTTGTGTTGCCATGGTAACCATGGCGTTTAGTTGCCATGGCAACCACGGGGTTTGGTTGCCATGGTAACCATGGGGTTGGGTTGCCATGGCAACCATGGGGTTGGGTTCCCATGGTAACCACGGGGTTGGGTTGCCATGGCAACCACGGGGTTTGGTTGCCATGGCAACCATGGGGTTCTGTGTCCATGGTAACCATGGGGTTGGGTTGCCATGGCAACCATGGGGTTGGGTTGCCATGGCAACCATGGGGTTGTGTTGCCATGGTAACCATGGGGTTGGGTTGCCATGGCAACCATGGGGTTGTGTTGCCATGGGAACCATGGGGATGGGTTGCCATGGCATCCACGGGGTTGGGTTGCCATGGAAACCATGGGGTTCTGTGTCCATGGTAACCATGGGGTTGTGTTGCCATGGTAACCATGGCGTTTTGTTGCCATGGCAACTATGGTGTTCTGTTGCCATGGCAACCACGGGGTTTGGTTGCTATGGTAACCATGGGGTTGGGTTGCCATGGCAAATATGGGGTTGTGTTGCCATGGTAACCATGGCGTTTAGTTGCCATGGCAACCACGGGGTTTGGTTGCCATGGTAACCATGGGGTTGGGTTGCCATGGCAACCATGGGGTTGTGTTGCCATGGTAACCATGGGGTTGGGTTGCAATGGCAACCATGGGGTTGGGTTGCCATGGCAACCATGGGGTTGGGTTGCCATGGTAACCATGGGGTTGGGTTGCCATGGTAACCATGGCGTTTAGTTGCCATGGCAACTATGGGGTTCTGTTGCCATGGTAACCATGGGGTTGGGTTGCCATGGCAACCATGGGGTTGTGTTGCCATGGGAACCATGGGGTTGGGTTGCCATGGCATCCACGGGTTTGGGTTGCCTTGGAAACCACGGGGTTTGGTTGCCATGGCAACCATGCGGTTCTGTGTCCATGGTAACCATGGGGTTGTGTTGCCATGGTAACCATGGCGTTTAGTTGCCATGGCAACTATGGGGTTCTGATGCCATGGCAACCATGGGGTAGTGTTTCCATGGCAACGACGGGGTTTGGTTGCCATGGTAACCATGAGGTTGGGTTGCCATGGCAACCATGGGGTTGGGTTGCCATGGCAACCACGGAGTTGTGTTGCCATGGTAACCATGGGGTTGGGTTGCCATGGCAACCATGGGGTTGTGTTGCCATGGTAACCATGGCGTTTAGTTCCCATGGCAACTATGGGGTTCTGTTGCCATGGTAACCATGGGGTTGGGTTGCCATGGCAACCATGGGGTTGTGTTGCCATGGGAACCATGGGGTTGGGTTGCCATGGCATCCACGGGGTTGGGTTGCCATGGCAACCACGGGGTTTGGTTGCCATGGCAACCATGGGGTTGTGTTGCCATGGTAACCATGGCGTTTAGTTGCCATGGCAACTATGGTGTTCTGTTGCCATGGTAACCATAGAGTTGGGTTGCCATGGCAACCATGGGGTTGTGTTGCCATGGGAACCATGGGGTTGGGTTGCCATGGCAACCATGGGGTTGGGTTGCCATGGCAATCATGGGGTTGTGTTGCCATGGTAACCATGACTTTTAGTTGCCATGGCAACTATGGGGTTCTCTTGCCATGGTAACCATGGGGTTGTGTTGCCATGGTAACGACGGGGTTGTGTTGCCATGGTAACTATGGGGTTGGGTTGCTTTGGAAACTATGGGGTTTAGTTGCCATGGCAACCATGGGGTTGAGATGCCGTGGTAACCATGCAGTTGGGTTGCCGTGGTAACCATGCGGTTGTGTTGTTGTGCTAACCATGTTGTTGTGTTGCCATGGTAACCATGGGGTAGTGTTGCCATGGTAACCATGGCGTTTTGTTGCCATGGCAACCATGGGGTTCTGTGTCCATGGTAACCATGGGGTTGGGTTGCCATGGTAACCATGGCGTTTAGTTGCCATGGCAACCATAGGGTTTGGTTGCTATGGTAACCATGGGGTTCTTTGTCCATGGCAACCACGGGGTTTTGTTGCCATGGTAACCATGGGGTTGGGTTGCCATGGCAACCATGGGGTTGGGTTGCCATGGCAACCACGGGGTTTGGCTGCCATGGCAACCATGGGGTTCTGTGTCCATGGTAACCATGGGGTTGTGTTGCCATGGTAACCATGGCGTTTAGTTGCCATGGCAACAATGGGGTTCTGTTGCCATGGTAACCATGGGGTTGGGTTGCCATGGCAACCATGGGGTTGTGTTGCCATGGGAACCATGGGGTTGGGTTGCCATGGCAACCATGGGGTTGGGTTGCCATGGCAACCATGGGGTTGGGTTGCCATGGCAACCATGGGGTTGTGTTGCCATGGTAACCATGGCGTTTAGTTGCCATGGCAACCACGGGGTTTGGTTGCCATGGTAACCATGGGGTTGGGTTGCCATGGCAACCATGGGGTTGTGTTGCCATGGTAACCACGGGGTTGGGTTGCCATGGCAACCACGGGGTTTGGTTGCCATGGCAACCATGGGGTTCTGTGTCCATGGTAACCATGGGGTTGTGTTGCCATGGTAACCATGGCGTTTTGTTGCCATGGCAACTATGGGGTTCTGATGCCATGGCAACCATGGGGTAGTGTTTCCATGGCAACCACGGGGTTTGGTATCCATGGTAACCATGGGGTTGGGTTGCCATGGCAACCATGGGGTTGGGTTGCCATGGTAACCATGGGTTTGTGTTGCCATGGTAACCATGGGGTTGGGTTGCCATGGCAACCATGGGGTTGTGTTGCCATGGTAACCATGGCGTTTAGTTGCCATGGCAACTATGGGGTTCTGTTGCCATGGTAACCATGGGGTTGGGTTGCCATGGCAACCATGGGGTTGCGTTGCCATGGGAACCATGGGGTTGGGTTGCCAAGGCATCCACGGGGTTGGGTTGCCTTGGCAACCACGGGGTTTGGTTTCCATGGCAACCATTGGGTTGTATTGCCATTGTAACCATGGCGTTTAGTTGCCATGGCAACTATGGGGTTCTGTTGCCATGGTAACCATGGGGTTGGGTTGCCATGGCAACCATGGGGTTGTGTTGCCATGGGAACCATGGGGTTGGGTTGCCATGGCAACCATGGGGTTGGGTTGCCATGGCAATCATGGGGTTGTGTTGCCATGGTAACCATGGCTTTTAGTTGCCATGGCAACTATGGGGTTCTCTTGCCATGGTAACCATGGGGTTGTGTTTCCATGGTAACGATGGGGTTGTGTTGCCATGGTAACTATGGGGTTGGGTTGCTATGGAAACTATGGGGTTTAGTTGCCATGGCAACCATGGGGTTGAGATGCCGTGGTAACCATGC
The DNA here is from genome assembly GCF_964035555.1 of Netta rufina. Classification (NCBI taxonomy): domain Eukaryota; kingdom Metazoa; phylum Chordata; class Aves; order Anseriformes; family Anatidae; genus Netta; species Netta rufina. The sequence continues at coordinate 576,482 of NW_028168888.1, read as the reverse complement.
AGTTGGGTTGCCGTGGTAACCATGCTGTTGTGTTGTTGTGCTAACCATGCTGTTGTGTTGCCATGGTAACCATGGGGTAGTGTTTCCATGGCAACCACGGGGTTTGGTTGCTATGGTAACCATGGGGTTCTGTGTCCATGGTAACCATGGGGTTGGGTTGCCATGGTAACGATGGCGTTTAGTTGCCATGGCAACCACGGGGTTCGGTTGCTATGGTAACCATGGGGTTCTGTGTCCATGGCAACCACGGGGTTTGGTTGCAATGGTAACCATGGGGTTGGGTTGCCATGGCAACCATGGGGTTGGGTTCCCATGGTAACCATGGGGTTGGGTTGCCATGGCAACCATGGGGTTGTGTTGCCATGGTAACCATGGCGTTTAGTTGCCATGGCAACTATGGGGTTCTGTTGCCATGGTAACCATGGGGTTGGGTTGCCATGGCAACCATGGGGTTGTGTTGCCATGGGAACCATGGGGTTGGGTTGCCATGGCATCCACGGGGTTGTGTTGCCATGGCAACCACGGGGTTTGGCTGCCATGGCAACCATGGGGTTCTGTGTCCATGGTAACCATGGGGTTGTGTTGCCATGGTAACCATGGCGTTTAATTGCCATGGCAACTATGGGGTTCTGTTGCCATGGTAACCATGGGGTTGGGTTGCCATGGCAACCATGGGGTTGTGTTGCCATGGGAACCATGGGGTTGGGTTGCCATGGCAACCATGGGGTTGGGTTGCCATGGCAACCATGGGGTTGGGTTGCCATGGCAACCATGGGGTTGTGTTGCCATGGTAACCATGGCGTTTACTTGCCATGGCAACCACGGGGTTTGGTTGCCATGGTAACCATGGGGTTGGGTTGCCATGGCAACCATGGGGTTGGGTTCCCATGGTAACCACGGGGTTGGGTTGCCATGGCAACCACGGGGTTTGGTTGCCATGGCAACCATGGAGTTCTGTGTCCATGGTAACCATGGGGTTGTGTTGCCATGGTAACCATGGCGTTTTGTTGCCATGGCAACTATGGGGTTCTGATGCCATGGCAACCATGGGGTAGTGTTTCCATGGCAACCACGGGGTTTGGTTGCCATGGTAACCATGGGGTAGGGTTGCCATGGCAACCATGGGGTTGCGTTGCCATGGCAACCATGGGGTTGTGTTGCCATGGTAACCATGGCGTTTAGTTGCCATGGCAACTATGGGGTTCTGTTGCCATGGTAACCATGGGGTTATGTTGCCCTGGCAACCATGGGGTTGTGTTGCCATGGGAACCATGGGGTTGGGTTGCCATGGCATCCACGGGGTTGGGTTGCCATGGCAACCACGGGGTTTGGTTGCCATGGCAACCATGGGGTTGTGTTGCCATGGTAACCATGGCGTTTAGTTGCCATGGCAACTATGGGGTTCTGTTGCCATGATAACCATGGGGTTGGGTTGCCATGGCAACCATGGGGTTGTGTTGCCATGGGAACCATGGGGTTGGGTTGCCATGGCAACCATGGGGTTGTGTTGCCATGGTAACCATGGCGTATAATTGCCATGGCAACTATGGGGTTCTGTTGCCATGGTAACCATGGGGTTGGGTTGCCATGGCAACCATGGGGTTGTGTTGCCATGGGAACCATGGGGTTGGGTTTCCATGGCATCCACGGCGTTGGGTTGCCATGGCAACCACGGGGTTTGGTTGCCATGGCAACCATGGGGTTCTGTGTCCATGGTAACCATGGTGTTGTGTTGCCATGGTAACCATGACGTTTTGTTGCCATGGTAACCATGGCGTTTTGTTGCCATGCCAACCATGGGGTAGTGTTTCCATGTCAACCACGGGGTTTGATTGCCATGGTAACCATGGGGTTGGGTTGCCATGGCAACCATGGGGTTGTGTTGCCATGGTAACCATGGGGTTGGGTTGCCATGGCAACCATGGGGTTTGGTTGCCATGGTAACCATGGGGTTGGGTTGCCATGGCAACCATGGGGTTGGGTTCCCATGGTAACCATGGGGTTGGGTTGCCATGGCAACCATGGGGTTGTGTTGCCATGGTAACCATGGCGTTTAGTTGCCATGGCAACTATGTGGTTCTGTTGCCATGGTAACCATGGGGTTGTGTTGCCATGGCAACCATGGGGTTGTGTTGCCATGGGAACCACGGGGTTTGGTTGCCATGGCAACCATGGGGTTGGGTTGCCATGGCAAACATGGGGTTGGGTTGCCATGGTAACCATGGGGTTGTGTTGCCATGGTAACCATGGCGTTTAGTTGCCATGGCAACCACGGAGTTTGGTTGCCATGGTAACCACGGGGTTTGGTTGCCATGGTAACCATGGGGTTGGGTTGCCATGGCAACCATGGGTTTGTGTTGCCATGGTAACCATGGGGTTGGGTTGCCATGGCAACCATGGGGTTGTGTTGCCATGGTAACCATGGGGTTGGGTTGCCATGGCATCCACGGGGTTGGGTTGCCATGGCAACCACGGGGTTTGGTTGCCATGGCAACCATGGGGTTCTGTGTCCATGGTAACCATGGGGTTGTGTTGCCATGGTAACCATGGCGTTTTGTTGCCATGGCAACTATGGGGTTCTGTTGCCATGGCAACCATGGGGAAGTGTTTCCATGGCAACCATTGGGTAGTGTTGCCATGGTAACGATGGGGTTGGGTTGCCATGGCAACCACGGGGTTGTGTTCTCATGGGAACCATGGGGTTGTGTTGCCATGGTAACCATGGGGTTGGGTTGCCATGGCAACCATGGGGTTGGGTTGCCATGGTAACCATGGCGTTTAGTTGCCATGGCAACTATGGGGTTCAGTTGCCATGGTAACCATGGGGTTGGGTTGCCATGGCAACCATGGGGTTGTGTTGCCATGGTAACCATGGCGTTTTGTTGCGATGGCAACTATGGTGTTCTGTTGCCATGGCAACCATGGGGTAGTGTTTCCATGGCAACCATGGGGTTGTTTTGCCATGGTAACTCTGGGGTTGGGTTGCTATGGAAACTATGGGGTTTAGCTGCCTTGGCAACCATGGGGTTGGGTTGCCCTGGCAACCATGGGGTTGTGTTGCCATGGGAACCATGGGGTTGGGTTGCCATGGCATCCACGGGGTTGGGTTGCCATGGCAACCACGGGGTTTGTTTGCCATGGCAACCATGGGGTTCTGTGTCCATGGTAACCATGGGGTTGTGTTGCCATGGTAACCATGGCGTTTTTTTGCCATGGCAACTATGGGGTTCTGTTGCCATTGCAACCATGGGGAAGTGTTTCCATGGCAACCATGGGGTAGTGTTGCCATGGTAACGATGGGGTTGGCTTGCCATGGCAACCACGGGGTTGTGTTCTCATGAGAACCATGGGGTTCTGTTGCCATGGTAACCATGGGGTTGGGTTGCCATGGCAACCATGGGGTTGTGTTGCCATGGTAACCATGGCGTTTAGTTGCCATGGCAACTATGGGGTTCTGTTGCCATGGTAACCATGGCGTTTAGTTGCCATGGCAACTATGGGGTTGTGTTGCCATGGGAACCATGGGGTTGGGTTGCCATGGCAACCATGGGGTTGTGTTGCCATGGTAACCATGGCGTTTAGTTGCCATGGCAACTATGGGGTTCTGTTGCCATGGTAACCATGGGGTTGGGTTGCCATGGCAACCATGGGGTTGTGTTGCCATGGGAACCATGGGGTTGGGTTGCCATGGCATCCACGGGGTTGGGTTGCCATGGCAACCACGGGGTTTGGTTGCCATGGCAACCATGGGGTTCTGTGTCCATGGTAACCATGGGGTTGTGTTGCCATGGTAACCATGACGTTTTGTTGCCATGGAAACCATGGCGTTTTGTTGCCATGGCAACCATGGGGTAGTGTTTCCATGTCAACCACGGGGTTTGATTGCCATGGTAACCATGGGGTTGGGTTGCCATGGCAACCATGGGGTTGTTTTGCCATGGTAACCATGGGGTTGGGTTGCCATGGCAACCATGGGGTTGTGTTGCCATGGTAACCATGGCGTTTAGTTGCCATGGCAACTATGGGGTTCTGTTGCCATGGTAACCATGGGGTTGGGTTGCCATGGCAACCATGGGGTTGTGTTGCCATGGGAACCATGGGGTTGGGTTGCCATGGCATCCACGGGGTTGGGTTGCCATGGCAACCACGGGGTTTGGTTGCCATGGCAACCATGGTGTTGTGTTGCCATGGTAACCATGGCGTTTAGTTGCCATGGCAACTATGGGGCTCTGTTGCCATGGTAACCATGGGGTTGGGTTGCCATGGCAACCATGGGGTTGTGTTGCCATGGTAACCATGGGGTTGGGTTGCCATGGCAACCATGGGGTTGCGTTGCCATGGCAAACGTGGGGTTGGGTTGCCATGGTAACCATGGGGTTGTGTTGCCATGGTAACCATGGCGTTTAGTTGCCATGGCAACCACTGAGTTTGGTTGCCATGGTAACCACGGGGTTTGGTTGTCATGGTAACAATGGGGTTGGGTTGCCATGGCAACCATGGGGTTGTGTTGCCATGGTAACCATGGCGTTTAGTTGCCATGGCAACTATGGGGTTCTGTTGCCATGGTAACCATGGGGTTGGGTTGCCATGGCAACCATGGGGTTTTTTTGCCATGGTAACTATGGGGTTGGGTTGCTATGGAAACTATGGGGTTTAGCTGCCTTGGCAACCATGGGGTTGGGTTGCCCTGGCAACCATGGGGTTGTGTTGCCATGGGAACCATGGGGTTGGGTTGCCATGGCATCCACGGGGTTGGATTGCCATGGCAACCACGGGGTTTGGTTGCCATGGCAACTATGGGGTTGTGTTGCCATGGTAACCATGGCGTTTAGTTGCCATGGCAACTATGGGGTTCTGTTGCCATGGTAACCATGGGGTTGGGTTGCCATGGCAACCATGGGGTTGTGTTGCCATGGGAACCATGGGGTTGGGTTGCCATGGCAACCATGGGGTTGTGTTGCCATGGTAACCATGGCGTTTAGTTGCCATGGCAACTATGGGGTTCTGTTGCCATGGTAACCATGGGGTTGGGTTGCCATGGCAACCATGGGGTTGTGTTGCCATGGGAACCATGGGGTTGGGTTGCCATGGCATCCACGGGGTTGGGTTGCCATGGCAACCACGGGGTTTGGTTGCCATGGCAACCATGGGGTTCTGTGTCCATGGTAACCATGGGGTTGTGTTGCCATGGTAACCATGACGTTTTGTTGCCATGGAAACCATGGCGTTTTGTTGCCATGGCAACCATGGGGTAGTGTTTCCATGTCAACCACGGGGTTTGATTGCCATGGTAACCATGGGGTTGGGTTGCCATGGCAACCATGGGGTTGTGTTGCCATGGGAACCATGGGGTTGGGTTGCCATGGCAACCATGGGGTTGTGTTGCCATGGTAACCATGGCGTTTAGTTGCCATGGCAACTATGGGGTTCTGTTGCCATGGTAACCATGGGGTTGGGTTGCCATGGCAACCATGGGGTTGTGTTGCCATGGTAACCATGGCGTTTAGTTGCCATGGCAACTATGGGGCTCTGTTGCCATGGTAACCATGGGGTTGGGTTGCCATGGCAACCATGCGGTTGGGTTGCCATGGTAACCATGGGGTTGGGTTGCCATGGCAACCATGGGGTTGCGTTGCCATGGCAAACGTGGGGTTGGGTTGCCATGGTAACCATGGGGTTGTGTTGCCATGGTAACCATGGCGTTTAGTTGCCATGGCAACCACTGAGTTTGGTTGCCATGGTAACCACGGGGTTTGGTTGTCATGGTAACAATGGGGTTGGGTTGCCATGGCAACCATGGGGTTGTGTTGCCATGGTAACCATGGCGTTTAGTTGCCATGGCAACTATGGGGTTCTTTTGCCATGGTAACCATGGGGTTGGGTTGCCATGGCAACCATGGGGTTGTGTTGCCATGGGAACCATGGGGTTGGGTTGCCATGGCATCCACGGGGTTGGGTTGCCATGGCAACCACGGGGTTTGGTTGCCATGGCAACCATGGGGTTCTGTGTCCATGGTAACCATGGGGTTGTGTTGCCATGGTAACCATGGGGTTGGGTTGCCATGGCAACCATGGGGTTGTGTTGCCATGGTAACCATGGCGTTTTGTTGCGATGGCAACTATGGTGTTCTGTTGCCATGGCAACCATGGGGTAGTGTTTCCATGGAACCATGGGGTTGTTTTGCCATGGTAACTATGGGGTTGGGTTGCTATGGAAACTATGGGGTTTAGCTGCCTTGGCAACCATGGGGTTGGGTTGCCATGGCAACCATGGGGTTGTGTTGCCATGGTAACCATGGCGTTTAGTTGCCATGGCAACTATGGGGTTCTGTTGCCATGGTAACCATGGGGTTCTGTTGCCATGGTAACCATGGGGTTGGGTTGCCATGGCAACCATGGGGTTGTGTTTCCATGGGAACCATGGGGTTGGGTTGCCATGGCATCCACGGGGTTGGGTTGCCATGGCAACCACGGGGTTCTGTGTCCATGGTAACCATGGGGTTGTGTTGCCAAGGTAACCATGGCGTTTTGTTGCCATGGCAACTATGGGGTTCTGTTGCCATGGAAACCATGGGGTAGTGTTTCCATGGAAACCATGGGGTAGTGTTGCCATGGTAACGATGGGGTTGGCTTGCCATGGCAACCACGGGGTTCTGTTATCATGGGAACCATGGGGTTGTGTTGCCATGGTAACCATGGGGTTGGGTTGCCATGGCAACCACGGGGTTTGGTTGCTATGGTAACCATGGGGTTGGGTTGCCATGGTAACTATGGGGTTGGGTTGCTATGGAAACTATGGCGTTTAATTGCCTTGGATACCATGAGGTTGGGTTGCCATGGCAACCATGGGGTTGTGTTGCCATGGTAACCATGGGGTTGAGTTGCCATGGCAACCATGGGGTTGTGTTGCCATGGTAACCATGGCGTTTAGTTGCCATGACAACTATGGGGTTCTGTTGCCATGGTAACCATGGTGTTGGGTTGCCATGGCAACCATGGGGTTGTGTTGCCATGGGAACCACGGGGTTGGGTTGCCATGGCATCCACGGGGTTGGGTTGCCATGGCAACCACGGGGTTTGGTTGCCATGGCAACCATGGGGTTCTGTGTCCATGGTAACCATGGGGTTGTGTTGCCATGGTAACCATGGCGTTTTGTTGCCATGGCAACTATGGGGTTCTGTTGCCATGGCAACCATGGGGTAGTGTTTCCATGGCAACCATGGGGTAGTGTTGCCATGGTAACGATGGGGTTTGCTTGCCATGGCAACCACGGGGTTGTGTTATCATGGGAACCATGGGGTTGTGTTGCCATGGTAACCATGGGGTTGGGTTGCCATGGCAACCACGGGGTTTGGTTGCTATGGTAACCATAGGGTTGGGTTGCCATGGCAACCATGGGGTTGTGTTGCCATGGTAACCATGGCGTTTTGTTGTGATGGCAACTATGGGGTTCTGTTGCCATGGCAACCATGGGGTAGTGTTTCCATGGAAACCATGGGGTTGTGTTGCCATGGTAACCATGGGGTTGGGTTGCTATGGAAACTATGGGGTTTAGTTACCTTGGCAACCATGGGGTTGGGTTGCCATGGCAACCATGGGGTTGTGTTGCCATGGTAACCATGGCGTTTCGTTGCCATGGCAACCACGGGGTTTGGTTGCTATGGTAACCATGGGGTTGGGTTGCCATGGCAACCATGGGGTTGTGTTGCCATGGTAACCATGGCGTTTAGTTGCCATGGCAACTATGGGGTTTGGTTGCCATGGCAACCATGGGGTTGTGTTGCCATGGTAACCATGGCGTTTAGTTGCCATGGCAACCACGGGGTTTGGTTGCCATGGTAACCATGGGGTTGGGTTGCCATGGCAACCATGGGGTTGGGTTGCCATGGCAACCATGGGGTTGGGTTCCCATGGTAACCATGGGGTTGGGTTGCCATGGCAACCATGGGGTTGTGTTGCCATGGTAACCATGGCGTTTAGTTGCCATGGCAACTATGGGGTTCTGTAGCCATGGTAACCATGGGGTTGGGTTGCCATAGGAACCATGGGGTTGGGTTGCCATGGCATCCACGGTGTTGGGTTGCCATGGCAACCACGGTGTTTGGTTGCCATGGCAACCATGGGGTTCTGTGTCCATGGTAACCATGGGGTTGTGTTGCCATGGTAACCATGGCTTTTAGTTGCCATGGCAACTATGGGGTTCTCTTGCCATGGTAACCATGGGGTTGTGTTGCCATGGTAACGATGGGGTTGTGTTGCCATGGTAACTATGGGGTTGGGTTGCTATGGAAACTATGGGGTTTAGTTGCCATGGCAACCATGGGGTTGAGATGCCGTGGTAACCATGCAGTTGGGTTGCCGTGGTAACCATGCGGTTGTGTTGTTGTGCTAACCATGCTGTTGTGTTGCCATGGTAACCATGGGGTAGTGTTGCCATGGTAACCATGGCGTTTTGTTGCCATGGCAACCATGGGGTTAGGTTGCCATGGTAACCATGGGGTTGGGTTGCCATGGTAACCATGGCGTTTAGTTGCCATGGCAACCACGGGGTTTGGTTGCTATGGTAACCATGGGGTTCTTTGTCCATGGCAACCACGGGGTTTGGTTGCCATGGTAACCATTGGGTTGGGATGCCATGGCAACCATGGGGTTGGGTTCCCATGGTAACCATGGGGTTGGGTTGCCATGGCAACCATGGGGTCGGGTTTCCATGGCAACAACGGGGTTTGGCTGCCATGGCAACCATGTGGTTCTGTGTCCATGGTAACCATGGGGTTGTGTTGCCATGGTAACCATGGCGTTTAGTTGCCATGGCAACAATGGGGTTCTGTTGCCATGGTAACCATGGGGTTGGGTTGCCATGGGAACCATGGGGTTGTGTTGCCATGGGAACCATGGGGTTGGGTTGCCATGGCAACCATGGGGTTGGGTTGCCATGGCAACCATGGGGTTGGGTTGCCATGGCAACCATGGGGTTGTGTTGCCATGGTAACCATGGCGTTTAGTTGCCATGGCAACCACGGGGTTTGGTTGCCATGGTAACCATGGGGTTGGGTTGCCATGGCAACCATGGGGTTGGGTTCCCATGGTAACCACGGGGTTGGGTTGCCATGGCAACCACGGGGTTTGGTTGCCACGGCAACCATGGGGTTCTGTGTCCATGGTAACCATGGGGTTGTGTTGCCATGGTAACCATGGCGTTTTGTTGCCATGGCAACTATGGGGTTCTGATGCCATGGCAACCATGGGGTAGTGTTTCCATGGCAACCACGGGGTTTGGTTGCCATGGCAACCATGGGGTTGGGTTGCCATGGCAACCATGGGGTTGGGTTGCCATGGCAACCATGGGGTTGTGTTGCCATGGTAACCATGGGGTTGGGTTGCCATGGCAACCATGGGGTTGTGTTGCCATGGTAACCATGGCGTTTAGTTGCCAAGGCAACTATGGGGTTCTGTTGCCATGGTAACCATGGGGTTGGGTTGCCATGGCAACCATGGGGTTGTGTTGCCATGGGAACCATGGGGTTGGGTTGCCATGGCATCCACGGGGTTGGGTTGCCATGGCAACCACGGGGTTTGGTTGCCATGGCAACCATAGGGTTGTGTTGCCATGGTAACCATGGCGTTTAGTTGCCATGGCAACTATGGGGTTCCGTTGCCATGGTAACCATGGGGTTGCGTTGCCATGGCAACCATGGGGTTGCGTTGCCATGGCAACCATGGGGTTGGGTTGCCATGCAAATCATGGGGTTCTCTTGCCATGGTAACCATGGGGTTGTGTTGCCATGGTAACGATGGGGTTGTGTTGCCATGGTAACTATGGTGTTGGGTTGCTATGGAAACTATGGGGTTTAGTTGCCATGGCAACCATGGGGTTGAGATGCCGTGGTAAGCATGCAGTTGGGTTCCCGTGGTAACCATGCTGTTGTGTTGTTGTGCTAACCATGCTGTTGTGTTGCCATGGTAACCATGGGGTAGTGTTTCCATGGCAACCACGGGGTTTCGTTGCTATGGTAACCATGGGGTTCTGTGTCCATGGTAACCATGGGGTTGGGTTGCCATGGTAACCATGGCGTTTAGTTGCCATGGCAACCACGGTGTTTGGTTGCTATGGTAACCATGGGGTTCTATGTCCATGGCAACCACGGGGTTTGGTTGCCATGGTAACCATGGGGTTGGGTTGCCATGGCAACCATGGGGTTGGGTTCCCATGGTAACCATGGGGTTGGGTTGCCATGGCAACCATGGTGTTGTGTTGCCATGGTAACCATGGCGTTTAGTTGCCATGGCAACTATGGGGTTCTGTTGCCATGGTAACCATGGGGTTGGGTTGCCATGGTAACCATGGGGTTGGGTTGCCATGGCAACCATGGGGTTGGGTTCCCATGGTAACCACGGGGTTGGGTTGCCATGGCAACCACGGGGTTTGGTTGCCATGGCAACCATGGAGTTCTGTGTCCATGGTAACCATGGGGTTGTGTTGCCATGGTAACCATGGCGTTTTGTTGCCATGGCAACTATGGGGTTCTGATTCCATGGCAACCATGGGGTAGTGTTTCCATGGCAACCACGGGGTTTGGTTGCCATGGTAACCATGGGGTTGGGTTGCCATGGCAACCATAAGGTTGGGTTGCCATGGCAACCATGGGGTTGTGTTGCCATGGTAACCATGGGGTTGGGTTGCCATGGCAACCATGGGGTTGTGTTGCCATGGTAACCATGGCGTTTAGTTGCCATGGCAACTATGGGGTTCTGTTGCCATGGAAACCATGGGGTTGGGTTGCCCTGGCAACCATGGGGTTGTGTTGCCATGGGAACCATGGGGTTGGGTTGCCATGGCATCCACGGGGTTGGGTTGCCATGGCAACCATGGGGTTGTGTTGCCATGGTAACCATGGCGTTTAATTGCCATGGCAACTATGGGGTTCTGTTGCCATGGTAACCATGGGGTTGGGTTGCCATGGCAACCATGGGGTTGTGTTGCCATGGGAACCATGGGGTTGGGTTGCCATGGCATCCACGGGGTTGGGTTGCCATGGCAACCACGGGGTTTGGTTGCCATGGCAACCATGGGGTTCTGTGTCCATGGTAACCATGGGGTTGTGTTGCCATGGTAACCATGACGTTTTGTTGCCATGGTAACCATGGCGTTTTGTTGCCATGGCAACCATGGGGTAGTGTTTCCATGTCAACCACGGGGTTTCATTGCCATGGTAACCATGGGGTTGGGTTGCCATGGCAACCATGGTGTTGTGTTGCCATGGTAACCATGGGGTAGTGTTTCCATGGCAACCATGGGGTTGTGTTGCCATGGTAACCATGGCGTTTAGTTGCCATGGCAACTATGGGGTTCTGTTGCCATGGTAACCATGGGGTTGGGTTGCCATGGCAACCATGGGGTTGTGTTGCCATGGGAACCATGGGGTTGGGTTGCCATGGCATCCACGGGGTTGGGTTGCCATGGCAACCACGGGGTTTGGTTGCCATGGCAACCATGGGGTTGTGTTGCCATGGTAACCATGGCGTTTAGTTGCCATGGCAACTATGGGGTTCTGTTGCCATGGTAACTATGGGGTTGGGTTGCCATGGCAACCATGGGGTTGTGTTACCATGGTAACCATGGGGTTGGGTTGCCATGGCAACCATGGAGTTGGGTTGCCATGGCAAACATGGGGTTGGGTTGCCATGGTAACCATGGGGTTGTGTTGCCATGGTAACCATGGCGTTTAGTTGCCATGGCAACCACGGAGTTTGGTTGCCATGGCAACCACGGGGTTTGGTTGCCATGGTAACCACGGGGTTGGGTTGCCATGGTAACCATGGGGTTGGGTTGCCATGGCAACCATGGGGTTGTGTTGCCATGGTAACCATGGGGTTGGGTTGCCATGGCAACCATGGGGTTGTGTTGCCATGGTAACCATGGAGTTTGGTTGCCATGGGAACTATGGGGTTCTGTTGCCATGGTAACCATGTGGTTGGTTTGCCATGGCAACCATGGGGTTGTGTTGCCATGGCAACCACGAAGTTTGGTTGCCATGGCAACCATGGGGTTCTGTGTCCATGGTAACCATGGCGTTGTGTTGCCATGGTAACCATGGCGTTTTGTTGCCATGGCAACTATGGGGTTCTGTTGCCATGGCAACCATGGGGAAGTGTTTCCATGGCAACCATGGGGTAGTGTTGCCATGGTAACGATGGGGTTGGGTTCCCATAGCAACCACGGGGTTGTGTTCTCATGGGAACCATGGCGTTGTGTTGCCATGGTAACCATGGGGTTGGGTTGCCATGGCAACCATGGGGTTGTGTTGCCGTGGTAACCATGGCGTTTAGTTGCCATGGCAACTATGGGGTTCTGTTGCCATGGTAACCATGGGATTGGGTTGCCATGGCAAGCATGGGGTTGTGTTGCCATGGTAACCATGGCGTTTTGTTGCGATGGCAACTATGGGGTTCTGTTGCCATGGCAACCATGGGGTAGTGTTTCCATGGCAACCATGGGGTTGTTTTGCCATGGTAACTATGGGGTTGGGTTGCTATGGAAACTATGGGGTTTAGCTGCCTTGGCAACCATGGGGTTGGGCTGCCCTGGCAACCATGGGGTTGTGTTGCCATGGGAACCATGGGGTTGGGTTGCCATGGCAACCACGGGGTTTGGTTGCCATGGCAACTATGGGGTTCTGTTGCCATGGTAACCATGGCGTTTAGTTGCCATGGCAACTATGGGGTTCTGTTGCCATGGTAACCATGGGGTTGTGTTGCCATGGCAACCATGGGGTTGGGTTGCCATGGGAACCATGGGGTTGGGTTGCCATGGCATCCATGGGGTTGGGTTGCCATGGCAACCATGGGGTTGTGTTGCCATGGTAACCATGGCGTTTAGTTGCCATGGCAACTATGGGGTTCTGTTGCCATGGTAACCATGGGGTTGGGTTGCCATGGCAACCATGAGGTTGTGTTGCCATGGGAACCATGGGGTTGGGTTGCCATGGAATCCACGGGGTTGGGTTGCCATGGCAACCACGGGGTTTGGTTGCCATGGCAACCATGGGGTTCTGTGTCCATGGTAACCATGGGGTTGTGTTGCCATGGTAACCATGACGTTTTGTTGCCATGGTAACCATGGCGTTTTGTTGCCCTGGCAACCATGGGGTAGTGTTTCCATGTCAACCACGGGGTTTGATTGCCATGGTAACCATGGGGTTGGGTTGCCATGGCAACCATGGGGTTGTGTTGCCATAGTAACCATGGGGTTGGGTTGCCATGGCAACCATGGGGTTGTGTTGCCATGGTAACCATGGCGTTTAGTTGCCATGGCAACTATGGGGTTCTGTTGCCATGGTAACCATGGGGTTGGGTTGCCATGGCAACCATGGGGTTGTGTTGCCATGGGAACCATGGGGTTGGGTTGCCATGGCATCCACGGGGTTGGGTTGCCATGGCAACCACGGGGTTTGGTTGCCATGGCAACCATGGTGTTGTGTTGCCATGATAACCATGGCGTTTAGTTGCCATGGCAACTATGGGGTTCTGTTGCCATGGTAACCATGGGGTTGGGTTGCCATGGCAACCATGGGGTTGGGTTGCCATGGTAACCATGGGGTTGGGTTGCAATGGCAACCATGGGGTTGCGTTGCCATGGAAAACATGGGGTTGGGTTGCCATGGTAACCATGGGGTTGTGTTGCCATGGTAACCATGGCGTTTAGTTGCCATGGCAACCACGGAGTTTGGTTGCCATGGTAACCACGGGGTTTGGTTGCCATGGTAACCATGGGGTTGGGTTGCCCTGGCAACCATGGGGTTGTGTTGCCATGGTAACCATGGGGTTGGGTTGCCATGGCAACCATGGGGTTGTGTTGCCATGGTAACCATGGCGTTTAGTTGCCATGGCAACTATGGGGTTCTGTTGCCATGGTAACCATGGGGTTGGGTTGCCATGGCAACCATGGGGTTGTGTTGCCATGGGAACCATGGGGTTGGGTTGCCATGGCATCCACGGGGTTGGGTTGCCATGGCAACCACGAGGTTTGGTTGCCATGGCAACCATGGGGTTCTGTGTCCATGGTAACCATGGGGTTGTGTTGCCATGGTAACCATGGCGTTTTGTTGCCATGGCAACTATGGGGTTCTGTTGCCATGGCAACCATGGGGAAGTGTTCCATGGCAACCATGGGGTAGTGTTGCCATGGTAACGATGGGGTTGGGTTGCCATGGCAACCATGGGGTTGTGTTGCCATGGTAACCATGGCGTTTAATTGCCATGGCAACTATGGGGTTCTGTTGCCATGGTAACCATGGGGTTGGGTTGCCATGGCAACCATGGGGTTGTGTTGCCATGGTAACCATGGCGTTTTGTTGCGATGGCAACTATGGGGTTCTGTTGCCATGGCAACCATGGGGTAGTGTTTCCATGGCAACCATGGGGTTGTTTTGCCATGGTAACTATGGGGTTGGGTTGCTATGGAAACTATGGGGTTTAGCTGCCTTGGCAACCATGGGGTTGGGTTGCCATGGCAACCATGGGGTTGTGTTGCCATGGTAACCATGGCGTTTAGTTGCCATGGCAACTATGGGGTTCTGTTGCCATGGTAACCATGGGGTTCTGTTGTCATGGTAACCATGGGGTTGGGTTGCTATGGCAACCACGGGGTTTGGTTGCTATGGTAACCATGGGGTTGTGTTGCCATGGCAACCATGGGGTTGTTTTGCCATGGTAACCATGGCGTTTAGTTGCCATGGCAACCACGGGGTTTGGTTGCCATGGTAACCATGGGGTTGTGTTGCCATGGCAACCATGGGGTTGTGTTGCCATGGTAATCATGGCGTTTTGTTGCGATGGCAACTATGGGGTTCTGTTGCCATGGCAACCATGGGGTAGTGTTTCCATGGCAACCATGGGGTTGTGTTGCCATGGTAACCATGGGGTTGGGTTGCTATGGAAACTATGGGGTTTAGTTGCCTTGGCAACCATGGGGTTGGGTTGCCATGGCAACCATGGGGTTGTGTTGCCATGGTAACCATGGCGTTTCGTTGCCATGGCAACCACGGGGTTTGGTTGCTATGGTAACCATGGGGTTGGGTTGCCATGGCAACCATGGGGTTGTGTTGCCATGGTAACCATGGCGTTTAGTTGCCATGGCAACTATGGGGTTCTGTTGCCATGGTAACCATGGGGTTCGGTTGCCATGGCAACCATGGGGTTGTGTTTCCATGGGAACCATGGGGTTGGGTTGCCATGGCAACCACGGGGTTGGCTTGCCATGGCAACCACGGGGTTTGGTTGCCATGGCAACCACGGGATTCTGTGTCCATGGTAACCATGGGGTTGTGTTGCCATGGTAACCGTGGCGTTTAGTTTCCATGGCAACTATGGGGTTCTGTTGCCATGGCAACCATGGGGTAGTGTTTCCATGGCAACCACGGGGTTTGGTTACCATGGTAACCATGGGGTTGGGTTGCCATGGCAACCATGGGGTTGGGTTGCCATGGTAACCATGGCGTTTAGTTGCCATGGCAACTATGGGGTTCTGTTGCCATGGTAACCATGCGGTTGGTTTGCCATGGCAACCATGGGGTTGTGTTGCCATGGGAACCATGGGGTTGGGTTGCCATGGCATCCACGGGGTTGGGTTGCCATGGCAACCACGGGGTTTGGTTGCCATGGCAACCACGGGGTTTGGCTGCCATGGTAACCATGGGGTTGGGTTGCCATGGCAACCATGGGGTTGGGTTGCCATGGCAACCATGGGGTTGTGTTGCCATGGTAACGATGGGGTTGTGTTGCCATGGCAACCATGGGGTTGTGTTGCCATGGTAACCATGGCGTTTAGTTGCCATGGCAACCATGGCGTTTAGTTGCCATGGCAACTATGGGGTTCTGTTGCCATGGTAACCATGGGGTTGGGTTGCCATGGCAACCATGGGGTTGGGTTTCCATGGCAACCATGGGGTTCTGTTGCCCTGGTAACCATGGGGTTGGGTTGCCATGGCAACCATGGGGTTGTGTTGCCATGGTAACCATGGCGTTTAGTTGCCATGGCAACTATGGGGTTCTGTTGCCATGGTAACCATGGGGTTGGGTTGCCATGGGAACCATGGGGTTGTGTTGCCATGGGAACCATGGGGTTGGGTTGCCATGGCAACCACGGGGTTTGGTTGCCATGGTAACCATGGGGTTGGGTTGCCATGGCAACCACGGGGTTTGGTTGCTATGGTAACCATGGGGTTGGGTTGCCATGGCAACCATGGGGTTGTGTTGCCATGGTAACCATGGCGTTTAGTTGCCATGGCAACTATGGGGTTCTGTTGCCATGGTAACCATGGGGTTCGGTTGCCATGGCAACCATGGGGTTGTGTTTCCATGGGAACCATGGGGTTGGGTTGCCATGGCAACCACGGGGTTGGGTTGCCATGGCAACCACGGGGTTTGGTTGCCATGGCACCCACGGGATTCTGTGTCCATGGTAACCATGGGGTTGTGTTGCCATGGTAACCGTGGCGTTTAGTTTCCATGGCAACTATGGGGTTCTGTTGCCATGGCAACCATGGGGTAGTGTTTCCATGGCAACCACGGGGTTTGGTTACCATGGTAACCATGGGGTTGGGTTGCCATGGCAACCATGGGGTTGGGTTGCCATGGTAACCATGGCGTTTAGTTGCCATGGCAACTATGGGGTTCTGTTGCCATGGTAACCATGGGGTTCTGTTGTCATGGTAACCATGGGGTTGGGTTGCTATGGCAACCACGGGGTTTGGTTGCTATGGTAACCATGGGGTTGTGTTGCCATGGCAACCATGGGGTTGTTTTGCCATGGTAACCATGGCGTTTAGTTGCCATGGCAACCACGGGGTTTGGTTGCCATGGTAACCATGGGGTTGTGTTGCCATGGCAACCATGGGGTTGTGTTGCCATGGTAACCATGGCGTTTCGTTGCCATGGCAACCACGGGGTTTGGTTGCTATGGTAACCATGGGGTTGGGTTGCCATGGCAACCATGGGGTTGTGTTGCCATGGTAACCATGGCGTTTAGTTGCCATGGCAACTATGGGGTTCTGTTGCCATGGTAACCATGGGGTTCGGTTGCCATGGCAACCATGGGGTTGTGTTTCCATGGGAACCATGGGGTTGGGTTGCCATGGCAACCACGGGGTTGGCTTGCCATGGCAACCACGGGGTTTGGTTGCCATGGCAACCACGGGATTCTGTGTCCATGGTAACCATGGGGTTGTGTTGCCATGGTAACCGTGGCGTTTAGTTTCCATGGCAACTATGGGGTTCTGTTGCCATGGCAACCATGGGGTAGTGTTTCCATGGCAACCACGGGGTTTGGTTACCATGGTAACCATGGGGTTGGGTTGCCATGGCAACCATGGGGTTGGGTTGCCATGGTAACCATGGGGTTGTGTTTCCATGGGAACCATGGGGTTGGGTTGCCATGGCAACCACGGGGTTGGGTTGCCATGGCAACCACGGGGTTTGGTTGCCATGGCACCCACGGGATTCTGTGTCCATGGTAACCATGGGGTTGTGTTGCCATGGTAACCGTGGCGTTTAGTTTCCATGGCAACTATGGGGTTCTGTTGCCATGGCAACCATGGGGTAGTGTTTCCATGGCAACCACGGGGTTTGGTTACCATGGTAACCATGGGGTTGGGTTGCCATGGCAACCATGGGGTTGGGTTGCCATGGTAACCATGGCGTTTAGTTGCCATGGCAACTATGGGGTTCTGTTGCCATGGTAACCATGGGGTTGTGTTGCCATGGCAACCATGGGGTTGTGTTGCCATGGTAACCATGGCGTTTTGTTGCGATGGCAACTATGGGGTTCTGTTGCCATGGCAACCATGGGGTAGTGTTTCCATGGCAACCATGGGGTTGTTTTGCCATGGTAACTATGGGGTTGGGTTGCTATGGAAACTATGGGGTTTAGCTGCCTTGGCAACCATGGGGTTGGGTTGCCATGGCAACCATGGGGTTGTGTTGCCATGGTAACCATGGCGTTTAGTTGCCATGGCAACTATGGGGTTCTGTTGCCATGGTAACCATGGGGTTCTGTTGTCATGGTAACCATGGGGTTGGGTTGCTATGGCAACCACGGGGTTTGGTTGCTATGGTAACCATGGGGTTGTGTTGCCATGGCAACCATGGGGTTGTTTTGCCATGGTAACCATGGCGTTTAGTTGCCATGGCAACCACGGGGTTTGGTTGCCATGGTAACCATGGGGTTGTGTTGCCATGGCAACCATGGGGTTGTGTTGCCATGGTAACCATGGCGTTTCGTTGCCATGGCAACCACGGGGTTTGGTTGCTATGGTAACCATGGGGTTGGGTTGCCATGGCAACCATGGGGTTGTGTTGCCATGGTAACCATGGCGTTTAGTTGCCATGGCAACTATGGGGTTCTGTTGCCATGGTAACCATGGGGTTCGGTTGCCATGGCAACCATGGGGTTGTGTTTCCATGGGAACCATGGGGTTGGGTTGCCATGGCAACCACGGGGTTGGCTTGCCATGGCAACCACGGGGTTTGGTTGCCATGGCAACCACGGGATTCTGTGTCCATGGTAACCATGGGGTTGTGTTGCCATGGTAACCGTGGCGTTTAGTTTCCATGGCAACTATGGGGTTCTGTTGCCATGGCAACCATGGGGTAGTGTTTCCATGGCAACCACGGGGTTTGGTTACCATGGTAACCATGGGGTTGGGTTGCCATGGCAACCATGGGGTTGGGTTGCCATGGTAACCATGGCGTTTAGTTGCCATGGCAACTATGGGGTTCTGTTGCCATGGTAACCATGCGGTTGGTTTGCCATGGCAACCATGGGGTTGTGTTGCCATGGGAACCATGGGGTTGGGTTGCCATGGCATCCACGGGGTTGGGTTGCCATGGCAACCACGGGGTTTGGTTGCCATGGCAACCACGGGGTTTGGCTGCCATGGTAACCATGGGGTTGGGTTGCCATGGCAACCATGGGGTTGGGTTGCCATGGCAACCATGGGGTTGTGTTGCCATGGTAACGATGGGGTTGTGTTGCCATGGCAACCATGGGGTTGTGTTGCCATGGTAACCATGGCGTTTAGTTGCCATGGCAACCATGGCGTTTAGTTGCCATGGCAACTATGGGGTTCTGTTGCCATGGTAACCATGGGGTTGGGTTGCCATGGCAACCATGGGGTTGGGTTTCCATGGCAACCATGGGGTTCTGTTGCCCTGGTAACCATGGGGTTGGGTTGCCATGGCAACCATGGGGTTGTGTTGCCATGGTAACCATGGCGTTTAGTTGCCATGGCAACTATGGGGTTCTGTTGCCATGGTAACCATGGGGTTGGGTTGCCATGGCAACCATGGGGTTGTGTTGCCATGGGAACCATGGGGTTGGGTTGCCATGGCAACCACGGGGTTTGGTTGCCATGGTAACCATGGGGTTGGGTTGCCATGGCAACCACGGGGTTTGGTTGCTATGGTAACCATGGGGTTGGGTTGCCATGGCAACCATGGGGTTGTGTTGCCATGGTAACCATGGCGTTTAGTTGCCATGGCAACTATGGGGTTCTGTTGCCATGGTAACCATGGGGTTCGGTTGCCATGGCAACCATGGGGTTGTGTTTCCATGGGAACCATGGGGTTGGGTTGCCATGGCAACCACGGGGTTGGGTTGCCATGGCAACCACGGGGTTTGGTTGCCATGGCACCCACGGGATTCTGTGTCCATGGTAACCATGGGGTTGTGTTGCCATGGTAACCGTGGCGTTTAGTTTCCATGGCAACTCTGGGGTTCTGTTGCCATGGCAACCATGGGGTAGTGTTTCCATGGCAACCACGGGGTTTGGTTACCATGGTAACCATGGGGTTGGGTTGCCATGGCAACCATGGGGTTGGGTTGCCATGGTAACCATGGCGTTTAGTTGCCATGGCAACTATGGGGTTCTGTTGCCATGGTAACCATGCGGTTGGTTTGCCATGGCAACCATGGGGTTGTGTTGCCATGGGAACCATGGGGTTGGGTTGCCATGGCATCCACGGGGTTGGGTTGCCATGGCAACCACGGGGTTTGGTTGCCATGGCAACCACGGGGTTTGGCTGCCATGGTAACCATGGGGTTGGGTTGCCATGGCAACCATGGGGTTGGGTTGCCATGGCAACCATGGGGTTGTGTTGCCATGGTAACGATGGGGTTGTGTTGCCATGGCAACCATGGGGTTGTGTTGCCATGGTAACCATGGCGTTTAGTTGCCATGGCAACCATGGCGTTTAGTTGCCATGGCAACTATGGGGTTCTGTTGCCATGGTAACCATGGGGTTGGGTTGCCATGGCAACCATGGGGTTGGGTTTCCATGGCAACCATGGGGTTCTGTTGCCCTGGTAACCATGGGGTTGGGTTGCCATGGCAACCATGGGGTTGTGTTGCCATGGTAACCATGGCGTTTAGTTGCCATGGCAACTATGGGGTTCTGTTGCCATGGTAACCATGGGGTTGGGTTGCCATGGCAACCATGGGGTTGTGTTGCCATGGGAACCATGGGGTTGGGTTGCCATGGCAACCACGGGGTTTGGTTGCCATGGTAACCATGGGGTTGGGTTGCCATGGCAACCACGGGGTTTGGTTGCTATGGTAACCATGGGGTTGGGTTGCAATGGCAACCATGGGGTTGTGTTGCCATGGTAACCATGGCGTTTAGTTGCCATGGCAACCACGGGGTTGTGTTGCCATGGGAACCATGGGGTTGGGTTGCCATGGCAACCATGGGGTTGTGTTGCCATGGCAACCATGGGGTTGGGTTGCCATGGTAACCATGGCGTTTAGTTGCCATGGCAACTATGGGGTTCTGTTGCCATGGTAACCATGGGGTTGGGTTGCCATGGCAACCATGGGGTTGTGTTGCCATGGGAACCATGGGGTTGGGTTGCCATGGCATCCACGGGGTTGGGTTGCCATGGCAACCACGGGGTTTGGTTGCCATGGTAACCATGGGGTTGGCTTGCCATGGCAACCATGGGATTGTGTTGCCATGGTAACCATGGCGTTTTGTTGCCATGGCAACTATGGGGTTCTGATGCCATGGCAACCATGGGGTAGTGTTTCCATGGCAACCACGGGGTTTGGTTGCCATGGTAACCATGGGGTTGGGTTGCCATGGCAACCTTGGGGTTTGGTTGCCATGGCAACCATGGGGTTGTGTTGCCATGGTAACCATGGGGTTGGGTTGCCATGGCAACCATGGGGTTGTGTTGCCATGGTAACCATGGCGTTTAGTTGCCATGGCAACTATGGGGTTCTGTTGCCATGGTAACCATGGGGTTGTGTTGCCATGGCAACCATGGGGTTGTGTTGCCATGGGAACCATGGGGTTGGGTTGCCATGGCATCCACGGGGTTGGGTTGCCATGGCAACCACGGGGTTTGGTTGCCATGGCAACCATGGGGTTGTGTTGCCATGGTAACCATGGCGTTTAGTTGCCATGGCAACTATGGGGTTCTGTTGACATGGTAACCATGGCGTTGGGTTGCCATGGCAACCATGGGGTTGTGTTGCCATGGGAACCATGGGGTTGGGTTGCCATGGCAACCATGGGGTTGTGTTGCCATGGCAACCATGGGGTTGGGTTGCCATGGCAACCATGGGGTTGTGTTGCCATGGTAACCATGGGGTTGGGTTTCCATGGCAACCATGGGGTTGTGTTGCCATGGTAACCATGGCGTTTAGTTGCCATGGCAACTATGGGGTTCTGTTGCCATGGTAACCATGGGGTTGGGTTGCCATGGCAACCATGGGGTTGTGTTGCCATGGGAACCATGGGGTTGGGTTGCCATGACATCCACGGGGTTGGGTTGCCATGGCAACCACGGGGTTTGGTTGCCATGGCAACCATGGGGTTCTGTGTCCATGGTAACCATGGGGTTGTGTTGCCATGGTAACCATGGCGTTTTGTTGCCATGGCAACTATGGGGTTCTGTTGCCATGGCAACCATGGGGAAGTGTTTCCATGGCAACCATGGGGTAGTGTTGCCATGGTAATGATGGGGTTGGGTTGCCATGGCAACCACGGGGTTGTGTTCTCATGGGAACCATGGGGTTGTGTTGCCATGGTAACCATGGGGTTGGGTTGCCATGGCAACCATGGGGTTGTGTTGCCATGGTAACCATGGGGTTGGGTTGCCATGGCAACCATGGGGTTGTGTTGCCATGGTAACCATGGGGTTGGGTTGCCATGGGAACCATGGGGTTGGGTTGCCATGGCATCCACGGGGTTGGGTTGCCATGGCAACCACGGGGTTTGGTTGCCATGGTAACCATGGGGTTGGGTTGCCATGGCAACCATGGGGTTGTGTTGCCATGGTAACCATGGCGTTGAGTTGCCATGACAACTATGGGGTTCTGTTGCCATGGTAACCATGGGGTTGTGTTGCCATGGCAACCATGGGGTTGTGTTGCCATGGGAACCATGGGGTTGGGTTGCCATGGCATCCACGGGGTTGGGTTGCCATGGCAACCACGGGGTTTGGTTGCCATGGCAACTATGGGGTTCTGTTGCCATGGTAACCATGGCGTTTAGTTGCCATGGCAACTATGGGGTTCTGTTGACATAGTAACCATGGGGTTGGGTTGCCATGGCAACCATGGGGTTGTGTTGCCATGGGAACCATGGGGTTGGGTTGCCATGGCAACCATGGGGTTGGGTTGCCATGGCAACCATGGGGTTGTGTTGCCATGGTAACCATGGGGTTGGGTTGCCATGGCAACCATGGGGTTGTGTTGCCATGGTAACCATGGCGTTTAGTTGCCATGGCAACTATGGGGTTCTGTTGCCATGGTAACCATGGGGTTGGGTTTCCATGGCAACCATGGGGTTGTGTTGCCATGGGAACCATGGGGTTGGGTTGCCATGGCATCCAAGGGGTTGGGTTGCCATGGCAACCACGTGGTTTGGTTGCCATGGCAACCTTGGGGTTCTGTGTCCATGGTAACCATGGGGTTGTGTTGCCATGGTAACCATGGCGTTTTGTTGCCATGGCAACTATGGGGTAATGTTGCCATGGCAACCATGGGGAAGTGTTTCCATGGCAACCATGGGGTAGTGTTGCCATGGTAACGATGGGGTTGGGTTGCCATGGCAACCACGGGGTTGTGTTCTCATGGGAACCATGGGGTTGTGTTGCCATGGTAACCATGGGGTTGGGTTGCCATGGCAACCATGGGGTTGTGTTGCCATGGTAACCATGGCGTTTAGTTGCCATGGCAACTATGGGGTTCTGTTGCCATGGTAACCATGGGGTTGGGTTGCCATGGCAACCATGGGGTTGTGTTGCCATGGTAACCATGGCGTTTTGTTGCGATGGCAACTATGGGGTTCTGTTGCCATGGCAACCATGGGGTAGTGTTTCCATGGCAACCATGGGGTTGTTTTGCCATGGTAACTATGGGGTTGGGTTGCTATGGAAACTATGGGGTTTAGCTGCCTTGGCAACCATGGGGTTGGGTTGCCATGGCAACCATGGTGTTGTGTTGCCATGGTAACCATGGCGTTTAGTTGCCATGGCAACTATGGGGTTCTGTTGCCATGGTAACCATGGGGTTCTGTTGCCATGGTAACCATGGGGTTGGGTTGCCATGGCAACCACGGGGTTTGGTTGCTATGGTAACCATGGGGTTGGGTTGCCATGGCAACCATGGGGTTGTGTTGCCATGGTAACCATGGCGTTTAGTTGCCATGGCAACCACGGGGTTTGGTTGCCATGGTAACCATGGGGTTGTGTTGCCATGGCAACCATGGGGTTGTGTTGCCATGGTAACCATGGCGTTTTGTTGCGATGGCAACTATGGGGTTCTGTTGCCATGGCAACCATGGGGTAGTGTTTCCATGGCAACCATGGGGTTGTGTTGCCATGGTAACCATGGGGTTGGGTTGCTATGGAAACTATGGGATTTAGTTGCCTTGGCAACCATGGGGTTGGGTTGCCATGGCAACCATGGGGTTCTGTGTCCATGGTAACCATGGCGTTTCGTGGCCATGGCAACCACGGGGTTTGGTTGCTATGGTAACCATGGGGTTGGGTTGCCATGGCAACCATGGGGTTGTGTTGCCATGGTAACCATGGCGTTTAGTTGCCATGGCAACCATGGGGTTCTGTTGCCATGGTAACCATGGGGTTCGGTTGCCATGGCAACCATGGGGTTGTGTTGCCATGGGAACCATGGGGTTGGGTTGCCATGGCAACCACGGGGTTGGGTTCCCATGGCAACCACGGGGTTTGGTTGCCATGGCAACCATGGGATTCTGTGTCCATGGTAACCATGGGGTTGTGTTGCCATGGTAACCATGGCGTTTAGTTGCCATGGCAACTATGGGGTTCTGTTGCCATGGCAACCATGGGGTAGTGTTTCCATGGCAACCACGGGGTTTGGTTACCATGGTAACCATGGGGTTGGGTTGCCATGGCAACCATGGTGTTGGGTTGCCATGGCAACCATGGGGTTGTGTTGCCATGGTAACCATGGCGTTTAGTTGCCATGGCAACTATGGGGTTCTGTTGCCATGGTAACCATGGGGTTGTGTTGCCATGGCAACCATGGGGTTGTGTTGCCATGGGAACCATGGGGTTGGGTTGCCATGGCATCCACGGGGTTGGGTTGCCATGGCAACCACGGGGTTTGGTTGCCATGGCAACCATGGGGTTTTGTTGCCATGGTAACCATGGCGTTTAGTTGCCATGGCAACTATGGGGTTCTGTTGACATGGTAACCATGGGGTTGGGTTGCCATGGCAACCATGGGGTTGTGTTGCCATGGGAACCATGGGGTTGGGTTTCCATGGCAACCATGGGGTTGGGTTGCCATGGCAACCATGGGGTTGGGTTGCCATGGCAACCATGGGGTTGTGTTGCCATGGTAACCATGGGGTTGGGTTGCCATGGCAACCATGGGGTTGTGTTGCCATGGTAACCATGGCGTTTAGTTGCCATGGCAACTATGGGGTTCTGTTGCCATGGTAACCATGGGGTTGGGTTGCCATGGCAACCATGGGGTTGTGTTGCCATGGGAACCATGGGGTTGGGTTGCCATGGCATCCACGGGGTTGGGTTGCCATGGCAACCACGGGGTTTGGTTGCCATGGCAACCATGGGGTTGTGTTGCCATGGTAACCATGGCGTTTAGTTGCCATGGCAACTATGGGGTTCTGTTGCCATGGTAACGATGGGGTTGGGTCGCCATGGCAACCATAGGGTTGTGTTGCCATGGTAACCATGGGGTTGGGTTGCCATGGCAACCATGGGGTTGGGTTGCCATGGCAACCATGCGGTTGTGTTGCCATGGTAACCATGGCGTTTAGTTGCCATGGCAACCACGGGGTTTGGTTGCCATGGTAACCATGGGGTTGGGTTGCCATGGCAACCATGGGGTTGGGTTGCCATGGCAACCATGGGGTTGGGTTCCCATGGTAACCATGGGGTTGGGTTGCCATGGCAACCATGGGGTTGTGTTGCCATGGTAACCATGGCGTTTAGTTGCCATGGCAACTATGGGGTTCTGTTGCCATGGTAACCATGGGGTTGGGTTGCCATGGCAACCATGGGGTTGTGTTGACATAGGAACCATGGGGTTGGGTTGCCATGGCATCCACGGGGTTGTGTTGCCATGGCAACCACGGGGTTTGGTTGCCATGGCAACCATGGGGTTCTGTGTCCATGGCAACCATGGGGTTGTGTTGCCATGGTAACCCATGGCGTTTTGTTGCCATGGCAACCATGGGGTTGTGTTGCCATGGCAACCATGGGGTAGTGTTTCCATGGCAACCACGGGGTTTGGTTGCCATGGTAACCATGGGGTTCGGTTGCCATGGCAACCACGGGGTTTGGTTGCTATGGTAACCATGGGGTTGGGTTGCCATGGCAACCATGGGGTTGTGTTGCCATGGTAACCATGGCGTTTAGTTGCCATGGCAACCACGGGGTTTGGTTGCCATGGTAACCATGGGGTTGGGTTGCCATGGCAACCATGGGGTTGGGTTGCCATGGCAACCATGGGGTTGGGTTGCCATGGTAACCATGGGGTTGGGTTGCCATGGCAACCATGGGGTTGGGTTGCCATGGTAACCATGGCGTTTAGTTGCCATGGCAACTATGGGGTTCTGTTGCCATGGTAACCATGGGGTTGGGTTGCCATGGCAACCATGGGGTTGTGTTGCCATGGGAACCATGGGGTTGGGTTGCCATGGCATCCACGGGGTTGGGTTGCCATGGCAACCACGGGGTTTGGTTGCCATGGTAACCATGGGGTTGGGTTGCCATGACAACCATGGGGTTGTGTTGCCATGGTAACCATGGCGTTTTGTTGCAATGGCAACTATGGGGTTCTGATGCCATGGCAACCATGGGGTAGTGTTTCCATGGCAACCACGGGGTTTGGTTGCCATGGTAACCATGGGGTTGGGTTGCCATGGCAACCATGGGGTTTGGTTGCCATGGCAACCATGGGGTTGTGTTGCCATGGGCAACCATGGGGTTGGGTTGCCATGGCAACCATGGGGTTGTGTTGCCATGGTAACCATGGCGTTTAGTTGCCATGGCAACTATGGGGTTCTGTTGCCATGGTAACCATGGGGTTGTGTTGCCATGGCAACCATGGGGTTGTGTTGCCATGGGAACCATTGGGTTGGGTTGCCATGGCATCCACGGGGTTGGGTTGCCATGGCAACCACGGGGTTTGGTTGCCATGGCAACCATGGGGTTGTGTTGCCATGGTAACCATGGCGTTTAGTTGCCATGGCAACTATGGGGTTCTGTTGACATGGTAACCATGGGGTTGGGTTGCCATGGCAACCATGGGATTGTGTTGCCATGGTAACCATGGTGTTGGGTTGCAATGGCAACCATGGGGTTGCGTTGCCATGGCAAACATGGGGTTGGGTTGCCATGGTAACCATGGGGTTGTGTTGCCATGGTAACCATGGCGTTTATTTGCCATGGCAACCACGGAGTTTGGTTGCCATGGTAACCACGGGGTTTGGTTGCCATGGTAACCATGGCGTTTATTTGCCATGGCAACTATGGGGTTCTGTTGCCATGGTAACCATGGGGTTGGGTTGCCATGGCAACCATGGGGTTGTGTTGCCATGGGAACCATGGGGTTGGGTTGCCATGGCATCCACGGGGTTGGGTTGCCATGGCAACCACGGGGTTTGGTTGCCATGGCAACCATGGGGTTCTGTGTCCATGGTAACCATGGGGTTGTGTTGCCATGGTAACCATGGCGTTTTGTTGCCATGGCAACTATGGGGTTCTGTTGCCATGGCAACCATGGGGAAGTGTTTCCATGGCAACCATGGGGTAGTGTTGCCATGGTAACGATGGGGTTGGGTTGCCATGGCAACCACGGGGTTGTGTTCTCATGGGAACCATGGGGTTGTGTTGCCATGGTAACCATGGGGTTGGGTTGCCATGGCAACCATGGGGTTGTGTTGCCAGGGTAACCATGGCGTTTAGTTGCCATGGCAACTATGGGGTTCTGTTGCCATGGTAACCATGGGGTTGGGTTGCCATGGCAACCATGGGGTTGTGTTGCCATGGTAACCATGGCGTTTTGTTGCGATGGCAACTATGGGGTTCTGTTGCCATGGCAACCATGGGGTAGTGTTTCCATGGCAACCATGGGGTTGTTTTGCCATGGTAACTATGGGGTTGGGTTGCTATGGAAACTATGGGGTTTAGCTGCCTTGGCAACCATGGGGTTGGGTTGCCATGGCAACCATGGGGTTGTGTTGCCATGGTAACCATGGCGTTTAGTTGCCATGGCAACTATGGGGTTCTGTTGCCATGGTAACCATGGGGTTCTGTTGTCATGGTAACCATGGGGTTGGGTTGCCATGGCAACCACGGGGTTTGGTTGCTATGGTAACCATGGGGTTGGGTTGCCATGGCAACCATGGGGTTGTGTTGCCATGGTAACCATGGCGTTTAGTTGCCATGGCAACCACGGGGTTTGGTTGCCATGGTAACCATGGGGTTGTGTTGCCATGGCAACCATGGGGTTGTGTTGCCATGGTAACCATGGCGTTTTGTTGCGATGGCAACTATGGGGTTCTGTTGCCATGGCAACCATGGGGTAGTGTTTCCATGGCAACCATGGGGTTGTGTTGCCATGGTAACCATGGGGTTGGGTTGCTATGGAAACTATGGGGTTTAGTTGCCTTGGCAACCATGGGGTTGGGTTGCCATGGCAACCATGGGGTTGTGTTGCCATGGTAACCATGGCGTTTCGTTGCCATGGCAACCACGGGGTTTGGTTGCTATGGTAACCATGGGGTTGGGTTGCCATGGCAACCATGGGGTTGTGTTGCCATGGTAACCATAGCGTTTAGTTGCCATGGCAACTATGGGGTTCTGTTGCCATGGTAACCATGGGGTTCGGTTGCCATGGCAACCATGGGGTTGTGTTGCCATGGGAACCATGGGGTTGGGTTGCCATGGCAACCACGGGGTTCGGTTGCCATGGCAACCACGGGGTTTGGTTGCCATGGCAACCACGGGATTCTGTGTCCATGGTAACCATGGGGTTGTGTTGCCATGGTAACCATGGCGTTTAGTTGCCATGGCAAGTATGGGGTTCTGTTGCCATGGCAACCATGGGGTAGTGTTTCCATGGCAACCACGGGGTTTGGTTACCATGGTAACCATGGGGTTGGGTTGCCATGGCAACCATGGGGTTGGGTTGCCATGGTAACCATGGCGTTTAGTTGCCATGGCAACTATGGGGTTCTGTTGCCATGGTAACCATGCGGTTGGTTTGCCATGGCAACCATGGGGTTGTGTTGCCATGGGAACCATGGGGTTGGGTTGCCATGGCATCCACGGGGTTGGGTTGCCATGGCAACCACGGGGTTTGGTTGCCATGGCAACCATGGGGTTGGGTTGCCATGGTAACCATGGCGTTTAGTTGCCATGGCAACTATGGGGTTCTGTTGCCATGGTAACGATGGGGTTGGGTCGCCATGGCAACCATAGGGTTGTGTTGCCATGGTAACCATGGGGTTGGGTTGCCATGGCAACCATGGGGTTTGGTTGCCATGGCAACCATGGGGTTGTGTTGCCATGGTAACCATGGCGTTTTGTTGCCATGGCAACTATGGGGTTCTGTTGCCATGGCAACCATGGGGAAGTGTTTCCATGGCAACCATGGGGTAGTGTTGCCATGGTAACGATGGGGTTGGGTTGCCATGGCAACCACGGGGTTGTGTTCTCATGGGAACCATGGGGTTGTGTTGCCATGGTAACCATGGGGTTGGGTTGCCATGGCAACCATGGGGTTGTGTTGCCAGGGTAACCATGGCGTTTAGTTGCCATGGCAACTATGGGGTTCTGTTGCCATGGTAACCATGGGGTTGGGTTGCCATGGCAACCATGGGGTTGTGTTGCCATGGTAACCATGGCGTTTTGTTGCGATGGCAACTATGGGGTTCTGTTGCCATGGCAACCATGGGGTAGTGTTTCCATGGCAACCATGGGGTTGTTTTGCCATGGTAACTATGGGGTTGGGTTGCTATGGAAACTATGGGGTTTAGCTGCCTTGGCAACCATGGGGTTGGGTTGCCATGGCAACCATGGGGTTGTGTTGCCATGGTAACCATGGCGTTTAGTTGCCATGGCAACTATGGGGTTCTGTTGCCATGGTAACCATGGGGTTCTGTTGTCATGGTAACCATGGGGTTGGGTTGCCATGGCAACCACGGGGTTTGGTTGCTATGGTAACCATGGGGTTGGGTTGCCATGGCAACCATGGGGTTGTGTTGCCATGGTAACCATGGCGTTTAGTTGCCATGGCAACCACGGGGTTTGGTTGCCATGGTAACCATGGGGTTGTGTTGCCATGGCAACCATGGGGTTGTGTTGCCATGGTAACCATGGCGTTTTGTTGCGATGGCAACTATGGGGTTCTGTTGCCATGGCAACCATGGGGTAGTGTTTCCATGGCAACCATGGGGTTGTGTTGCCATGGTAACCATGGGGTTGGTTTGCTATGGAAACTATGGGGTTTAGTTGCCTTGGCAACCATGGGGTTGGGTTGCCATGGCAACCATGGGGTTGTGTTGCCATGGTAACCATGGCGTTTAGTTGCCATGGCAACTATGGGGTTCTGTTGCCATGGTAACCATGGGGTTGTGTTGCCATGGCAACCATGGGGTTGTGTTGCCATGGGAACCATTGGGTTGGGTTGCCATGGCATCCACGGGGTTGGGTTGCCATGGCAACCACGGGGTTTGGTTGCCATGGCAACCATGGGGTTGTGTTGCCATGGTAACCATGGCGTTTAGTTGCCATGGCAACTATGGGGTTCTGTTGACATGGTAACCATGGGGTTGGGTTGCCATGGCAACCATGGTGTTGTGTTGCCATGGTAACCATGGGGTTGGGTTGCAATGGCAACCATGGGGTTGCGTTGCCATGGCAAACATGGGGTTGGGTTGCCATGGCAACCATGGGGTTGTGTTGCCATGGTAACCATGGCGTTTAGTTGCCATGGCAACTATGGGGTTCTGTTGACATGGTAACCATGGGGTTGGGTTGCCATGGCAACCATGGTGTTGTGTTGCCATGGTAACCATGGGGTTGGGTTGCCATGGTAACCATGGGGTTGGGTTGCCATGGCAACCATGGGGTTGTGTTGCCATGGTAACGATGGGGTTGGGTTGCCATGGCAACCACGGGGTTGTGTTCTCATGGGAACCATGGGGTTGTGTTGCCATGGTAACCATGGGGTTGGGTTGCCATGGCAACCATGGGGTTGTGTTGCCAGGGTAACCATGGCGTTTAGTTGCCATGGCAACTATGGGGTTCTGTTGCCATGGTAACCATGGGGTTGGGTTGCCATGGCAACCATGGGGTTGTGTTGCCATGGTAACCATGGCGTTTTGTTGCGATGGCAACTATGGGGTTCTGTTGCCATGGCAACCATGGGGTAGTGTTTCCATGGCAACCATGGGGTTGTTTTGCCATGGTAACTATGGGGTTGGGTTGCTATGGAAACTATGGGGTTTAGCTGCCTTGGCAACCATGGGGTTGGGTTGCCATGGCAACCATGGGGTTGTGTTGCCATGGTAACCATGGCGTTTAGTTGCCATGGCAACTATGGGGTTCTGTTGCCATGGTAACCATGGGGTTCTGTTGTCATGGTAACCATGGGGTTGGGTTGCCATGGCAACCACGGGGTTTGGTTGCTATGGTAACCATGGGGTTGGGTTGCCATGCCAACCATGGGGTTGTGTTGCCATGGTAACCATGGCGTTTAGTTGCCATGGCAACCACGGGGTTTGGTTGCCATGGTAACCATGGGGTTGTGTTGCCATGGCATCCATGGGGTTGTGTTGC
Source organism: Netta rufina (assembly GCF_964035555.1). Taxonomy (NCBI): domain Eukaryota; kingdom Metazoa; phylum Chordata; class Aves; order Anseriformes; family Anatidae; genus Netta; species Netta rufina. Next base: position 545,121 of record NW_028168888.1, on the reverse strand, counting down.
CATGGTAACCATGGCGTTTAGTTGCCATGGCAACTATGGGGTTCTGTTGCCATGGCAACCATGGGGTAGTGTTTCCATGGCAACCATGGGGTTGTGTTGCCATGGTAACCATGGGGTTGGGTTGCTATGGAAACTATGGGCTTTAGTTGCCTTGGCAACCATGGGGTTGGGTTGCCATGGCAACCATGGGGTTGTGTTGCCATGGTAACCATGGCGTTTCGTTGCCATGGCAACCGCGGGGTTTGGTTGCTATGGTAACCATGGGGTTGGGTTGCCATGGCAACCATGGGGTTGTGTTGCCATGGTAACCATGGCGTTTAGTTGCCATGACAACTATGGGGTTCTGTTGCCATGGTAACCATGGGGTTCGGTTGCCATGGCAACCATGGGGTTGTGTTGCCATGGGAACCATGGGGTTGGGTTGCCATGGCAACCACGGGGTTGGGTTGCCATGGCAACCACGGGGTTTGGTTGCCATGGCAACCACGGGATTCTGTGTCCATGGTAACCATGGGGTTGTGTTGCCATGGTAACCATGGCGTTTAGTTGCCCTGGCAACTATGGGGTTCTGTTGCCATGGCAACCATGGGGTAGTGTTTCCATGGCAACCACGGGGTTTGGTTACCATGGTAACCATGGGGTTGGGTTGCCATGGCAACCATGGGGTTGGGTTGCCATGGTAACCATGGCGTTTAGTTGCCATGGCAACTATGGGGTTCTGTTGCCATGGTAACCATGCGGTTGGTTTGCCATGGCAACCATGGGGTTGTGTTGCCATGGGAACCATGGGGTTGGGTTGCCATGGCATCCACGGGGTTGGGTTGCCATGGCAACCACGGGGTTTGGTTGCCATGGCAACCATGGGGTTGGGTTGCCATGGTAACCATGGCGTTTAGTTGCCATGGCAACTATGGGGTTCTGTTGCCATGGTAACGATGGGGTTGGGTCGCCATGGCAACCATAGGGTTGTGTTGCCATGGTAACCATGGGGTTGGGTTGCCATGGCAACCATGGGGTTCTGTGTCCATGGTAACCATGGGGTTGTGTTGCCATGGTAACCATGGCGTTTTGTTGCCATGGCAACTATGGGGTTCTGTTGCCATGGCAACCATGGGGAAGTGTTTCCATGGCAACCATGGGGTAGTGTTGCCATGGTAACGATGGGGTTGGGTTGCCATGGCAACCACGGGGTTGTGTTCTCATGGGAACCATGGGGTTGTGTTGCCATGGTAACCATGGGGTTGGGTTGCCATGGCAACCATGGGGTTGTGTTGCCAGGGTAACCATGGCGTTTAGTTGCCATGGCAACTATGGGGTTCTGTTGCCATGGTAACCATGGGGTTGGGTTGCCATGGCAACCATGGGGTTGTGTTGCCATGGTAACCATGGCGTTTTGTTGCGATGGCAACTATGGGGTTCTGTTGCCATGGCAACCATGGGGTAGTGTTTCCATGGCAACCATGGGGTTGTTTTGCCATGGTAACTATGGGGTTGGGTTGCTATGGAAACTATGGGGTTTAGCTGCCTTGGCAACCATGGGGTTGGGTTGCCATGGCAACCATGGGGTTGTGTTGCCATGGTAACCATGGCGTTTAGTTGCCATGGCAACTATGGGGTTCTGTTGCCATGGTAACCATGGGGTTCTGTTGTCATGGTAACCATGGGGTTGGGTTGCCATGGCAACCACGGGGTTTGGTTGCTATGGTAACCATGGGGTTGGGTTGCCATGGCAACCATGGGGTTGTGTTGCCATGGTAACCATGGCGTTTAGTTGCCATGGCAACCACGGGGTTTGGTTGCCATGGTAACCATGGGGTTGTGTTGCCATGGCAACCATGGGGTTGTGTTGCCATGGTAACCATGGCGTTTTGTTGCGATGGCAACTATGGGGTTCTGTTGCCATGGCAACCATGGGGTAGTGTTTCCATGGCAACCATGGGGTTGTGTTGCCATGGTAACCATGGGGTTGGGTTGCTATGGAAACTATGGGGTTTAGTTGCCTTGGCAACCATGGGGTTGGGTTGCCATGGCAACCATGGGGTTGTGTTGCCATGGTAACCATGGCGTTTCGTTGCCATGGCAACCACGGGGTTTGGTTGCTATGGTAACCATGGGGTTGGGTTGCCATGGCAACCATGGGGTTGTGTTGCCATGGTAACCATAGCGTTTAGTTTCCATGGCAACTATGGGGTTCTGTTGACATGGTAACCATGGGGTTCGGTTGCCATGGCAACCATGGGGTTGTGTTGCCATGGGAACCATGGGGTTGGGTTGCCATGGCAACCACGGGGTTGGGTTGCCATGGCAACCACGGGGTTTGGTTGCCATGGCAACCACGGGATTCTGTGTCCATGGTAACCATGGGGTTGTGTTGCCATGGTAACCATGGCGTTTAGTTGCCATGGCAACTATGGGGTTCTGTTGCCATGGCAACCATGGGGTAGTGTTTCCATGGCAACCACGGGGTTTGGTTACCATGGTAACCATGGGGTTGGGTTGCCATGGCAACCATGGGGTTGGGTTGCCATGGTAACCATGGCGTTTAGTTGCCATGGCAACTATGGGGTTCTGTTGCCATGGTAACCATGCGGTTGGTTTGCCATGGCAACCATGGGGTTGTGTTGCCATGGGAACCATGGGGTTGGGTTGCCATGGCATCCACGGGGTTGGGTTGCCATGGCAACCACGGGGTTTGGTTGCCATAGCAACCATGGGGTTGGGTTGCCATGGTAACCATGGCGTTTAGTTGCCATGGCAACTATGGGGTTCTGTTGCCATGGTAACGATGGGGTTGGGTCGCCATGGCAACCATAGGGTTGTGTTGCCATGGTAACCATGGGGTTGGGTTGCCATGGCAACCATGGGGTTTGGTTGCCATGGCAACCATGGGGTTGTGTTGCCATGGTAACCATGGCGTTTTGTTGCCATGGCAACTATGGGGTTCTGTTGCCATGGCAACCATGGGGAAGTGTTTCCATGGCAACCATGGGGTAGTGTTGCCATGGTAACGATGGGGTTGGGTTGCCATGGCAACCACGGGGTTGTGTTCTCATGGGAACCATGGGGTTGTGTTGCCATGGTAACCATGGGGTTGGGTTGCCATGGCAACCATGGGGTTGTGTTGCCAGGGTAACCATGGCGTTTAGTTGCCATGGCAACTATGGGGTTCTGTTGCCATGGTAACCATGGGGTTGGGTTGCCATGGCAACCATGGGGTTGTGTTGCCATGGTAACCATGGCGTTTTGTTGCGATGGCAACTATGGGGTTCTGTTGCCATGGCAACCATGGGGTAGTGTTTCCATGGCAACCATGGGGTTGTTTTGCCATGGTAACTATGGGGTTGGGTTGCTATGGAAACTATGGGGTTTAGCTGCCTTGGCAACCATGGGGTTGGGTTGCCATGGCAACCATGGGGTTGTGTTGCCATGGTAACCATGGCGTTTAGTTGCCATGGCAACTATGGGGTTCTGTTGCCATGGTAACCATGGGGTTCTGTTGTCATGGTAACCATGGGGTTGGGTTGCCATGGCAACCACGGGGTTTGGTTGCTATGGTAACCATGGGGTTGGGTTGCCATGGCAACCATGGGGTTGTGTTGCCATGGTAACCATGGCGTTTAGTTGCCATGGCAACCACGGGGTTTGGTTGCCATGGTAACCATGGGGTTGTGTTGCCATGGCAACCATGGGGTTGTGTTGCCATGGCAACTATGGGGTTCTGTTGCCATGGTAACCATGGGGTTCTGTTGCCATGGTAACCATGGGGTTGGGTTGCTATGGAAACTATGGGGTTTAGTTGCCTTGGCAACCATGGGGTTGGGTTGCCATGGCAACCATGGGGTTGTGTTGCCATGGTAATCATGGCGTTTCGTTGCCATGGCAACCACGGGGTTTGGTTGCTATGGTAACCATGGGGTTGGGTTGCCATGGCAACCATGGGGTTGTGTTGCCATGGTAACCATAGCGTTTAGTTGCCATGGCAACTATGGGGTTCTGTTGCCATGGTAACCATGGGGTTCGGTTGCCATGGCAACCATGGGGTTGTGTTGCCATGGGAACCATGGGGTTGGGTTGCCATGGCAACCACGGGGTTGGGTTGCCATGGCAACCACGGGGTTTGGTTGCCATGGCAACCACGGGATTCTGTGTCCATGGTAACCATGGGGTTGTGTTGCCATGGTAACCATGGCGTTTAGTTGCCATGGCAACTATGGGGTTCTGTTGCCATGGCAACCATGGGGTAGTGTTTCCATGGCAACCACGGGGTTTGGTTACCATGGTAACCATGGGGTTGGGTTGCCATGGCAACCATGGGGTTGGGTTGCCATGGTAACCATGGCGTTTAGTTGCCATGGCAACTATGGGGTTCTGTTGCCATGGTAACCATGCGGTTGGTTTGCCATGGCAACCATGGGGTTGTGTTGCCATGGGAACCATGGGGTTGGGTTTCCATGGCATCCACGGGGTTGGGTTGCCATGGCAACCACGGGGTTTGGTTGCCATGGCAACCATGGGGTTGGGTTGCCATGGTAACCATGGCGTTTAGTTGCCATGGCAACTATGGGGTTCTGTTGCCATGGTAACGATGGGGTTGGGTCGCCATGGCAACCATAGGGTTGTGTTGCCTTGGTAACCATGGGGTTGGGTTGCCATGGCAACCATGGGGTTTGGTTGCCATGGCAACCATGGGGTTGTGTTGCCATGGTAACCATGGCGTTTAGTTGCCATGGCAACCACGGGGTTTGGTTGCCATGGTAACCATGGGGTTGGGTTGCCATGGCAACCATGGGGTTGGGTTGCCATGGGAACCATGGGGTTGGGTTGCCATGGTAACCATGGGGTTGGGTTGCCATGGCAACCATGGGGTTGGGTTGCCATGGCAACTATGGGGTTCTGTTGCCATGGCAACTATGGGGTTCTGTTGCCATGGTAACCATGGGGTTGGGTTGCCATGGCAACCATGGGGTTGGGTTGCCATGGGAACCATGGGGTTGGGTTGCCATGGCATCCACGGGGTTGGGTTGCCATGGCAACCACGGGGTTTGGTTGCCATGGTAACCATGGGGTTGGGTTGCCATGGCAACCATGGGGTTGTGTTGCCATGGTAACCATGGCGTTTTGTTGCCATGGCAACTATGGGGTTCTGATGCCATGGCAACCATGGGGTAGTGTTTCCATGGCAACCACGGGGTTTGGTTGCCATGGTAACCATGGGGTTGGGTTGCCATGGCAACCATGGGGTTTGGTTACCATGGCAACCACGGGGTTGTGTTGCCATGGTAACCATGGGGTTGGGTTGCCATGGCAACCATGGGGTTGTGTTGCCATGGTAACCATGGCGTTTAGTTGCCATGGCAACTATGGGGTTCTGTTGCCATGGTAACCATGGGGTTGTGTTGCCATGGCAACCATGGGGTTGTGTTGCCATGGGAACCATTGGGTTGGGTTGCCATGGCATCCACGGGGTTGGGTTGCCATGGCAACCACGGGGTTTGGTTGCCATGGCAACCATGGGGTTGTGTTGCCATGGTAACCATGGCGTTTAGTTGCCATGGCAACTATGGGGTTCTGTTGACATGGTAACCATGGGGTTGGGTTGCCATGGCAACCATGGTGTTGTGTTGCCATGGTAACCATGGGGTTGGGTTGCAATGGCAACCATGGGGTTGCGTTGCCATGGCAAACATGGGGTTGGGTTGCCATGGCAACCATGGGGTTGTGTTGCCATGGTAACCATGGCGTTTAGTTGCCATGGCAACCACGGAGTTTGGTTGCCATGGTAACCACGGGGTTTGGTTGCCATGGTAACCATGGGGTTGGGTTGCCATGGCAACCATGGGGTTGTGTTGCCATGGTAACCATGGGGTTGGGTTGCCATGGCAACCATGGGGTTGTGTTGCCATGGTAACCATGGCGTTTATTTGCCATGGCAACTATGGGGTTCTGTTGCCATGGTAACCATGGGGTTGGGTTGCCATGGCAACCATGGGGTTGTGTTGCCATGGGAACCATGGGGTTGGGTTGCCATGGCATCCACGGGGTTGGGTTGCCATGGCAACCACGGGGTTTGGTTGCCATGGCAACCATGGGGTTCTGTGTCCATGGTAACCATGGGGTTGTGTTGCCATGGTAACCATGGCGTTTTGTTGCCATGGCAACTATGGGGTTCTGTTGCCATGGCAACCATGGGGAAGTGTTTCCATGGCAACCATGGGGTAGTGTTGCCATGGTAACGATGGGGTTGGGTTGCCATGGCAACCACGGGGTTGTGTTCTCATGGGAACCATGGGGTTGTGTTGCCATGGTAACCATGGGGTTGGGTTGCCATGGCAACCATGGGGTTGTGTTGCCAGGGTAACCATGGCGTTTAGTTGCCATGGCAACTATGGGGTTCTGTTGCCATGGTAACCATGGGGTTGGGTTGCCATGGCAACCATGGGGTTGTGTTGCCATGGTAACCATGGCGTTTTGTTGCGATGGCAACTATGGGGTTCTGTTGCCATGGCAACCATGGGGTAGTGTTTCCATGGCAACCATGGGGTTGTTTTGCCATGGTAACTATGGGGTTGGGTTGCTATGGAAACTATGGGGTTTAGCTGCCTTGGCAACCATGGGGTTGGGTTGCCATGGCAACCATGGGGTTGTGTTGCCATGGTAACCATGGCGTTTAGTTGCCATGGCAACTATGGGGTTCTGTTGCCATGGTAACCATGGGGTTCTGTTGTCATGGTAACCATGGGGTTGGGTTGCCATGGCAACCACGGGGTTTGGTTGCTATGGTAACCATGGGGTTGGGTTGCCATGGCAACCATGGGGTTGTGTTGCCATGGTAACCATGGCGTTTAGTTGCCATGGCAACCACGGGGTTTGGTTGCCATGGTAACCATGGGGTTGTGTTGCCATGGCAACCATGGGGTTGTGTTGCCATGGTAACCATGGCGTTTAGTTGCCATGGCAACTATGGGGTTCTGTTGCCATGGCAACCATGGGGTAGTGTTTCCATGGCAACCATGGGGTTGTGTTGCCATGGGAACCACGGGGTTGGGTTGCCATGGCATCCACGGGGTTCCGTTTCCATGGCAACCACGGGGTTTGGTTGCCATGGCAACCACGGGATTCTGTGTCCATGGTAACCATGGGGTTGTGTTGCCATGGTAACCATGGCGTTTAGTTGCCATGGCAACTATGGGGTTCTGTTGCCATGGTAACCATGCGGTTGGTTTGCCATGGCAACCATGGGGTTGTGTTGCCATGGGAACCATGGGGTTGGGTTGCCATGGCATCCACGGGGTTGGGTTGCCATGGCAACCACGGGGTTTGGTTGCCATGGTAACCATGGGGTTGGGTTGCCATGGCAACCATGGGGTTGGGTTGCCATGGTAACCATGGCGTTTAGTTGCCATGGCAACTATGGGGTTCTGTTGCCATGGTAACCATGGGGTTGGGTTGCCATGGCAACCATGGGGTTGTTTTGCCATGGGAACCATGGGGTTGGGTTGCCATGGCATCCACGGGGTTGGGTTGCCATGGCAACCACGGGGTTTGGTTGCCATGGTAACCATGGGGTTGGGTTGCCATGGCAACCATGGGGTTGTGTTGCCATGGTAACCATGGCGTTTTGTTGCAATGGCAACTATGGGGTTCTGATGCCATGGCAACCATGGGGTAGTGTTTCCATGGCAACCACGGGGTTTGGTTGCCATGGTAACCATGGGGTTGTGTTGCCATGGCAACCATGGGGTTGTGTTGCCATGGTAACCATGGCGTTTTGTTGCGATGGCAACTATTTTGTTCTGTTGCCATGGCAACCATGGGGTAGTGTTTCCATGGCAACCATGGGGTTGTGTTGCCATGGTAACCATGGCGTTTCGTTGCCATGGCAACCATGGGGTTTGGTTGCTATGGTAACCATGGGGTTGGGTTGCCATGGCAACCATGGGGTTGTGTTGCCATGGTAACCATGGCGTTTAGTTGCCATGGCAACTATGGGGTTCTGTTGCCATGGTAACCATGGGGTTCGGTTGCCATGGCAACCATGGGGTTGTGTTGCCATGGGAACCATGGGGTTGGGTTGCCATGGCAACCACGGGGTTGGGTTGCCATGGTAACCACGGGGTTTGGTTGCCATGGCAACCACGGGATTCTGTGTCCATGGTAACCATGGGGTTGTGTTGCCATGGTAACCATGGCGTTTAGTTGCCATGGCAACTATGGGGTTCTGTTGCCATGGCAACCATGGGGTAGTGTTTCCATGGCAACCACGGGGTTTGGTTACCATGGTAACCATGGGGTTGGGTTGCCATGGCAACCATGGGGTTGGGTTGCCATGGTAACCATGGCGTTTAGTTGCCATGGCAACTATGGGGTTCTGTTGCCATGGTAACCATGCGGTTGGTTTGCCATGGCAACCATGGGGTTGTGTTGCCATGGGAACCATGGGGTTGGGTTGCCATGGCATCCACGGGGTTGGGTTGCCATGGCAACCACGGGGTTTGGTTGCCATGGCAACCATGGGGTTGGGTTGCCATGGTAACCATGGCGTTTAGTTGCCATGGCAACTATGGGGTTCTGTTGCCATGGTAACGATGGGGTTGGGTCGCCATGGCAACCATAGGGTTGTGTTGCCATGGTAACCATGGGGTTGGGTTGCCATGGCAACCATGGGGTTTGGTTGTTATGGCAACCATGGGGTTGTGTTGCCATGGTAACCATGGCGTTTAGTTGCCATGGCAACCACGGGGTTCGGTTGCCATGGTAACCATGGGGTTGGGTTGCCATGGCAAGCATGGGGTTGGGTTGCCATGGCAACCATGGGGTTGGGTTGCCATGGTAACCATGGGGTTGGGTTGCCATGGTAACCATGGCGTTTAGTTGCCATAGCAACTATGGGGTTCTGTTGCCATGGTAACCATGGGGTTGGGTTGCCATGGCAACCATGGGGTTGTGTTGCCATGGGAACCATGGGGTTGGGTTGCCATGGCATCCACGGGGTTGGGTTGCCATGGCAACCACGGGGTTTGGTTGCCATGGTAACCATGGGGTTGGGTTGCCATGGCAACCATGGGGTTGTGTTGCCATGGTAACCATGGCGTTTTGTTGCAATGGCAACTATGGGGTTCTGATGCCATGGCAACCATGGGGTAGTGTTTCCATGGCAACCACGGGGTTTGGTTGCCATGGTAACCATGGGGTTGGGTTGCCATGGCAACCATGGGGTTTGGTTACCATGGCAACCATGGGGTTGTGTTGCCATGGTAACCATGGGGTTGGGTTGCCATGGCAACCATGGGGTTGTGTTGCCATGGTAACCATGGCGTTTAGTTGCCATGGCAACTATGGGGTTCTGTTGCCATGGTAACCATGGGGTTGTGTTGCCATGGCAACCATGGGGTTGTGTTGCCTTGGGAACCATTGGGTTGAGTTGCCATGGCATCCACGGGGTTGGGTTGCCATGGCAACCACGGGGTTTGGTTGCCATGGCAACCATGCGGTTGTGTTGCCATGGTAACCATGGCGTTTAGTTGCCATGGCAACTATGGGGTTCTGTTGCCATGGTAACGATGGGGTTGGGTCGCCATGGCAACCATAGGGTTGTGTTGCCATGGTAACCATGGGGTTGGGTTGCCATGGCAACCATGGGGTTTGGTTGCCATGGCAACCAAGGGGTTGTGTTGCCATGGTAACCATGGCGTTTAGTTGCCATGGCAACCACGGGGTTTGGTTGCCATGGTAACCATGGGGTTGGGTTGCCATGGCAACCATGGGGTTGGGTTGCCATGGCAACCATGGGGTTGGGTTGCCATGGTAACCATGGGGTTGGGTTGCCATGGCAACCATGGGGTTGGGTTGCCATGGTAACCATGGCGTTTAGTTGCCATGGCAACTATGGGGTTCTGTTGCCATGGTAACCATGGGGTTGGGTTGCCATGGCAACCATGGGGTTGTGTTGCCATGGGAACCATGGGGTTGGGTTGCCATGGCATCCACGGGGTTGGGTTGCCATGGCAACCACGGGGTTTGGTTGCCATGGTAACCATGGGGTTGGGTTGCCATGGCAACCATGGGGTTGTGTTGCCATGGTAACCATGGCGTTTTGTTGCCATGGCAACTATGGGGTTCTGATGCCATGGCAACCATGGGGTAGTGTTTCCATGGCAACCACGGGGTTTGGTTGCCATGGTAACCATGGGGTTGGGTTGCCATGGCAACCATGGGGTTTGGTTACCATGGCAACCATGGGGTTGTGTTGCCATGGTAACCATCGGGTTGGGTTGCCATGGCAACCATGGGGTTGTGTTGCCATGGTAACCATGGCGTTTAGTTGCCATGGCAACTATGGGGTTCTGTTGCCATGGTAACCATGGGGTTGTGTTGCCATGGCAACCATGGGGTTGTGTTGCCATGGGAACCATTGGGTTGGGTTGCCATGGCATCCACGGGGTTGGGTTGCCATGGCAACCACGGGGTTTGGTTGCCATGGCAACCATGGGGCTGTGTTGCCATGGTAACCATGGCGTTTAGTTGCCATGGCAACTATGGGGTTCTGTTGACATGGTAACCATGGGGTTGGGTTGCCATGGCAACCATGGTGTTGTGTTGCCATGGTAACCATGGGGTTGGGTTGCAATGGCAACCATGGGGTTGCGTTGCCATGGCAAACATGGGGTTGGGTTGCCATGGCAACCATGGGGTTGTGTTGCCATGGTAACCATGGCGTTTAGTTGCCATGGCAACCACGGAGTTTGGTTGCCATGGTAACCACGGGGTTTGGTTGCCATGGTAACCATGGGGTTGGGTTGCCATGGCAACCATGGGGTTGGGTTCCCATGGTAACCATGGGGTTGGGTTGCCATGGCAACCATGGGGTTGTGTTGCCATGGTAACCATGGCGTTTAGTTGCCATGGCAACTATGGGGTTCTGTTGCCATGGTAACCATGGGGTTGGGTTGCCATGGCAACCATGGGGTTGTGTTGCCATGGGAACCATGGGGTTGGGTTGCCATGGCATCCACGGGGTTGGGTTGCCATGGCAACCACGGGGTTGGGTTGCCATGGCAACCATGGGGTTCTGTGTCCATGGTAACCATGGGGTTGTGTTGCCATGGTAACCATGGCGTTTTGTTGCCATGGCAACTATGGGGTTCTGTTGCCATGGCAACCATGGGGAAGTGTTTCCATGGCAACCATGGGGTAGTGTTGCCATGGTAACGATGGGGTTGGGTTGCCATGGCAACCATGGGGTTGTGTTGCCATGGTAACCATGGCGTTTAGTTGCCATGGCAACTATGGGGTTCTGTTGCCATGGTAACCATGGGGTTGGGTTGCCATGGCAACCATGGGGTTGTGTTGCCATGGTAACCATGGCGTTTTGTTGCGATGGCAACTATGGTGTTCTGTTGCCATGGCAACCATGGGGTAGTGTTTCCATGGTAACCATGGGGTTGTTTTGCCATGGTAACTATGGGGTTGGGTTGCTATGGAAACTATGGGGTTTAGCTGCCTTGGCAACCATGGGGTTGGGTTGCCATGGCAACCATGGGGTTGTGTTGCCATGGTAACCATGGCGTTTAGTTGCCATGGCAACTATGGGGTTCTGTTGCCATGGTAACCATGGGGTTCTGTTGTCATGGTAACCATGGGGTTGGGTTGCCATGGCAACCACGGGGTTTGGTTGCTATGGTAACCATGGGGTTGGGTTGCCATGGCAACCATGGGGTTGTGTTGCCATGGTATCCATGGCGTTTAGTTGCCATGGCAACCACGGGGTTTGGTTGCCATGGTAACCATGGGGTTGTGTTGCCATGGCAACCATGGGGTTGTGTTGCCATGGTAACCATGGCGTTTTGTTGCGATGGGAACTATGGGGTTCTGTTGCCATGGCAACCATGGGGTAGTGTTTCCATGGCAACCATGGGGTTGTGTTGCCATGGTAACCATGGGGTTGGGTTGCTATGGAAACTATGGGGTTTAGTTGCCTTGGCAACCATGGGGTTGGGTTGCCATGGCAACCATGGGGTTGTGTTGCCATGGTAACCATGGCGTTTAGTTGCCATGGCAACTATGGGGTTCTGTTGCCATGGCAACCATGGGGTTGTGTTGCCATGGTAACCACGGGGTTGGGTTGCCATGGCAACCACGGGGTTGCGTTTCCATGGCAACCACGGGGTTTGGTTGCCATGGCAACCACGGGATTCTGTGTCCATGGTAACCATGGGGTTGTGTTGCCATGGTAACCATGGCGTTTAGTTGCCATGGCAACTATGGGGTTCTGTTGCCATGGCAACCATGGGGTAGTGTTTCCATGGCAACCACGGGGTTTGGTTACCATGGTAACCATGGGGTTGGGTTGCCATGGTAACCATGGCGTTTAGTTGCCATGGCAACTATGGGGTTCTGTTGCCATGGTAACCATGCGGTTGGTTTGCCATGGCAACCATGGGGTTGTGTTGCCATGGGAACCATGGGGTTGGGTTGCCATGGCATCCACGGGGTTGGGTTGCCATGGCAACCACGGGGTTTGGTTGCCATGGCAACCATGGGGTTGGGTTGCCATGGTAACCGTGGCGTTTAGTTGCCATGGCAACTATGGGGTTCTGTTGCCATGGTAACGATGGGGTTGGGTCGCCATGGCAACCATAGGGTTGTGTTGCCATGGTAACCATGGGGTTGGGTTGCCATGGCAACCATGGGGTTTGGTTGCCATGGCAACCATGGGGTTGTGTTGCCATGGTAACCATGGCGTTTAGTTGCCATGGCAACTATGGTGTTCTGTTGCCATGGTAACCATGGGGTTGGGTTGCCATGGCAACCATGGGGTTGTGTTGCCATGGTAACCATGGCGTTTTGTTGCGATGGCAACTATGGGGTTCTGTTGCCATGGCAACCATGGGGTAGTGTTTCCATGGCAACCATGGGGTTGTTTTGCCATGGTAACTATGGGGTTGGGTTGCTATGGAAACTATGGGCTTTAGCTGCCTTGGCAACCATGGGGTTGGGTTGCCATGGCAACCATGGGGTTGTGTTGCCATGGTAACCATGGCGTTTAGTTGCCATGGCAACTATGGGGTTCTGTTGCCATGGTAACCATGGGGTTCTGTTGTCATGGTAACCATGGGGTTGGGTTGCCATGGCAACCACGGGGTTTGGTTGCTATGGTAACCATGGGGTTGGGTTGCCATGGCAACCATGGGGTTGTGTTGCCATGGTAACCATGGCGTTTAGTTGCCATGGCAACCACGGGGTTTGGTTGCCATGGTAACCATGGGGTTGTGTTGCCATGGCAACCATGGGGTTGTGTTGCCATGGTAACCATGGCGTTTTGTTGCGATGGCAACTATGGGGTTCTGTTGCCATGGCAACCATGGGGTAGTGTTTCCATGGCAACCATGGGGTTGTGTTGCTATGGTAACCATGGGGTTGGGTTGCTATGGAAACTATGGGGTTTAGTTGCCTTGGCAACCATGGGGTTGGGTTGCCATGGCAACCATGGGGTTGTGTTGCCATGGTAACCATGGCGTTTCGTTGCCATGGCAACCACGGGGTTTGGTTGCTATGGTAACCATGGGGTTGGGTTGCCATGGCAACCATGGGGTTGTGTTGCCATGGTAACCATGGCGTTTAGTTGCCATGGCAACTATGGGGTTCTGTTGCCATGGTAACCATGGGGTTCGGTTGCCATGGCAACCACGGGATTCTGTGTCCATGGTAACCATGGGGTTGTGTTGCCATGGTAACCATGGCGTTTAGTTGCCATGGCAACTATGGGGTTCTGTTGCCATGGCAACCATGGGGTAGTGTTTCCATGGCAACCACGGGGTTTGGTTACCATGGTAACCATGCGGTTGGGTTGCCATGGCAACCATGGGGTTGGGTTGCCATGGTAACCATGGCGTTTAGTTGCCATGGCAACTATGGGGTTCTGTTGCCATGGTAACCATGCGGTTGGTTTGCCATGGCAACCATGGGGTTGTGTTGCCATGGGAACCATGGGGTTGGGTTGCCATGGCATCCACGGGGTTGGGTTGCCATGGCAACCACGGGGTTTGGTTGCCATGGCAACCATGGGGTTGGGTTGCCATGGTAACCATGGCGTTTAGTTGCCATGGCAACTATGGGGTTCTGTTGCCATGGTAACGATGGGGTTGGGTCGCCATGGCAACCATAGGGTTGTGTTGCCATGGTAACCATGGGGTTGGGTTGCCATGGCAACCATGGGGTTTGGTTGCCATGGCAACCATGGGGTTGTGTTGCCATGGTAACCATGGCGTTTAGTTGCCATGGCAACCACGGGGTTTGGTTGCCATGGTAACCATGGGGTTGGGTTGCCATGGCAACCATGGGGTTGGGTTGCCATGGCAACCATGGGGTTGGGTTGCCATGGTAACCATGGGGTTGGGTTGCCATGGCAACCATGGGGTTGGGTTGCCATGGTAACCATGGCGTTTAGTTGCCATGGCAACTATGGGGTTCTGTTGCCATGGTAACCATGGGGTTGGGTTGCCATGGCAACCATGGGGTTGTGTTGCCATGGGAACCATGGGGTTGGGTTGCCATGGCATCCACGGGGTTGGGTTGCCATGGCAACCACGGGGTTTGGTTGCCATGGTAACCATGGGGTTGGGTTGCCATGGCAACCATGGGGTTGTGTTGCCATGGTAACCATGGCGTTTTGTTGCCATGGCAACTATGGGGTTCTGATGCCATGGCAACCATGGGGTAGTGTTTCCATGGCAACCACGGGGTTTGGTTGCCATGGTAACCATGGGGTTGGGTTGCCATGGCAACCATGGGGTTTGGTTACCATGGCAACCATGGGGTTGTGTTGCCATGGTAACCATGGGGTTGGGTTGCCATGGCAACCATGGGGTTGTGTTGCCATGGTAACCATGGCGTTTAGTTGCCATGGCAACTATGGGGTTCTGTTGCCATATTAACCATGGGGTTGTGTTGCCATGGCAACCATGGGGTTGTGTTGCCATGGTAACCATGGCGTTTAGTTGCCATGGCAACTATGGGGTTCTGTTGCCATGGTAACCATGGGGTTGGGTTGCCATGGCAACCATGGGGTTGTGTTGCCATGGGAACCATGGGGTTGGGTTGCCATGGCATCCACGGGGTTGGGTTGCCATGGCAACCACGGGGTCTGGTTGCCATGGCAACCATGGGGTTCTGTGTCCATGGTAACCATGGGGTTGTGTTGCCATGGTAACCATGGCGTTTTGTTGCCATGGCAACTAAGGGGTTCTGTTGCCATGGCAACCATGGGGAAGTGTTTCCATGGCAACCATGGGGTAGTGTTGCCATGGTAACGATGGGGTTGGGTTGCCATGGCAACCACGGGGTTTTGTTGCCATGGCAACCATGGGGTTGGGTTGCCATGGTAACCGTGGCGTTTAGTTGCCATGGCAACTATGGGGTTCTGTTGCCATGGTAACGATGGGGTTGGGTCGCCATGGCAACCATAGGGTTGTGTTGCCATGGTAACCATGGGGTTGGGTTGCCATGGCAACCATGGGGTTTGGTTGCCATGGCAACCATGGGGTTGTGTTGCCATGGTAACCATGGCGTTTAGTTGCCATAGCAACCACGGGGTTTGGTTCCCATGGTAACCATGGGGTTGGGTTGCCATGGCAACCATGGGGTTGGGTTGCCATGGCAACCATGGGGTTGGGTTCCCATGGTAACCATGGGGTTGGGTTGCCATGGCAACCATGGGGTTGTGTTGCCATGGTAACCATGGCGTTTAGTTGCCATGGCAACCATGGCGTTTAGTTGCCATGGCAACTATGGGGTTCTGTTGCCATGGTAACCATGGGGTTGGGTTGCCATGGCAGCCATGGGGTTGGGTTTCCATGGCAACCATGGGGTTCTGTTGCCCTGGTAACCATGGGGTTGGGTTGCCATGGCAACCATGGGGTTGTGTTGCCATGGGAACCATGGGGTTGGGTTGCCATGGCAACCACGGGGTTTGGTTGCCATGGTAACCATGGGGTTGGGTTGCCATGGCAACCACGGGGTTTGGTTGCTATGGTAACCATGGGGTTGGGTTGCCATGGCAACCATGGGGTTGTGTTGCCATGGTAACCATGGCGTTTAGTTGCCATGGCAACCACGGGGTTTGGTTGCCATGGTAACCATGGGGTTGGTTTGCCATGGCAACCATGGGGTTGTGTTGCCGTGGTAAACAAGGGGTTGGGTTGCCATGGCAACCATGGGGTTGTGTTGCCATGGTAACCATGGCGTTTAGTTGCCATGGCAACTATGGGGTTCTGTTGCCATGGTAACCATGGGGTTGGGTTGCCATGGCAACCATGGGGTTGTGTTGCCATGGGAACCATGGGGTTGGGTTGCCATGGCATCCACGGGGTTGGGTTGCCATGGCAACCACGGGGTTTGGCTGCCATGGCAACCATGGGGCTGTGTTGCCATGGTAACCATGGCGTTTAGTTGCCATGGCAACTATGGGGTTCTGTTGACATGGTAACCATGGGGTTGGGTTGCCATGGCAACCATGGGGTTGTGTTGCCATGGGAACCATGGGGTTGGGTTGCCATGGCAACCATGGGGTTGGGTTGCCATGGCAACCATGGGGTTGGGTTGCCATGGTAACCATGGGGTTGTGTTGCAATGGCAACCATGGGGTTGTGTTGCCATGGGAACCATGGGGTTGGGTTGCCATGGCATCCACGGGGTTGGGTTGCCATGGCAACCACGGGGTTTGGCTGCCATGGCAACCATGGGGCTGTGTTGCCATGGTAACCATGGCGTTTAGTTGCCATGGCAACTATGGGGTTCTGTTGACATGGTAACCATGGGGTTGGGTTGCCATGGCAACCATGGGGTTGTGTTGCCATGGGAACCATGGGGTTGGGTTGCCATGGGAACCATGGGGTTGGGTTGCCATGGCATCCACGGGGTTGGGTTGCCATGGCAACCACGGGGTTTTGTTGCCATGGCAACCATGGGGAAGTGTTTCCATGGCAACCATGGGGTTGTGTTGCCATGGTAACGATGGGGTTGGGTTGCCATGGCAACCACGGGGTTGTGTTCTCATGGGAACCATGGGGTTGTGTTGCCATGGTAACCATGGGGTTGGGTTGCCATGGCAACCATGGGGTTGTGTTGCCATGGTAACCATGGGGTTGGGTTGCCATGGTAACCATGGGGTTGGGTTGCCATGGCAACCATGGGGTTGGGTTGCCATGGTAACCATGGCGTTTAGTTGCCATGGCAACTATGGGGTTCTGTTGCCATGGTAACCATGGGGTTGGGTTGCCATGGCAACCATGGGGTTGTGTTGCCATGGGAACCATGGGGTTGGGTTGCCATGGCATCCACGGGGTTGGGTTGCCATGGCAACCACGGGGTTTGGTTGCCATGGTAACCATGGGGTTGGGTTGCCATGGCAACCATGGGGTTGTGTTGCCATGGTAACCATGGCGTTTTGTTGCCATGGCAACTATGGGGTTCTGATGCCATGGCAACCATGGGGTAGTGTTTCCATGGCAACCACGGGGTTTGGTTGCCATGGTAACCATGGGGTTGTGTTGCCATGGTAACCATGGGGTTGGGTTGCCATGGCAACCATGGGGTTGTGTTGCCATGGTAACCATGGCGTTTAGTTGCCATGGCAACTATGGGGTTCTGTTGCCATGGTAACCATGGGGTTGTGTTGCCATGGGAACCATGGGGTTGTGTTGCCATGGTAACCATGGGGTTGGGTTGCCATGGTAACCATGGGGTTGGGTTGCCATGGCAACCATGGGGTTGGGTTGCCATGGTAACCATGGCGTTTTGTTGCGATGGCAACTATGGGGTTCTGTTGCCATGGCAACCATGGGGTAGTGTTTCCATGGCAACCATGGGGTTGTGTTGCCATGGTAACCATGGGGTTGGGTTGCTATGGAAACTATGGGGTTTAGTTGCCTTGGCAACCATGGGGTTGGGTTGCCATGGCAACCATGGGGTGGTGTTGCCATGGTAACCATGGCGTTTAGTTGCCATGGCAACTATGGGGTTCTGTTGCCATGGTAACCATGGGGTTCGGTTGCCATGGCAACCATGGGGTTGTGTTGCCATGGGAACCATGGGGTTGGGTTGCCATGGCAACCACGGGGTTGCGTTTCCATGGCAACCACGGGGTTTGGTTGCCATGGCAACCACGGGATTCTGTGTCCATGGTAACCATGGGGTTGTGTTGCCATGGCAACCATGGGGTTCTGTGTCCATGGTAACCATGGGGTTGTGTTGCCATGGTAACCATGGCGTTTTGTTGCCATGGCAACTATGGGGTTCTGTTGCCATGGCAACCATGGGGAAGTGTTTCCATGGCAACCATGGGGTAGTGTTGCCATGGTAACGATGGGGTTGGGTTGCCATGGCAACCACGGGGTTGTGTTCTCATGGGAACCATGGGGTTGTGTTGCCATGGTAACCATGGGGTTGGGTTGCCATGGCAACCATGGGGTTGTGTTGCCATGGTAACCATGGCGTTTAGTTGCCATGGCAACTATGGGGTTCTGTTGCCATGGTAACCATGGGGTTGGGTTGCCATGGCAACCATGGGGTTGTGTTGCCATGGTAACCATGGCGTTTTGTTGCGATGGCAACTATGGGGTTCTCTTGCCATGGCAACCATGGGGTAGTGTTTCCATGGCAACCATGGGGTTGTTTTGCCATGGTAACTATGGGGTTGGGTTGCTATGGAAACTATGGGGTTTAGCTGCCTTGGCAACCATGGGGTTGGGTTGCCATGGCAACCATGGGGTTGTGTTGCCATGGTAACCATGGCGTTTAGTTGCCATGGCAACTATGGGGTTCTGTTGCCATGGTAACCATGGGGTTCTGTTGCCATGGTAACCATGGGGTTGGGTTGCCATGGCAACCACGGGGTTTGGTTGCTATGGTAACCATGGGGTTGGGTTGCCATGGCAACCAGGGGGTTGTGTTGCCATGGTAACCATGGCGTTTAGTTGCCATGGCAACCACGGGGTTTGGTTGCCATGGTAACCATGGGGTTGTGTTGCCATGGCAACCATGGGGTTGTGTTGCCATGGTAACCATGGCGTTTTGTTGCGATGGCAACTATGGGGTTCTGTTGCCATGGCAACCATGGGGTAGTGTTTCCATGGCAACCATGGGGTTGTGTTGCCATGGTAACCATGGGGTTGGGTTGCTATGGAAACTATGGGCTTTAGTTGCCTTGGCAACCATGGGGTTGGGTTGCCATGGCAACCATGGGGTTGTGTTGCCATGGTAACCATGGCGTTTCGTTGCCATGGCAACCACGGGGTTTGGTTGCTATGGTAACCATGGGGTTGGGTTGCCATGGCAACCATGGGGTTGTGTTGCCATGGGAACCATGGGGTTGGGATGCCATGGCAACCACGGGGTTGGGTTGCCATGGCAACCACGGGGTTTGGTTGCCATGGCAACCATGGGATTCTGTGTCCATGGTAACCATGGGGTTGTGTTGCCATGGTAACCATGGCGTTTAGTTGCCATGGCAACTATGGGGTTCTGTTGCCATGGCAACCATGGGGTAGTGTTTCCATGGCAACCACGGGGTTTGGTTACCATGGTAACCATGGGGTTGGGTTGCCATGGCAACCATGGGGTTGGGTTGCCATGGCAACCATGGGGTTGTGTTGCCATGGTAACCATGGGGTTGGGTTGCCATGGCAACCATGGGGTTGTGTTGCCATGGTAACCATGGCGTTTAGTTGCCATGGCAACTATGGGGTTCTGTTGCCATGGTAACCATGCGGTTGGTTTGCCATGGCAACCATGGGGTTGTGTTGCCATGGGAACCATGGGGTTGGGTTGCCATGGCATCCACGGGGTTGGGTTGCCATGGCAACCACGGGGTTTGGTTGCCATGGCAACCATGGGGTTGTGTTGCCATGGTAACCATGGCGTTTAGTTGCCATGGCAACTATGGGGTTCTGTTGCCATGGTAACGATGGGGTTGGGTCGCCATGGCAACCATAGGGTTGTGTTGCCATGGTAACCATGGGGTTGGGTTGCCATGGCAACCATGGGGTTTGGTTGCCATGGCAACCATGGGGTTGTGTTGCCATGGTAACCATGGCGTTTAGTTGCCATGGCAACCACGGGGTTTGGTTGCCATGGTAACCATGGGGTTGGGTTGCCATGGCAACCATGGGGTTGGGTTGCCATGGCAACCATGGGGTTGGGTTCCCATGGTAACCATGGGGTTGGGTTGCCATGGCAACCATGGGGTTGTGTTGCCATGGTAACCATGGCGTTTATTTGCCATGGCAACTATGGGGTTCTGTTGCCATGGTAACCATGGGGTTGGGTTGCCATGGCAACCATGGGGTTGTGTTGCCATAGGAACCATGGGGTTGGGTTGCCATGGCATCCACGGGGTTGGGTTGCCATGGCAACCACGGGGTTTGGTTGCCATGGCAACCATGGGGTTCTGTGTCAATGGTAACCATGGGGTTGTGTTGCCATGGTAACCATGGCGTTTTGTTGCCATGGCAACTATGGGGTTCTCTTGCCATGGCAACCATGGGGTAGTGTTTCCATGGCAACCACGGGGTTTGGTTGCCATGGTAACCATGGGGTTGGGTTGCCATGGCAACCACGGGGTTTGGTTGCTATGGTAACCATGGGGTTGGGTTGCCATGGCAACCATGGGGTTGGGTTGCCATGGCAACCATGGGGTTTTTTTGCCATGGCAACCATGGGGTTGTGTTGCCATGGTAACCATGGCGTTTAGTTGCTATGGCAACCACGGGGTTTGGTTGCCATGGTAACCATGGGGTTGGGTTGCCATGGCAACCATGGGGTTGGGTTGCCATGGCAACCATGGGGTTGGGTTCCCATGGTAACCATGGGGTTGGGTTGCCATGGCAACCATGGGGTTGTGTTGCCATGGTAACCATGGCGTTTAGTTGCCATGGCAACTATGGGGTTCTGTTGCCATGGTAACCATGGGGTTGGGTTGCCATGGCAACCATGGGGTTGTGTTGCCATAGGAACCATGGGGTTGGGTTGCCATGGCATCCACGGGGTTGGGTTGCCATGGCAACCACGGGGTTTGGTTGCCATGGCAACCATGGGGTTCTGTGTCAATGGCAACCATGGGGTTGTGTTGCCATGGTAACCATGGCGTTTTGTTGCCATGGCAACTATGGGGTTCTCTTGCCATGGCAACCATGGGGTAGTGTTTCCATGGCAACCACGGGGTTTGGTTGCCATGGTAACCATGGGGTTGGGTTGCCATGGCAACCACGGGGTTTGGTTGCTATGGTAACCATGGGGTTGGGTTGCCATGGCAACCATGGGGTTGTGTTGCCATGGTAACCATGGCGTTTAGTTGCCATGGCAACCACGGGGTTTGGTTGCCATGGTAACCATGGGGTTGGGTTGCCATGGCAACCATGGGGTTGTGTTGCCATGGCAACCATGGGGTTGGGTTTCCATGGTAACCATGGGGTTGTGTTGCCATGGCAACCATGGGGTTGGGTTGCCATGGTAACCATGGCGTTTAGTTGCCATGGCAACTATGGGGTTCTGTTGCCATGGTAACCATGGGGTTGGGTTGCCATGGCAACCATGGGGTTGTGTTGCCATGGGAACCATGGGGTAGGGTTGCCATGGCATCCACGGGGTTGGGTTGCCATGGCAACCACGGGGTTTGGTTGCCATGGTAACCATGGGGTTGGGTTGCCATGGCAACCATGGGGTTGTGTTGCCATGGTAACCATGGCGTTTAGTTGCCATGGCAACTATGGGGTTCTGTTGCCATGGTAACCATGGGGTTGGGTTGCCATGGCAACCATGGGGTTGTGTTGCCATGGCAACCATGGGGTTCTGTGTCAATGGTAACCATAAGGTTGTGTTGCCATGGTAACCATGGCGTTTTGTTGCCATGGCAACTATGGGGTTCTCTTGCCATGGCAACCATGGGGTAGTGTTTCCATGGCAACCACGGGGTTTGGTTGCCATGGTAACCATGGGGTTGGGTTGCCATGGCAACCACGGGGTTTGGTTGCTATGGTAACCATGGGGTTGGGTTGCCATGGCAACCATGGGGTTGTGTTGCCATGGTAACCATGGCGTTTAGTTGCCATGGCAACCACGGGGTTTGGTTGCCATGGTAACCATGGGGTTGGGTTGCCATGGCAACCATGGGGTTGTGTTGCCATGGCAACCATGGGGTTGGGTTTCCATGGTAACCATGGGGTTGTGTTGCCATGGCAACCATGGGGTTGGGTTGCCATGGTAACCATGGCGTTTAGTTGCCATGGCAACTATGGGGTTCTGTTGCCATGGTAACCATGGGGTTGGGTTGCCATGGCAACCATGGGGTTGTGTTGCCATGGGAACCATGGGGTTGTGTTGCCATGGTAACCATGGGGTTGGGTTGCCATGGCAACCACGGGGTTTGGTTGCTATGGCAACTATGGAGTTCTGTTGCCATGGTAACCATGGGGTTGGCTTGCCATGGCAACCACGGGGTTGTGTTCTCATGGGAACCATGGGGTTGTGTTGCCATGGTAACCATGGGGTTGGGTTGCCATGGCAACCATGGGGTTTGGTTGCTATGGCAACTATGGAGTTCTGTTGCCATGGTAACCATGGGGTTGGGTTGCCATGGCAACCATGGGGTTGTGTTGCCATGGGAACCATGGGGTTGGGTTGCCATGGCATCCACGGGGTTGGGTTGCCATGGCAACCACGGGGTTTGGTTACCATGGCAACCATGGGGTTCTGTGTCCATGGTAACCATGGGGTTGTGTTCCCATGGTAACCATGGCGTTTTGTTGCCATGGCAACTATGGGGTTCTGTTGCCATGGCAACCATGGGGTAGTGTTTCCATGGCAACCACGGGGTTTGGTTGCCATGGTAACCATGGGGTTGGGTTGCAATGGCAACCATGGGGTTGTGTTGCCATGGCAACCATGGGGTTGTGTTGCCATGGTAACCATGGGGTTGGGTTGCCATGGCAGCCTTGGGGTTGTGTTGCCATGGTAACCATGGCGTTTAGTTGCCATGGCAATCACGGAGTTTGGTTGCCATGGTAACCACGGGGTTTGGTTGCCATGGTAACCATGGGGTTGGGTTGCCATGGCAACCATGGGGTTGTGTTGCCATGGTAACCATGGGGTTGGGTTGCCATGGCAACCATGGGGTTGTGTTGCCATGGGAACCATGGGGTTGGGTTGCCATGGCAACCATGGTGTTTTGTTGCCATGGTAACCATGGGGTAGTGTTTCCATGGCTACCACGGGGTTTGGTTGCTATGGTAACCATGGGTTTGGGTTGCCATGGGAACCATGGGGTTGGGTTGCCATGGTAACCATGGGGTTGGGTTGCCATGGCAACCATGGGGTTGTGTTCCCATGGGAACCATGGGGTTGGGTTGCCATGGCAACCATGGGGTTCTGTTGCCATGGCAACCATGGGGTAGTGTTTCCATGGCAACCACGGGGTTTGGTTGCCATGGTAACCATGGGGTTGGGTTGCCATGGCAACCATGGGGTTGTGTTGCCATGGTAACCATGGGGTTGGGTTGCCATGGCAAACATGGGGTTGTGTTGCCATGGGAACCATGGGGTTGGGTTGCCATGGCATCCACGGGGTTGCGTTGCCATGGCAACCACGGGGTTTGGTTGCCATGGCAACCATGGGGTTCTGTGTCCATGGTAACCATGGGGTTGTGTTGCCATGGTAACCATGGCGTTTTGTTGCCATGGCAACTATGGGGTTCTGATGCCATGGCAACCATGGGGTAGTGTTTCCATGGCAACCACGGGGTTTGGTTGCCATGGTAACCATGAGGTTGGGTTGCCATGGCAACCATGCGGTTGGGTTGCCATGGCAACCATGGGGTTGTGTTGCCATGGCAACTATGGGGTTCTCTTGCCATGGTAACCATGGGGTTGTGTTGCCATGGGAACCATGGGGTTGGGTTGCCATGGCATCCACGGGGTTGTGTTGCCATGGCAACCACGGGGTTTGGCTGCCATGGCAACCATGGGGTTCTGTGTCCATGGTAACCATGGGGTTGTGTTGCCATGGTAACCATGGCGTTTAGTTGCCATGGCAACTATGGGGTTCTGTTGCCATGGTAACCATGGGGTTGGGTTGCCATGGCAACCATGGGGTTGTGTTGCCATGGCAACCATGGGGTTGGGATGCCATGGCAACCATGGGGTTGGGTTGCCATGGCAACCATGGGGTTGTGTTGCCATGGTAACCATGGCGTTTAGTTGCCATGGCAACCACGGGGTTTGGTTGCCATGGTAACCATGGGGTTGTGTTGCCATGGCAACCATGGGGTTGGATTCCCATGGTAACCATGGGGTTGGGTTGCCATGGCAACCATGGGGTTGTGTTGCCATGATAAACATGGGGTTTAGTTGCCATGGCAACTATTGGGTTCTGTTGCCATGGTAACCATGGGGTTGTGTTGCCATGGCAACCATGGGGTTGTGTTGCCATGGGAACCATCGGGTTGGGTTGCCATGGCATCCACGGGGTTGGGTTGCCATGGCAACCACGGGGTTTGGTTGCCATGGCAATAATGGGGTTCTGTGTCCATGGTAACCATGGGGTTGTGTTGCCATGGTAACCATGGCGTTTAGTTGACATGGCAACTATGGGGTTCTGTTACCATGGCAACCACGGGGTTTGGTTGCCATGGTAACCATGGGGTTGGGTTGCCATTGCAACCATGGGGTTGTGTTGCCATGGTAACCATGGGGTTGGGTTGCCATGGCAACCGCGGGGTTTGGTTGCTATGGTAACCATGGCGTTTAGTTGCCATGGCAACTATGGGGTTCTGTTGCCATGGTAACCATGGGGTTGGGTTGCCATGGCAACCATGGGGTTGTGTTGCCATGGCATCCACGGGGTTGGGTTGCCATGGCAACCACGGGGTTTGGTTGCCATGGGAACCATGGGGTTCTGTGTCCATGGTAACCATGGGGTTGTGTTGCCATGGTAACCATGGGGTTGTGTTGCCATGGTAACCATGGGGTTGGGTTGCCATGGCAACCATGGGGTTGTGTTGCCAGGGTAACCATGGCGTTTAGTTGCCATGGCAACTATGGGGTTCTGTTGCCATGGTAACCATGGGGTTGGGTTGCCATGGCAACCATGGGGTTGTGTTGCCATGGTAACCATGGCGTTTTGTTGCGATGGCAACTATGGGGTTCTGTTGCCATGGCAACCATGGGGTAGTGTTTCCATGGCAACCATGGGGTTGTTTTGCCATGGTAACTATGGGGTTGGGTTGCTATGGAAACTATGGGGTTTAGCTGCCTTGGCAACCATGGGGTTGGGTTGCCATGGCAACCATGGGGTTGTGTTGCCATGGTAACCATGGCGTTTAGTTGCCATGGCAACTATGGGGTTCTGTTGCCATGGTAACCATGGGGTTCTGTTGTCATGGTAACCATGGGGTTGGGTTGCCATGGCAACCACGGGGTTTGGTTGCTATGGTAACCATGGGGTTGGGTTGCCATGGCAACCATGGGGTTGTGTTGCCATGGTAACCATGGCGTTTAGTTGCCATGGCAACCACGGGGTTTGGTTGCCATGGTAACCATGGGGTTGTGTTGCCATGGCAACCATGGGGTTGTGTTGCCATGGCAACTATGGGGTTCTGTTGCCATGGTAACCATGGGGTTCTGTTGCCATGGTAACCATGGGGTTGGGTTGCTATGGAAACTATGGGGTTTAGTTGCCTTGGCAACCATGGGGTTGGGTTGCCATGGCAACCATGGGGTTGTGTTGCCATGGTAACCATGGCGTTTCGTTGCCATGGCAACCACGGGGTTTGGTTGCTATGGTAACCATGGGGTTGGGTTGCCATGGCAACCATGGGGTTGTGTTGCCATGGTAACCATAGCGTTTAGTTGCCATGGCAACTATGGGGTTCTGTTGCCATGGTAACCATGGGGTTCGTTTGCCATGGCAACCATGGGGTTGTGTTGCCATGGGAACCATGGGGTTGGGTTGCCATGGCAACCACGGGGTTGGGTTGCCATGGCAACCACGGGGTTTGGTTGCCATGGCAACCACGGGATTCTGTGTCCATGGTAACCATGGGGTTGTGTTGCCATGGTAACCATGGCGTTTAGTTGCCATGGCAACTATGGGGTTCTGTTGCCATGGCAACCATGGGGTAGTGTTTCCATGGCAACCACGGGGTTTGGTTACCATGGTAACCATGGGGTTGGGTTGCCATGGCAACCATGGGGTTGGGTTGCCATGGTAACCATGGCGTTTAGTTGCCATGGCAACTATGGGGTTCTGTTGCCATGGTAACCATGCGGTTGGTTTGCCATGGCAACCATGGGGTTGTGTTGCCATGGGAACCATGGGGTTGGGTTGCCATGGCATCCACGGGGTTGGGTTGCCATGGCAACCACGGGGTTTGGTTGCCATGGCAACCATGGGGTTGGGTTGCCATGGTAACCATGGCGTTTAGTTGCCATGGCAACTATGGGGTTCTGTTGCCATGGTAACGATGGGGTTGGGTCGCCATGGCAACCATAGGGTTGTGTTGCCATGGTAACCATGCGGTTGGGTTGCCATGGCAACCATGGGGTTTGGTTGCCATGGCAACCATGGGGTTGTGTTGCCATGGTAACCATGGCGTTTAGTTGCCATGGCAACCACGGGGTTTGGTTGCCATGGTAACCATGGGGTTGGGTTGCCATGGCAACCATGGGGTTGGGTTGCCATGGCAACCATGGGGTTGGGTTGCCATGGTAACCATGGGGTTGGGTTGCCATGGCAACCATGGGGTTGGGTTGCCATGGCAACTATGGGGTTCTGTTGCCATGGCAACTATGGGGTTCTGTTGCCATGGTAACCATGGGGTTGGGTTGCCATGGCAACCATGGGGTTGGGTTGCCATGGGAACCATGGGGTTGGGTTGCCATGGCATCCACGGGGTTGGGTTGCCATGGCAACCACGGGGTTTGGTTGCCATGGTAACCATGGGGTTGGGTTGCCATGGCAACCATGGGGTTGTGTTGCCATGGTAACCATGGCGTTTTGTTGCCATGGCAACTATGGGGTTCTGATGCCATGGCAACCATGGGGTAGTGTTTCCATGGCAACCACGGGGTTGTGTTGCCATGGTAACCATGGGGTTGGGTTGCCATGGCAACCATGGGGTTGTGTTGCCATGGTAACCATGGCGTTTAGTTGCCATGGCAACTATGGGGTTCTGTTGCCATGGTAACCATGGGGTTGTGTTGCCATGGCAACCATGGGGTTGTGTTGCCATGGGAACCATTGGGTTGGGTTGCCATGGCATCCACGGGGTTGGGTTGCCATGGCAACCACGGGGTTTGGTTGCCATGGCAACCATGGGGTTGTGTTGCCATGGTAACCATGGCGTTTAGTTGCCATGGCAACTATGGGGTTCTGTTGACATGGTAACCATGGGGTTGGGTTGCCATGGCAACCATGGTGTTGTGTTGCCATGGTAACCATGGGGTTGGGTTGCAATGGCAACCATGGGGTTGCGTTGCCATGGCAAACATGGGGTTGGGTTGCCATGGCAACCATGGGGTTGTGTTGCCATGGTAACCATGGCGTTTAGTTGCCATGGCAACCACGGAGTTTGGTTGCCATGGTAACCATGGGGTTGGGTTGCCATGGCAACCATGGGGTTGTGTTGCCATGGTAACCATGGGGTTGGGTTGCCATGGCAACCATGGGGTTGTGTTGCCATGGTAACCATGGCGTTTATTTGCCATGGCAACTATGGGGTTCTGTTGCCATGGTAACCATGGGGTTGGGTTGCCATGGCAACCATGGGGTTGTGTTGCCATGGGAACCATGGGGTTGGGTTGCCATGGCATCCACGGGGTTGGGTTGCCATGGCAACCACGGGGTTTGGTTGCCATGGCAACCATGGGGTTCTGTGTCCATGGTAACCATGGGGTTGTGTTGCCATGGTAACCATGGCGTTTTGTTGCGATGGCAACTATGGGGTTCTGTTGCCATGGCAACCATGGGGTAGTGTTTCGATGGCAACCATGGGGTTGTTTTGCCATGGTAACTATGGGGTTGGGTTGCTATGGAAACTATGGGGTTTAGCTGCCTTGGCAACCATGGGGTTGGGTTGCCATGGCAACCATGGGGTTGTGTTGCCATGGTAACCATGGCGTTTAGTTGCCATGGCAACTATGGGGTTCTGTTGCCATGGTAACCATGGGGTTCTGTTGTCATGGTAACCATGGGGTTGGGTTGCCATGGCAACCACGGGGTTTGGTTGCTATGGTAACCATGGGGTTGGGTTGCCATGGCAACCATGGGGTTGTGTTGCCATGGTAACCATGGCGTTTAGTTGCCATGGCAACCACGGGGTTTGGTTGCCATGGTAACCATGGGGTTGTGTTGCCATGGCAACCATGGGGTTGTGTTGCCATGGTAACCATGGCGTTTAGTTGCCATGGCAACTATGGGGTTCTGTTGCCATGGCAACCATGGGGTAGTGTTTCCATGGCAACCATGGGGTTGTGTTGCCATGGGAACCACGGGGTTGGGTTGCCATGGCATCCACGGGGTTCCGTTTCCATGGCAACCACGGGGTTTGGTTGCCATGGCAACCACGGGATTCTGTGTCCATGGTAACCATGGGGTTGTGTTGCCATGGTAACCATGGCGTTTAGTTGCCATGGCAACTATGGGGTTCTGTTGCCATGGTAACCATGCGGTTGGTTTGCCATGGCAACCATGGGGTTGTGTTGCCATGGGAACCATGGGGTTGGGTTGCCATGGCATCCACGGGGTTGGGTTGCCATGGCAACCACGGGGTTTGGTTGCCATGGTAACCATGGGGTTGGGTTGCCATGGCAACCATGGGGTTGGGTTGCCATGGTAACCATGGCGTTTAGTTGCCATGGCAACTATGGGGTTCTGTTGCCATGGTAACCATGGGGTTGGGTTGCCATGGCAACCATGGGGTTGTGTTGCCATGGGAACCATGGGGTTGGGTTGCCATGGCATCCACGGGGTTGGGTTGCCATGGCAACCACGGGGTTTGGTTGCCATGGTAACCATGGGGTTGGGTTGCCATGGCAACCATGGGGTTGTGTTGCCATGGTAACCATGGCGTTTTGTTGCCATGGCAACTATGGGGTTCTGATGCCATGGCAACCATGGGGTAGTGTTTCCATGGCAACCACGGGGTTTGGTTGCCATGGTAACCATGGGGTTGGGTTGCCATGGCAACCATGGGGTTGTGTTGCCATGGTAACCATGGCGTTTTGTTGCGATGGCAACTATTTTGTTCTGTTGCCATGGCAACCATGGGGTAGTGTTTCCATGGCAACCATGGGGTTGTGTTGCCATGGTAACCATGGCGTTTCGTTGCCATGGCAACCATGGGGTTTGGTTGCTATGGTAACCATGGGGTTGGGTTGCCATGGCAACCATGGGGTTGTGTTGCCATGGTAACCATGGCGTTTAGTTGCCATGGCAACTATGGGGTTCTGTTGCCATGGTAACCATGGGGTTCGGTTGCCATGGCAACCATGGGGTTGTGTTGCCATGGGAACCATGGGGTTGGGTTGCCATGGCAACCACGGGGTTGGGTTGCCATGGCAACCACGGGGTTTGGTTGCCATGGCAACCACGGGATTCTGTGTCCATGGTAACCATGGGGTTGTGTTGCCATGGTAACCATGGCGTTTAGTTGCCATGGCAACTATGGGGTTCTGTTGCCATGGCAACCATGGGGTAGTGTTTCCATGGCAACCACGGGGTTTGGTTACCATGGTAACCATGGGGTTGGGTTGCCATGGCAACCATGGGGTTGGGTTGCCATGGTAACCATGGCGTTTAGTTGCCATGGCAACTATGGGGTTCTGTTGCCATGGTAACCATGCGGTTGGTTTGCCATGGCAACCATGGGGTTGTGTTGCCATGGGAACCATGGGGTTGGGTTGCCATGGCATCCACGGGGTTGGGTTGCCATGGCAACCACGGGGTTTGGTTGCCATGGCAACCATGGGGTTGGGTTGCCATGGTAACCATGGCGTTTAGTTGCCATGGCAACTATGGGGTTCTGTTGCCATGGTAACGATGGGGTTGGGTCGCCATGGCAACCATAGGGTTGTGTTGCCATGGTAACCATGGGGTTGGGTTGCCATGGCAACCATGGGGTTTGGTTGTTATGGCAACCATGGGGTTGTGTTGCCATGGTAACCATGGCGTTTAGTTGCCATGGCAACCACGGGGTTCGGTTGCCATGGTAACCATGGGGTTGGGTTGCCATGGCAAGCATGGGGTTGGGTTGCCATGGCAACCATGGGGTTGGGTTGCCATGGTAACCATGGGGTTGGGTTGCCATGGTAACCATGGCGTTTAGTTGCCATAGCAACTATGGGGTTCTGTTGCCATGGTAACCATGGGGTTGGGTTGCCATGGCAACCATGGGGTTGTGTTGCCATGGGAACCATGGGGTTGGGTTGCCATGGCATCCACGGGGTTGGGTTGCCATGGCAACCACGGGGTTTGGTTGCCATGGTAACCATGGGGTTGGGTTGCCATGGCAACCATGGGGTTGTGTTGCCATGGTAACCATGGCGTTTTGTTGCAATGGCAACTATGGGGTTCTGATGCCATGGCAACCATGGGGTAGTGTTTCCATGGCAACCACGGGGTTTGGTTGCCATGGTAACCATGGGGTTGGGTTGCCATGGCAACCATGGGGTTTGGTTACCATGGCAACCATGGGGTTGTGTTGCCATGGTAACCATGGGGTTGGGTTGCCATGGCAACCATGGGGTTGTGTTGCCATGGTAACCATGGCGTTTAGTTGCCATGGCAACTATGGGGTTCTGTTGCCATGGTAACCATGGGGTTGTGTTGCCATGGCAACCATGGGGTTGTGTTGCCTTGGGAACCATTGGGTTGAGTTGCCATGGCATCCACGGGGTTGGGTTGCCATGGCAACCACGGGGTTTGGTTGCCATGGCAACCATGCGGTTGTGTTGCCATGGTAACCATGGCGTTTAGTTGCCATGGCAACTATGGGGTTCTGTTGCCATGGTAACGATGGGGTTGGGTCGCCATGGCAACCATAGGGTTGTGTTGCCATGGTAACCATGGGGTTGGGTTGCCATGGCAACCATGGGGTTTGGTTGCCATGGCAACCATGGGGTTGTGTTGCCATGGTAACCATGGCGTTTAGTTGCCATGGCAACCACGGGGTTTGGTTGCCATGGTAACCATGGGGTTGGGTTGCCATGGCAACCATGGGGTTGGGTTGCCATGGCAACCATGGTGTTGGGTTGCCATGGTAACCATGGGGTTGGGTTGCCATGGCAACCATGGGGTTGGGTTGCCATGGTAACCATGGCGTTTAGTTGCCATGGCAACTATGGGGTTCTGTTGCCATGGTAACCATGGGGTTGGGTTGCCATGGCAACCATGGGGTTGTGTTGCCATGGGAACCATGGGGTTGGGTTGCCATGGCATCCACGGGGTTGGGTTGCCATGGCAACCACGGGGTTTGGTTGCCATGGTAACCATGGGGTTGGGTTGCCATGGCAACCATGGGGTTGTGTTGCCATGGTAACCATGGCGTTTTGTTGCCATGGCAACTATGGGGTTCTGATGCCATGGCAACCATGGGGTAGTGTTTCCATGGCAACCACGGGGTTTGGTTGCCATGGTAACCATGGGGTTGGGTTGCCATGGCAACCATGGGGTTTGGTTACCATGGCAACCATGGGGTTGTGTTGCCATGGTAACCATCGGGTTGGGTTGCCATGGCAACCATGGGGTTGTGTTGCCATGGTAACCATGGCGTTTAGTTGCCATGGCAACTATGGGGTTCTGTTGCCATGGTAACCATGGGGTTGTGTTGCCATGGCAACCATGGGGTTGTGTTGCCATGGGAACCATTGGGTTGGGTTGCCATGGCATCCACGGGGTTGGGTTGCCATGGCAACCACGGGGTTTGGTTGCCATGGCAACCATGGGGTTGTGTTGCCATGGTAACCATGGCGTTTAGTTGCCATGGCAACTATGGGGTTCTGTTGACATGGTAACCATGGGGTTGGGTTGCCATGGCAACCATGGTGTTGTGTTGCCATGGTAACCATGGGGTTGGGTTGCAATGGCAACCATGGGGTTGCGTTGCCATGGCAAACATGGGGTTGGGTTGCCATGGCAACCATGGGGTTGTGTTGCCATGGTAACCATGGCGTTTAGTTGCCATGGCAACCACGGAGTTTGGTTGCCATGGTAACCATGGGGTTGGGTTGCCATGGCAACCATGGGGTTGTGTTGCCATGGTAACCATGGGGTTGGGTTGCCATGGCAACCATGGGGTTGTGTTGCCATGGTAACCATGGCGTTTATTTGCCATGGCAACTATGGGGTTCTGTTGCCATGGTAACCATGGGGTTGGGTTGCCATGGCAACCATGGGGTTGTGTTGCCATGGGAACCATGGGGTTGGGTTGCCATGGCATCCACGGGGTTGGGTTGCCATGGCAACCACGGGGTTTGGTTGCCATGGCAACCATGGGGTTCTGTGTCCATGGTAACCATGGGGTTGTGTTGCCATGGTAACCATGGCGTTTTGTTGCGATGGCAACTATGGGGTTCTGTTGCCATGGCAACCATGGGGTAGTGTTTCGATGGCAACCATGGGGTTGTTTTGCCATGGTAACTATGGGGTTGGGTTGCTATGGAAACTATGGGGTTTAGCTGCCTTGGCAACCATGGGGTTGGGTTGCCATGGCAACCATGGGGTTGTGTTGCCATGGTAACCATGGCGTTTAGTTGCCATGGCAACTATGGGGTTCTGTTGCCATGGTAACCATGGGGTTCTGTTGTCATGGTAACCATGGGGTTGGGTTGCCATGGCAACCACGGGGTTTGGTTGCTATGGTAACCATGGGGTTGGGTTGCCATGGCAACCATGGGGTTGTGTTGCCATGGTAACCATGGCGTTTAGTTGCCATGGCAACCACGGGGTTTGGTTGCCATGGTAACCATGGGGTTGTGTTGCCATGGCAACCATGGGGTTGTGTTGCCATGGTAACCATGGCGTTTAGTTGCCATGGCAACTATGGGGTTCTGTTGCCATGGCAACCATGGGGTAGTGTTTCCATGGCAACCATGGGGTTGTGTTGCCATGGGAACCACGGGGTTGGGTTGCCATGGCATCCACGGGGTTCCGTTTCCATGGCAACCACGGGGTTTGGTTGCCATGGCAACCACGGGATTCTGTGTCCATGGTAACCATGGGGTTGTGTTGCCATGGTAACCATGGCGTTTAGTTGCCATGGCAACTATGGGGTTCTGTTGCCATGGTAACCATGCGGTTGGTTTGCCATGGCAACCATGGGGTTGTGTTGCCATGGGAACCATGGGGTTGGGTTGCCATGGCATCCACGGGGTTGGGTTGCCATGGCAACCACGGGGTTTGGTTGCCATGGTAACCATGGGGTTGGGTTGCCATGGCAACCATGGGGTTGGGTTGCCATGGTAACCATGGCGTTTAGTTGCCATGGCAACTATGGGGTTCTGTTGCCATGGTAACCATGGGGTTGGGTTGCCATGGCAACCATGGGGTTGTGTTGCCATGGGAACCATGGGGTTGGGTTGCCATGGCATCCACGGGGTTGGGTTGCCATGGCAACCACGGGGTTTGGTTGCCATGGTAACCATGGGGTTGGGTTGCCATGGCAACCATGGGGTTGTGTTGCCATGGTAACCATGGCGTTTTGTTGCAATGGCAACTATGGGGTTCTGATGCCATGGCAACCATGGGGTAGTGTTTCCATGGCAACCACGGGGTTTGGTTGCCATGGTAACCATGGGGTTGGGTTGCCATGGCAACCATGGGGTTGTGTTGCCATGGTAACCATGGCGTTTTGTTGCGATGGCAACTATTTTGTTCTGTTGCCATGGCAACCATGGGGTAGTGTTTCCATGGCAACCATGGGGTTGTGTTGCCATGGTAACCATGGCGTTTCGTTGCCATGGCAACCATGGGGTTTGGTTGCTATGGTAACCATGGGGTTGGGTTGCCATGGCAACCATGGGGTTGTGTTGCCATGGTAACCATGGCGTTTAGTTGCCATGGCAACTATGGGGTTCTGTTGCCATGGTAACCATGGGGTTCGGTTGCCATGGCAACCATGGGGTTGTGTTGCCATGGGAACCATGGGGTTGGGTTGCCATGGCAACCACGGGGTTGGGTTGCCATGGCAACCACGGGGTTTGGTTGCCATGGCAACCACGGGATTCTGTGTCCATGGTAACCATGGGGTTGTGTTGCCATGGTAACCATGGCGTTTAGTTGCCATGGCAACTATGGGGTTCTGTTGCCATGGCAACCATGGGGTAGTGTTTCCATGGCAACCACGGGGTTTGGTTACCATGGTAACCATGGGGTTGGGTTGCCATGGCAACCATGGGGTTGGGTTGCCATGGTAACCATGGCGTTTAGTTGCCATGGCAACTATGGGGTTCTGTTGCCATGGTAACCATGCGGTTGGTTTGCCATGGCAACCATGGGGTTGTGTTGCCATGGGAACCATGGGGTTGGGTTGCCATGGCATCCACGGGGTTGGGTTGCCATGGCAACCACGGGGTTTGGTTGCCATGGCAACCATGGGGTTGGGTTGCCATGGTAACCATGGCGTTTAGTTGCCATGGCAACTATGGGGTTCTGTTGCCATGGTAACGATGGGGTTGGGTCGCCATGGCAACCATAGGGTTGTGTTGCCATGGTAACCATGGGGTTGGGTTGCCATGGCAACCATGGGGTTTGGTTGTTATGGCAACCATGGGGTTGTGTTGCCATGGTAACCATGGCGTTTAGTTGCCATGGCAACCACGGGGTTCGGTTGCCATGGTAACCATGGGGTTGGGTTGCCATGGCAAGCATGGGGTTGGGTTGCCATGGCAACCATGGGGTTGGGTTGCCATGGTAACCATGGGGTTGGGTTGCCATGGTAACCATGGCGTTTAGTTGCCATAGCAACTATGGGGTTCTGTTGCCATGGTAACCATGGGGTTGGGTTGCCATGGCAACCATGGGGTTGTGTTGCCATGGGAACCATGGGGTTGGGTTGCCATGGCATCCACGGGGTTGGGTTGCCATGGCAACCACGGGGTTTGGTTGCCATGGTAACCATGGGGTTGGGTTGCCATGGCAACCATGGGGTTGTGTTGCCATGGTAACCATGGCGTTTTGTTGCAATGGCAACTATGGGGTTCTGATGCCATGGCAACCATGGGGTAGTGTTTCCATGGCAACCACGGGGTTTGGTTGCCATGGTAACCATGGGGTTGGGTTGCCATGGCAACCATGGGGTTTGGTTACCATGGCAACCATGGGGTTGTGTTGCCATGGTAACCATGGGGTTGGGTTGCCATGGCAACCATGGGGTTGTGTTGCCATGGTAACCATGGCGTTTAGTTGCCATGGCAACTATGGGGTTCTGTTGCCATGGTAACCATGGGGTTGTGTTGCCATGGCAACCATGGGGTTGTGTTGCCTTGGGAACCATTGGGTTGAGTTGCCATGGCATCCACGGGGTTGGGTTGCCATGGCAACCACGGGGTTTGGTTGCCATGGCAACCATGCGGTTGTGTTGCCATGGTAACCATGGCGTTTAGTTGCCATGGCAACTATGGGGTTCTGTTGCCATGGTAACGATGGGGTTGGGTCGCCATGGCAACCATAGGGTTGTGTTGCCATGGTAACCATGGGGTTGGGTTGCCATGGCAACCATGGGGTTTGGTTGCCATGGCAACCATGGGGTTGTGTTGCCATGGTAACCATGGCGTTTAGTTGCCATGGCAACCACGGGGTTTGGTTGCCATGGTAACCATGGGGTTGGGTTGCCATGGCAACCATGGGGTTGGGTTGCCATGGCAACCATGGTGTTGGGTTGCCATGGTAACCATGGGGTTGGGTTGCCATGGCAACCATGGGGTTGGGTTGCCATGGTAACCATGGCGTTTAGTTGCCATGGCAACTATGGGGTTCTGTTGCCATGGTAACCATGGGGTTGGGTTGCCATGGCAACCATGGGGTTGTGTTGCCATGGGAACCATGGGGTTGGGTTGCCATGGCATCCACGGGGTTGGGTTGCCATGGCAACCACGGGGTTTGGTTGCCATGGTAACCATGGGGTTGGGTTGCCATGGCAACCATGGGGTTGTGTTGCCATGGTAACCATGGCGTTTTGTTGCCATGGCAACTATGGGGTTCTGATGCCATGGCAACCATGGGGTAGTGTTTCCATGGCAACCACGGGGTTTGGTTGCCATGGTAACCATGGGGTTGGGTTGCCATGGCAACCATGGGGTTTGGTTACCATGGCAACCATGGGGTTGTGTTGCCATGGTAACCATCGGGTTGGGTTGCCATGGCAACCATGGGGTTGTGTTGCCATGGTAACCATGGCGTTTAGTTGCCATGGCAACTATGGGGTTCTGTTGCCATGGTAACCATGGGGTTGTGTTGCCATGGCAACCATGGGGTTGTGTTGCCATGGGAACCATTGGGTTGGGTTGCCATGGCATCCACGGGGTTGGGTTGCCATGGCAACCACGGGGTTTGGTTGCCATGGCAACCATGGGGCTGTGTTGCCATGGTAACCATGGCGTTTAGTTGCCATGGCAACTATGGGGTTCTGTTGACATGGTAACCATGTGGTTGGGTTGCCATGGCAACCATGGTGTTGTGTTGCCATGGTAACCATGGGGTTGGGTTGCAATGGCAACCATGGGGTTGCGTTGCCATGGCAAACATGGGGTTGGGTTGCCATGGCAACCATGGGGTTGTGTTGCCATGGTAACCATGGCGTTTAGTTGCCATGGCAACCACGGAGTTTGGTTGCCATGGTAACCACGGGGTTTGGTTGCCATGGTAACCATGGGGTTGGGTTGCCATGGCAACCATGGGGTTGGGTTCCCATGGTAACCATGGGGTTGGGTTGCCATGGCAACCATGGGGTTGTGTTGCCATGGTAACCATGGCGTTTAGTTGCCATGGCAACTATGGGGTTCTGTTGCCATGGTAACCATGGGGTTGGGTTGCCATGGCAACCATGGGGTTGTGTTGCCATGGGAACCATGGGGTTGGGTTGCCATGGCATCCACGGGGTTGGGTTGCCATGGCAACCACGGGGTTGGGTTGCCATGGCAACCATGGGGTTCTGTGTCCATGGTAACCATGGGGTTGTGTTGCCATGGTAACCATGGCGTTTTGTTGCCATGGCAACTATGGGGTTCTGTTGCCATGGCAACCATGGGGAAGTGTTTCCATGGCAACCATGGGGTAGTGTTGCCATGGTAACGATGGGGTTGGGTTGCCATGGCAACCATGGGGTTGTGTTGCCATGGTAACCATGGCGTTTAGTTGCCATGGCAACTATGGGGTTCTGTTGCCATGGTAACCATGGGGTTGGGTTGCCATGGCAACCATGGGGTTGTGTTGCCATGGTAACCATGGCGTTTTGTTGCGATGGCAACTATGGTGTTCTGTTGCCATGGCAACCATGGGGTAGTGTTTCCATGGCAACCATGGGGTTGTTTTGCCATGGTAACTATGGGGTTGGGTTGCTATGGAAACTATGGTGTTTAGCTGCCTTGGCAACCATGGGGTTGGGTTGCCATGGCAACCATGGGGTTGTGTTGCCATGGTAACCATGGCGTTTAGTTGCCATGGCAACTATGGGGTTCTGTTGCCATGGTAACCATGGGGTTCTGTTGTCATGGTAACCATGGGGTTGGGTTGCCATGGCAACCACGGGGTTTGGTTGCTATGGTAACCATGGGGTTGGGTTGCCATGGCAACCATGGGGTTGTGTTGCCATGGTATCCATGGCGTTTAGTTGCCATGGCAACCACGGGGTTTGGTTGCCATGGTAACCATGGGGTTGTGTTGCCATGGCAACCATGGGGTTGTGTTGCCATGGTAACCATGGCGTTTTGTTGCGATGGGAACTATGGGGTTCTGTTGCCATGGCAACCATGGGGTAGTGTTTCCATGGCAACCATGGGGTTGTGTTGCCATGGTAACCATGGGGTTGGGTTGCTATGGAAACTATGGGGTTTAGTTGCCTTGGCAACCATGGGGTTGGGTTGCCATGGCAACCATGGGGTTGTGTTGCCATGGTAACCATGGCGTTTAGTTGCCATGGCAACTATGGGGTTCTGTTGCCATGGCAACCATGGGGTTGTGTTGCCATGGGAACCACGGGGTTGGGTTGCCATGGCAACCACGGGGTTGCGTTTCCATGGCAACCACGGGGTTTGGTTGCCATGGCAACCACGGGATTCTGTGTCCATGGTAACCATGGGGTTGTGTTGCCATGGTAACCATGGCGTTTAGTTGCCATGGCAACTATGGGGTTCTGTTGCCATGGCAACCATGGGGTAGTGTTTCCATGGCAACCACGGGGTTTGGTTACCATGGTAACCATGGGGTTGGGTTGCCATGGTAACCATGGCGTTTAGTTGCCATGGCAACTATGGGGTTCTGTTGCCATGGTAACCATGCGGTTGGTTTGCCATGGCAACCATGGGGTTGTGTTGCCATGGGAACCATGGGGTTGGGTTGCCATGGCATCCACGGGGTTGGGTTGCCATGGCAACCACGGGGTTTGGTTGCCATGGCAACCATGGGGTTGGGTTGCCATGGTAACCGTGGCGTTTAGTTGCCATGGCAACTATGGGGTTCTGTTGCCATGGTAACGATGGGGTTGGGTCGCCATGGCAACCATAGGGTTGTGTTGCCATGGTAACCATGGGGTTGGGTTGCCATGGCAACCATGGGGTTTGGTTGCCATGGCAACCATGGGGTTGTGTTGCCATGGTAACCATGGCGTTTAGTTGCCATGGCAACTATGGTGTTCTGTTGCCATGGTAACCATGGGGTTGGGTTGCCATGGCAACCATGGGGTTGTGTTGCCATGGTAACCATGGCGTTTTGTTGCGATGGCAACTATGGGGTTCTGTTGCCATGGCAACCATGGGGTAGTGTTTCCATGGCAACCATGGGGTTGTTTTGCCATGGTAACTATGGGGTTGGGTTGCTATGGAAACTATGGGCTTTAGCTGCCTTGGCAACCATGGGGTTGGGTTGCCATGGCAACCATGGGGTTGTGTTGCCATGGTAACCATGGCGTTTAGTTGCCATGGCAACTATGGGGTTCTGTTGCCATGGTAACCATGGGGTTCTGTTGTCATGGTAACCATGGGGTTGGGTTGCCATGGCAACCACGGGGTTTGGTTGCTATGGTAACCATGGGGTTGGGTTGCCATGGCAACCATGGGGTTGTGTTGCCATGGTAACCATGGCGTTTAGTTGCCATGGCAACCACGGGGTTTGGTTGCCATGGTAACCATGGGGTTGTGTTGCCATGGCAACCATGGGGTTGTGTTGCCATGGTAACCATGGCGTTTTGTTGCGATGGCAACTATGGGGTTCTGTTGCCATGGCAACCATGGGGTAGTGTTTCCATGGCAACCATGGGGTTGTGTTGCCATGGTAACCATGGGGTTGGGTTGCTATGGAAACTATGGGGTTTAGTTGCCTTGGCAACCATGGGGTTGGGTTGCCATGGCAACCATGGGGTTGTGTTGCCATGGTAACCATGGCGTTTCGTTGCCATGGCAACCACGGGGTTTGGTTGCTATGGTAACCATGGGGTTGGGTTGCCATGGCAACCATGGGGTTGTGTTGCCATGGTAACCATGGCGTTTAGTTGCCATGGCAACTATGGGGTTCTGTTGCCATGGTAACCATGGGGTTCGGTTGCCATGGCAACCACGGGATTCTGTGTCCATGGTAACCATGGGGTTGTGTTGCCATGGTAACCATGGCGTTTAGTTGCCATGGCAACTATGGGGTTCTGTTGCCATGGCAACCATGGGGTAGTGTTTCCATGGCAACCACGGGGTTTGGTTACCATGGTAACCATGGGGTTGGGTTGCCATGGCAACCATTGGGTTGGGTTGCCATGGTAACCATGGCGTTTAGTTGCCATGGCAACTATGGGGTTCTGTTGCCATGGTAACCATGCGGTTGGTTTGCCATGGCAACCATGGGGTTGTGTTGCCATGGGAACCATGGGGTTGGGTTGCCATGGCATCCACGGGGTTGGGTTGCCATGGCAACCACGGGGTTTGGTTGCCATGGCAACCATGGGGTTGGGTTGCCATGGTAACCATGGCGTTTAGTTGCCATGGCAACTATGGGGTTCTGTTGCCATGGTAACGATGGGGTTGGGTCGCCATGGCAACCATAGGGTTGTGTTGCCATGGTAACCATGGGGTTGGGTTGCCATGGCAACCATGGGGTTTGGTTGCCATGGCAACCATGGGGTTGTGTTGCCATGGTAACCATGGCGTTTAGTTGCCATGGCAACCACGGGGTTTGGTTGCCATGGTAACCATGGGGTTGGGTTGCCATGGCAACCATGGGGTTGGGTTGCCATGGCAACCATGGGGTTGGGTTGCCATGGTAACCATGGGGTTGGGTTGCCATGGCAACCATGGGGTTGGGTTGCCATGGTAACCATGGCGTTTAGTTGCCATGGCAACTATGGGGTTCTGTTGCCATGGTAACCATGGGGTTGGGTTGCCATGGCAACCATGGGGTTGTGTTGCCATGGGAACCATGGGGTTGGGTTGCCATGGCATCCACGGGGTTGGGTTGCCATGGCAACCACGGGGTTTGGTTGCCATGGTAACCATGGCGTTTTGTTGCCATGGCAACTATGGGGTTCTGATGCCATGGCAACCATGGGGTAGTGTTTCCATGGCAACCACGGGGTTTGGTTGCCATGGTAACCATGGGGTTGGGTTGCCATGGCAACCATGGGGTTTGGTTACCATGGCAACCATGGGGTTGTGTTGCCATGGTAACCATGGGGTTGGGTTGCCATGGCAACCATGGGGTTGTGTTGCCATGGTAACCATGGCGTTTAGTTGCCATGGCAACTATGGGGTTCTGTTGCCATGGTAACCATGGGGTTGTGTTGCCATGGCAACCATGGGGTTGTGTTGCCATGGTAACCATGGCGTTTAGTTGCCATGGCAACTATGGGGTTCTGTTGCCATGGTAACCATGGGGTTGGGTTGCCATGGCAACCATGGGGTTGTGTTGCCATGGGAACCATGGGGTTGTGTTGCCATGGCATCCACGGGGTTGGGTTGCCATGGCAACCACGGGGTCTGGTTGCCATGGCAACCATGGGGTTCTGTGTCCATGGTAACCATGGGGTTGTGTTGCCATGGTAACCATGGCGTTTTGTTGCCATGGCAACTATGGGGTTCTGTTGCCATGGCAACCATGGGGAAGTGTTTCCATGGCAACCATGGGGTGGTGTTGCCATGGTAACGATGGGGTTGGGTTGCCATGGCAACCACGGGGTTTTGTTGCCATGGCAACCATGGGGTTGGGTTGCCATGGTAACCGTGGCGTTTAGTTGCCATGGCAACTATGGGGTTCTGTTGCCATGGTAACGATGGGGTTGGGTCGCCATGGCAACCATAGGGTTGTGTTGCCATGGTAACCATGGGGTTGGGTTGCCATGGCAACCATGGGGTTTGGTTGCCATGGCAACCATGGGGTTGTGTTGCCATGGTAACCATGGCGTTTAGTTGCCATAGCAACCACGGTGTTTGGTTCCCATGGTAACCATGGGGTTGGGTTGCCATGGCAACCATGGGGTTGGGTTGCCATGGCAACCATGGGGTTGGGTTCCCATGGTAACCATGGGGTTGGGTTGCCATGGCAACCATGGGGTTGTGTTGCCATGGTAACCATGGCGTTTAGTTGCCATGGCAACCATGGCGTTTAGTTGCCATGGCAACTATGGGGTTCTGTTGCCATGGTAACCATGGGGTTGGGTTGCCATGGCAGCCATGGGGTTGGGTTTCCATGGCAACCATGGGGTTCTGTTGCCCTGGTAACCATGGGGTTGGGTTGCCATGGCAACCATGGGGTTGTGTTGCCATGGGAACCATGGGGTTGGGTTGCCATGGCAACCACGGGGTTTGGTTGCCATGGTAACCATGGGGTTGGGTTGCCATGGCAACCACGGGGTTTGGTTGCTATGGTAACCATGGGGTTGGGTTGCCATGGCAACCATGGGGTTGTGTTGCCATGGTAACCATGGCGTTTAGTTGCCATGGCAACCACGGGGTTTGGTTGCCATGGTAACCATGGGGTTGGGTTGCCATGGCAACCATGGGGTTGTGTTGCCATGGCAACCATGGGGTTGGGTTGCCATGGCAACCATGGGGTTGGGTTGCCATGGTAACCATGGCGTTTAGTTGCCATGGCAACTATGGGGTTCTGTTGCCATGGTAACCATGGGGTTGGGTTGCCATGGCAACCATGGGGTTGTGTTGCCATGGGAACCATGGGGTTGGGTTGCCATGGCATCCACGGGGTTGGGTTGCCATGGCAACCACGGGGTTTGGTTGCCATGGTAACCATGGGGTTGGCTTGCCATGGCAACCATGGGGTTGTGTTGCCATGGTAACCATGGCGTTTAGTTGCCATGGCAACCACGGAGTTTGGTTGCCATGGCAACCATGGGGTAGTGTTTCCATGGCAACCACGGGGTTTGGTTGCCATGGTAACCATGGGGTTGGGTTGCCATGGCAACCATGGGGTTTGGTTGCCATGGCAACCATGGGGTTGTGTTGCCGTGGTAAACAAGGGGTTGGGTTGCCATGGCAACCATGGGGTTGTGTTGCCATGGTAACCATGGCGTTTAGTTGCCATGGCAACTATGGGGTTCTGTTGCCATGGTAACCATGGGGTTGTGTTGCCATGGCAACCATGGGGTTGTGTTGCCATGGGAACCATGGGGTTGGGTTGCCATGGCATCCACGGGGTTGGGTTGCCATGGCAACCACGGGGTTTGGCTGCCATGGCAACCATGGGGCTGTGTTGCCATGGTAACCATGGCGTTTAGTTGCCATGGCAACTATGGGGTTCTGTTGACATGGTAACCATGGGGTTGGGTTGCCATGGCAACCATGGGGTTGTGTTGCCATGGGAACCATGGGGTTGGGTTGCCATGGCAACCATGGGGTTGGGTTGCCATGGCAACCATGGGGTTGGGTTGCCATGGTAACCATGGGGTTGGGTTGCCATGGCAACCATGGGGTTGTGTTGCCATGGTAACCATGGCGTTTAGTTGCCATGGCAACTATGGGGTTCTGTTGCCATGGTAACCATGGGGTTGGGTTGCCATGGCAACCATGGGGTTGTGTTGCCATGGGAACCATGGGGTTGGGTTGCCATGGCATCCACGGGGTTGGGTTGCCATGGCAACCACGGGGTTTTGTTGCCATGGCAACCATGGGGAAGTGTTTCCATGGCAACCATGGGGTTGTGTTGCCATGGTAACGATGGGGTTGGGTTGCCATGGCAACCACGGGGTTGTGTTCTCATGGGAACCATGGGGTTGTGTTGCCATGGTAACCATGGGGTTGGGTTGCCATGGCAACCATGGGGTTGTGTTGCCATGGTAACCATGGGGTTGGGTTGCCATGGTAACCATGGGGTTGGGTTGCCATGGCAACCATGGGGTTGGGTTGCCATGGTAACCATGGCGTTTAGTTGCCATGGCAACTATGGGGTTCTGTTGCCATGGTAACCATGGGGTTGGGTTGCCATGGCAACCATGGGGTTGTGTTGCCATGGGAACCATGGGGTTGGGTTGCCATGGCATCCACGGGGTTGGGTTGCCATGGCAACCACGGGGTTTGGTTGCCATGGTAACCATGGGGTTGGGTTGCCATGGCAACCATGGGGTTGTGTTGCCATGGTAACCATGGCGTTTTGTTGCCATGGCAACTATGGGGTTCTGATGCCATGGCAACCATGGGGTAGTGTTTCCATGGCAACCACGGGGTTTGGTTGCCATGGTAACCATGGGGTTGTGTTGCCATGGTAACCATGGGGTTGGGTTGCCATGGCAACCATGGGGTTGTGTTGCCATGGTAACCATGGCGATTAGTTGCCATGGCAACTATGGGGTTCTGTTGCCATGGTAACCATGGGGTTGTGTTGCCATGGGAACCATGGGGTTGTGTTGCCATGGTAACCATGGGGTTGGGTTGCCATGGTAACCATGGGGTTGGGTTGCCATGGCAACCATGGGGTTGGGTTGCCATGGTAACCATGGCGTTTTGTTGCGATGGCAACTATGGGGTTCTGTTGCCATGGCAACCATGGGGTAGTGTTTCCATGGCAACCATGGGGTTGTGTTGCCATGGTAACCATGGGGTTGGGTTGCTATGGAAACTATGGGGTTTAGTTGCCTTGGCAACCATGGGGTTGGGTTGCCATGGCAACCATGGGGTGGTGTTGCCATGGTAACCATGGCGTTTAGTTGCCATGGCAACTATGGGGTTCTGTTGCCATGGTAACCATGGGGTTCGGTTGCCATGGCAACCATGGGGTTGTGTTGCCATGGGAACCATGGGGTTGGGTTGCCATGGCAACCACGGGGTTGCGTTTCCATGGCAACCACGGGGTTTGGTTGCCATGGCAACCACGGGATTCTGTGTCCATGGTAACCATGGGGTTGTGTTGCCATGGCAACCATGGGGTTCTGTGTCCATGGTAACCATGGGGTTGTGTTGCCATGGTAACCAT
The DNA here is from genome assembly GCF_964035555.1 of Netta rufina. NCBI lineage: Eukaryota > Metazoa > Chordata > Aves > Anseriformes > Anatidae > Netta > Netta rufina. The sequence goes on along the minus strand of NW_028168888.1, from coordinate 500,459 downwards.
GGCGTTTTGTTGCCATGGCAACTATGGGGTTCTGTTGCCATGGCAACCATGGGGAAGTGTTTCCATGGCAACCATGGGGTAGTGTTGCCATGGTAACGATGGGGTTGGGTTGCCATGGCAACCACGGGGTTGTGTTCTCATCGGAACCATGGGGTTGTGTTGCCATGGTAACCATGGGGTTGGGTTGCCATGGCAACCATGGGGTTGTGTTGCCATGGTAACCATGGCGTTTAGTTGCCATGGCAACTATGGGGTTCTGTTGCCATGGTAACCATGGGGTTGGGTTGCCATGGCAACCATGGGGTTGTGTTGCCATGGTAACCATGGCGTTTTGTTGCGATGGCAACTATGGGGTTCTCTTGCCATGGCAACCATGGGGTAGTGTTTCCATGGCAACCATGGGGTTGTTTTGCCATGGTAACTATGGGGTTGGGTTGCTATGGAAACTATGGGGTTTAGCTGCCTTGGCAACCATGGGGTTGGGTTGCCATGGCAACCATGGGGTTGTGTTGCCATGGTAACCATGGCGTTTAGTTGCCATGGCAACTATGGGGTTCTGTTGCCATGGTAACCATGGGGTTCTGTTGCCATGGTAACCATGGGGTTGGGTTGCCATGGCAACCACGGGGTTTGGTTGCTATGGTAACCATGGGGTTGGGTTGCCATGGCAACCATGGGGTTGTGTTGCCATGGTAACCATGGCGTTTAGTTGCCATGGCAACTATGGGGTTCTGTTGCCATGGTAACCATGGGGTTCGGTTGCCATGGCAACCATGGGGTTGTGTTGCCATGGGAACCATGGGGTTGGGTTGCCATGGCAACCACGGGGTTGGGTTGCCATGGCAACCACGGGGTTTGGTTGCCATGGCAACCATGGGATTCTGTGTCCATGGTAACCATGGGGTTGTGTTGCCATGGTAACCATGGCGTTTAGTTGCCATGGCAACTATGGGGTTCTGTTGCCATGGCAACCATGGGGTAGTGTTTCCATGGCAACCACGGGGTTTGGTTACCATGGTAACCATGGGGTTGGGTTGCCATGGCAACCATGGGGTTGGGTTGCCATGGCAACCATGGGGTTGTGTTGCCATGGTAACCATGGGGTTGGGTTGCCATGGCAACCATGGGGTTGTGTTGCCATGGTAACCATGGCGTTTAGTTGCCATGGCAACTATGGCGTTCTGTTGCCATGGTAACCATGCGGTTGGTTTGCCATGGCAACCATGGGGTTGTGTTGCCATGGGAACCATGGGGTTGGGTTGCCATGGCATCCACGGGGTTGGGTTGCCATGGCAACCACGGGGTTTGGTTGCCATGGCAACCATGGGGTTGTGTTGCCATGGTAACCATGGCGTTTAGTTGCCATGGCAACTATGGGGTTCTGTTGCCATGGTAACGATGGGGTTGGGTCGCCATGGCAACCATAGGGTTGTGTTGCCATGGTAACCATGGGGTTGGGTTGCCATGGCAACCATGGGGTTTGGTTGCCATGGCAACCGTGGGGTTGTGTTGCCATGGTAACCATGGCGTTTAGTTGCCATGGCAACCACGGGGTTTGGTTGCCATGGTAACCATGGGGTTGGGTTGCCATGGCAACCATGGGGTTGGGTTGCCATGGCAACCATGGGGTTGGGTTCCCATGGTAACCATGGGGTTGGGTTGCCATGGCAACCATGGGGTTGTGTTGCCATGGTAACCATGGCGTTTATTTGCCATGGCAACTATGGGGTTCTGTTGCCATGGTAACCATGGGGTTGGGTTGCCATGGCAACCATGGGGTTGTGTTGCCATAGGAACCATGGGGTTGGGTTGCCATGGCATCCACGGGGTTGGGTTGCCATGGCAACCACGGGGTTTGGTTGCCATGGCAACCATGGGGTTCTGTGTCAATGGCAACCATGGGGTTGTGTTGCCATGGTAACCATGGCGTTTTGTTGCCATGGCAACTATGGGGTTCTCTTGCCATGGCAACCATGGGGTAGTGTTTCCATGGCAACCACGGGGTTTGGTTGCCATGGTAACCATGGGGTTGGGTTGCCATGGCAACCACGGGGTTTGGTTGCTATGGTAACCATGGGGTTGGGTTGCCATGGCAACCATGGGGTTGTGTTGCCATGGTAACCATGGCGTTTAGTTGCCATGGCAACCACGGAGTTTGGTTGCCATGGTAACCATGGGGTTGGGTTGCCATGGCAACCATGGGGTTGTGTTGCCATGGCAACCATGGGGTTGGGTTTCCATGGTAACCATGGGGTTGTGTTGCCATGGCAACCATGGGGTTGGGTTGCCATGGTAACCATGGCGTTTAGTTGCCATGGCAACTATGGGGTTCTGTTGCCATGGTAACCATGGGGTTGGGTTGCCATGGCAACCATGGGGTTGTGTTGCCATGGGAACCATGGGGTAGGGTTGCCATGGCATCCACGGGGTTGGGTTGCCATGGCAACCACGGGGTTTGGTTGCCATGGTAACCATGGGGTTGGGTTGCCATGGCAACCATGGGGTTGTGTTGCCATGGTAACCATGGCGTTTAGTTGCCATGGCATCTATGGGGTTCTGTTGCCATGGTAACCATGGGGTTGGGTTGCCATGGCAACCATGGGGTTGTGTTGCCATGGCAACCATGGGGTTCTGTGTCAATGGTAACCATAAGGTTGTGTTGCCATGGTAACCATGGCGTTTTGTTGCCATGGCAACTATGGGGTTCTCTTGCCATGGCAACCATGGGGTAGTGTTTCCATGGCAACCACGGGGTTTGGTTGCCATGGTAACCATGGGGTTGGGTTGCCATGGCAACCACGGGGTTTGGTTGCTATGGTAACCATGGGGTTGGGTTGCCATGGCAACCATGGGGTTGTGTTGCCATGGTAACCATGGCGTTTAGTTGCCATGGCAACCACGGGGTTTGGTTGCCATGGTAACCATGGGGTTGGGTTGCCATGGCAACCATGGGGTTGTGTTGCCATGGCAACCATGGGGTTGGGTTTCCATGGTAACCATGGGGTTGTGTTGCCATGGCAACCATGGGGTTGGGTTGCCATGGTAACCATGGCGTTTAGTTGCCATGGCAACTATGGGGTTCTGTTGCCATGGTAACCATGGGGTTGGGTTGCCATGGCAACCATGGGGTTGTGTTGCCATGGGAACCATGGGGTAGGGTTGCCATGGCATCCACGGGGTTGGGTTGCCATGGCAACCACGGGGTTTGGTTGCCATGGCAACCATGGGGTTCTGTGTCAATGGTAACCATGGGGTTGTGTTGCCATGGTAACCATGGCGTTTTGTTGCCATGGCAACTATGGGGTTCTCTTGCCATGGCAACCATGGGGTAGTGTTTCCATGGCAACCACGGGGTTTGGTTGCCATGGTAACCATGGGGTTGGGTTGCCATGGCAACCACGGGGTTTGGTTGCTATGGTAACCATGGGGTTGGGTTGCCATGGCAACCATGGGGTTGTGTTGCCATGGTAACCATGGCGTTTAGTTGCCATGGCAACCACGGGGTTTGGTTGCCATGGTAACCATGGGGTTGGGTTGCCATGGCAACCATGGGGTTGTGTTGCCATGGCAACCATGGGGTTGGGTTGCCATGGTAACCATGGGGTTGTGTTGCCATGGCAACCATGGGGTTGGGTTGCCATGGTAACCATGGCGTTTAGTTGCCATGGCAACTATGGGGGTCTGTTGCCATGGTAACCATGGGGTTGGTTTGCCATGGCAACCATGGGGTTGTGTTGCCATGGGAACCATGGGGTAGGGTTGCCATGGCATCCACGGGGTTGGGTTGCCATGGCAACCACGGGGTTTGGTTGCCATGGTAACCATGGGGTTGGGTTGCCATGGCAACCATGGGGTTGTGTTGCCATGGTAACCATGGCGTTTTGTTGCCATGGCAACTATGGGGTTCTGATGCCATGGCAACCATGGGGTAGTGTTTCCATGGCAACCACGGGGTTTGGTTGCCATGGTAACGATGGGGTTGGCTTGCCATGGCAACCATGGGGTTTGGTTGCCATGGCAACCATGGGGTTGTGTTGCCATGGTAACCATGGGGTTGGGTTGCCATGGCAACCATGGGGTTGTGTTGCCATGGTTACCATGGCGTTTAGTTGCCATGGCAACTATGGGGTTCTGTTGCCATGGTAACCATGGGGTTGTGTTGCCATGGCAACCATGGGGTTGTGTTGCCATGGGAACCATGGGGTTGGGTTGCCATGGCATCCACGGGGTTGGGTTGCCATGGCAACCACGGGGTTTGGTTGCCATGGCAACCATGGGGTTGTGTTGCCATGGTAACCATGGCGTTTAGTTGCCATGGCAACTATGGGGTTCTGTTGACATGGTAACCATGGGGTTGGGTTGCCATGGCAACCATGGGGTTGTGTTGCCATGGGAACCATGGGGTTGGGTTGCCATGGCAACCATGGGGTTGGGTTGCCATGGCAACCATGCGGTTGGGTTGCCATGGTAACCATGGGGTTGTGTTGCCATGTTAACCATGGGGTTGGGTTGCCATGGCAACCATGGGGTTGTGTTGCCATGGTAACCATGGCGTTTAGTTGCCATGGCAACTATGGGGTTCTGTTGCCATGGTAACCATGGGGTTGGGTTGCCATGGCAACCATGGGGTTGTGTTGCCATGGGAACCATGGGGTTGGGTTGCCATGGCATCCACGGGGTTGGGTTGCCATGGCAACCACGGGGTTTGGTTGCCATGGCAACCATGGGGTTGTGTTGCCATGGTAACCATGGCGTTTAGTTGCCATGGCAACTATGGGGTTCTGTTGCCATGGTAACGATGGGGTTGGGTCGCCATGGCAACCATAGGGTTGTGTTGCCATGGTAACCATGGGGTTGGGTTGCCATGGCAACCATGGGGTTGGGTTGCCATGGCAACCATGCGGTTGTGTTGCCATGGTAACCATGGCGTTTAGTTGCCATGGCAACCACGGGGTTTGGTTGCCATGGTAACCATGGGGTTGGGTTGCCATGGCAACCATGGGGATGGGTTGCCATGGCAACCATGGGGTTTGGTTCCCATGGTAACCATGGGGTTGGGTTGCCATGGCAACCATGGGGTTGTGTTGCCATGGTAACCATGGCGTTTAGTTGCCATGGCAACTATGGGGTTCTGTTGCCATGGTAACCATGGGGTTGGGTTGCCATGGCAACCATGGGGTTGTGTTGACAAAGGAACCATTGGGTTGGGTTGCCATGGCATCCACGGGGTTGGGTTGCCATGGCAACCACGGGGTTTGGTTGCCATGGTAAGCATGGGGTTGGGTTGCCATGGCAACCATGGGGTTGTGTTGCCATGGTAACCATGGCGTTTTGTTGCCATGGCAACTATGGGGTTCTGATGCCATGGCAACCATGGGGTAGTGTTTCCATGGCAACCACGGGGTTTGGTTGCCATGGTAACCATGGGGTTGGGTTGCCATGGCAACCATGGGGTTGTGTTGCCATGGTAACCATGGGGTTGGGTTGCCATGGCAACCATGGGGTTGTGTTGCCATGGTAACCATGGCGTTTAGTTGCCATGGCAACTATGGGGTTCTGTTGCCATGGTAACCATGGGGTTGTGTTGCCATGGCAACCATGGGGTTGTGTTGCCATGGGAACCATTGGGTTGGGTTGCCATGGCATCCACGGGGTTGGGTTGCCATGGCAACCACGGGGTTTGGTTGCCATGGCAACCATGGGGTTGTGTTGCCATGGTAACCATGGCGTTTAGTTGCCATGGCAACTATGGGGTTCTGTTGACATGGTAACCATGGGGTTGGGTTGCCATGGCAACCATGGGGTTGTGTTGCCATGGGAACCATGGGGTTGGGTTGCCATGGCAACCATGGGGTTGGGCTGCCATGGCAACCATGGGGTTGTGTTGCCATGGTAACCATGGCGTTTAGTTGCCATGGCAACCACGGGGTTTGGTTGCCATGGTAACCATGGGGTTGGGTTGCCATGGCAACCATGCGGTTGTGTTGCCATGGTAACCATGGGGTTGGGTTGCCATGGCAACCATGGGGTTGTGTTGCCATGGTAACCATGGCGTTTAGTTGCCATGGCAACTATGGGGTTCTGTTGCCATGGTAACCATGGGGTTGGGTTGCCATGGCAACCATGGGGTTGTGTTGCCATGGGAACCATGGGGTTGGGTTGCCATGGCATCCACGGGGTTGGGTTGCCATGGCAACCACGGGGTTTGGTTGCCATGGCAACCATGGGGTTGTGTTGCCATGGTAACCATGGCGTTTATTTGCCATGGCAACTATGGGGTTCTGTTGCCATGGTAACCATGGGGTTGGGTTGCCATGGCAACCATGGGGTTTAGTCGCCATGGCAACTATGGGATTCTGTTGCCATGGTAACCATGGGGTTGGGTTGCCATGGCAACCATGGGGTTGTGTTCCCATGGTAACCATGGGGTTGGGTTGCCATGGCAACCATGGGGTTGTGTTGCCATGGTAACCATGGGGTAGTGTTTCCATGGCAACCACTGGGTTTGGTTGCCATGGTAACCATGGGGTTGGGTTGCCATGGTAACCATGGGGTTGTGTTGCCATGGTAACCATGGGGTTGGGTTGCCATGGCAACCATGGGGTTGTGTTGCCATGGGAACCATGGGGTTGGGTTGCCATGGCAACTATGGGGTTCTGTTGCCATGGCAACCATGGGGTAGTGTTTCCATGGCAACCACGGGGTTTGGTTGCCATGGTAACCATGGGGTTGGGTTGCCATGGCAACCATGGGGTTGTGTTGCCATGGGAACCATGGGGTTGGGTTGCCATGGCGTCCACGGGGTTGAGTTGCCATGGCAACCACGGGGTTTGGTTGCCATGGCAACCATGGGGTTCTGTGTCCATGGTAACCATGGGGTTGTGTTGCCATGGTAACCATGGCGTTTTGTTGCCATGGCAACTATGGGGTTCTGTTGCCATGGCAACCACGGGGTTTGGTTGCTATGGTAACCATGGCGTTGGGTTGCCATGGCAAATATGGGGTTGTGTTGCCATGGTAACCATGGCGTTTAGTTGCCATGGCAACCACGGGGTTTGGTTGCCATGGTAACCATGGGGTTGGGTTGCCATGGCAACCATGGGGTTGGGTTGCCATGGCAACCATGGGGTTGGGTTGCCATGGGAACCATGGGGTTGGGTTCCCATGGCAACCATGGGGTTGTGTTGCCATGGTAACCATGGCGTTTAGTTGCCATGGCAACTATGGGGTTCTGTTGCCATGGTAACCATGGGGTTGGGTTGCCATGGCAACCATGGGGTTGTGTTGCCATGGGAACCATGGGGTTGGGTTGCCATGGCATCCACGGGGTTGGGTTGCCATGGCAACCACGGGGTTTGGTTGCCATGGCAACCATGGGGTTCTGTGTCCATGGTAACCATGGGGTTGTGTTGCCATGGTAACCATGGCGTTTTGTTGCCATGGCAACTATGGGGTTCTGATGCCATGGCAACCATGGGGTAGTGTTTCCATGGCAACCACGGGGTTTGGTTGCCATGGTAACCATGAGGTTGGGTTGCCATTGCAACCATGGGGTTGTGTTGCCATGGCAACCATGGGGTTGTGTTGCCATGGGAACCATTGGGTTGGGTTGCCATGGCATCCACGGGGTTGGGTTGCCATGGCAACCACGGGGTTTGGTTGCCATGGCAACCATGGGGTTGTGTTGCCATGGTAACAATGGCGTTTATTTGCCATGGCAACTATGGGGTTCTGTTGACATGGTAACCATGGGGTTGGGTTGCCATGGCAACCATGGGGTTGTGTTGCCATGGGAACCATGGGGTTGGGTTGCCATGGCAACCATGGGGTTGGGTTGCCATGGCAACCATGGGGTTGTGTTGCCATGGTAACCATGGGGTTGGGTTGCCATGGCAACCATGAGGTTGGGTTGCCATGGCAACCATGGGGTTGGGTTGCCATGGCAACCATGGGGTTGGGTTGCCATGGCAACCATGGGGTTGTGTTGCCATGGTAACCATGGGGTTGTGTTCCCATGGCAACCATGGGGTTGTGTTGCCATGGTAACCATGGCGTTTAGTTGCCATGGCAACTATGGGGTTCTGTTGCCATGGTAACCATGGGGTTGGGTTGCCATGGCAACCATGGGGTTGTGTTGCCATGGGAACCATGGGGTTGGGTTGCCATGGCATCCACGGGGTTGGGTTGCCATGGCAACCACGGGGTTGGGTTGCCATGGCAACCATGGGGTTCTGTGTCCACGGTAACCATGGGGTTGTGTTGCCATGGTAACCATGGCGTTTTGTTGCCATGGCAACTATGGGGTTCTGATGCCATGGCAACCATGGGGTAGTGTTTCCATGGCAACCACGGGGTTTGGTTGCCATGGTAACCATGAGGTTGGGTTGCCATGGCAACCATGGGGTTGGGTTGCCATGGCAACCATGGGGTTGTGTTGCCATGGTCACCATGGGGTTGGGTTGCCATGGCAACCATGGCGTTGGGTTGCCATGGCAACCATGGGGTTTGGATGCCATGGCAACCATGGGGTTGTGTTGCCATGGTAACCATGGGGTTGGGTTGCCATGGCAGCCATGGGGTTGTGTTGCCATGGTTACCATGGCGTTTAGTTGCCATGGCAACTATTGGGTTCTGTTGCCATGGTAACCATGGGGTTGTGTTGCCATGGCAACCATGGGGTTGTGTTGCCATGGGAACCATGGGGTTGGGTTGCCATGACATCCACGGGGTTGGGTTGCCATGGCAACCATGGGGTTGTGTTGCCATGGTAACCATGGCGTTTAGTTGCCATGGCAACCACGGGGTATGGTTGCCATGGTAACCATGGGGTTGGGTTGCAATGGCAACCATAAGGTTGGGTTGCCATGGCAACCATGGGGTTGGGTTGCCATGGTAACCATGGCGTTTAGTTGCCATGGCAACCATGGGGTTCTGTTGCCATGGTATCCATGGGGTTGCGTTGCCATGGCAACCATGGGGTTGTGTTGCCATGGGAACCATGGGGTTGGGTTGCCATGGCATCCACGGGGTTGGGTTGCCATGGCAACCACGGGGTTTGGTTGCCATGGTAACCATGGGGTTGGGTTGCCATGGCAACCATGGGGTTGTGTTGCCATGGTAACCATGGCGTTTTGTTGCCATGGCAACTATGGGGTTCTGATGCCATGGCAACCATGGGGTAGTGTTTCCATGGCAACCACGGGGTTTGGTTGCCATGGTAACCATGAGGTTGGGTTGCCATGGCAACCATGGGGTTGGGTTGCCATGGCAACCATGGGGTTGTGTTGCCATGGTCACCATGGGGTTGGGTTGCCATGGCAACCATGGGGTTGGGTTGCCATGGCAACCATGGGGTTGGGTTGCCATGGCAACCATGGGGTTGTGTTGCCATGGTAACCATGGGGTTGGGTTGCCATGGCAACCATGGGGTTGTGTTGCCATGGTAACCATGGCGTTTAGTTGCCATGGCAACTATGGGGTTCTGTTGCCATGGTAACCATGGGGTTGTGTTGCCATGGCAACCATGGGGTTGTGTTGCCATGGGAACCATGGGGTTGGGTTGCCATGGCATCCACGGGGTTGGGTTGCCATGGCAACCATGGGGTTGTGTTGCCATGGTAACCATGGCGTTTAGTTGCCATGGCAACCACGGGGTTTGGTTGCCATGGTAACCATGGGGTTGGGTTGCAATGGCAACCATAAGGTTGGGTTGCCATGGCAACCATGGGGTTGGGTTGCCATGGTAACCATGGCGTTTAGTTGCCATGGCAACCATGGGGTTCTGTTGCCATGGTAACCATGGGGTTGGGTTGCCATGGCATCCACGGGGTTGGGTTGCCATGGCAACCACGGGGTTTGGTTGCCATGGCAACCATGGGGTTCTGTGTCCATGGTAACCATGGGGTTGTGTTGCCATGGTAACCATGGCGTTTTGTTGCCATGGCAACTATGGGGTTCTGATGCCATGGCAACCATGGGGTAGTGTTTCCATGGCAACCACGGGGTTTGGTTGCCATGGTAACCATGAGGTTGGGTTGCCATTGCAACCATGGGGTTGTGTTGCCATGGCAACCATGGGGTTGTGTTGCCATGGGAACCATTGGGTTGGGTTGCCATGGCATCCACGGGGTTGGGTTGCCATGGCAACCACGGGGTTGGGTTGCCATGGCAACCATGGTGTTGTGTTGCCATGGTAACAATGGCGTTTAGTTGCCATGGCAACTATGGGGTTCTGTTGACATGGTAACCATGGGGTTGGGTTGCCATGGCAACCATGGGGTTGTGTTGCCATGGGAACCATGGGGTTGTGTTGCCATGGTCACCATGGGGTTGGGTTGCCATGGCAACCATGGGGTTGGGTTGCCATGGCAACCATGGGGTTTGGTTGCCATGGCAACCATGGGGTTGTGTTGCCATGGTAACCATGGGGTTGGGTTGCCATGGGAAACATGGGGTTGGGTTGCCATGGCATCCACGGGGTTGGGTTGCCATGGCAACCATGGGGTTGTGTTGCCATGGGAACCATGGCGTTTAGTTGCCATGGTAACCACGGGGTTTGGTTGCCATGGTAACCATGGGGTTTGGTTGCCATGGAAACCATGGGGTTGGGTTCCCATGGTAACCATGGGGTTGGGTTGCCATGGTAACCATGGCGTTTAGTTGCCATGGCAACTATGGGGTTCTGTTGCCATGGCAACCATGGGGTAGTGTTTCCATGGCAACCACGGGGTTTGGTTGCCATGGTAACCATGGGGTTGGGTTGCCATGGCAACCATGGGGTTGTGTTGCCATGGTAACCATGGGGTTGGGTTGCCATGGCAACCATGGGGTTGTGTTGCCATGGTAACCATGGCGTTTAGTTCCCATGGCAACCACGGAGTTTGGTTGCCATGGTAACCACGGGGTTTGGTTGCCATGGTAACCATGGGGTTGGGTTGCCATGGCAACCATGGGTTTGTGTTGCCATGGTAACCATGGGGTTGGGTTGCCATGGCAACCATGGGGTTGTGTTGCCATGGTAACCATGGCGTTTAGTTGCCATGGCAACTATGGGGTTGTGTTGCCATGGTAACCATGGGGTTGGGTTGCCATGGCAACCATGGGGTTGTGTTGCCATGGGAACCATGGGGTTGGGTTGCCATGACATCCACGGGGTTGGGTTGCCATGGCAACCACGGGGTTTGGTTGCCATGGCAACCATGGGGTTCTGTGTCCATGGTAACCATGGGGTTGTGTTGCCATGGTAACCATGGCGTTTAGTTGCCATGGCAACCACGGAGGTTGGTTGCCATGGTAACCATGGGGTTGTGTTGCCATGGTAACCATGGCGTTTAGTTGCCATGGCAACTATGGGGTTCCGTTGCCATGGTAACCATGGGGTTGTGTTGCCATGGCAACCATGGGGTTGTGTTACCATGGGAACCATGGGGTTGGGTTGCCATGGCATCCACGGGGTTGGGTTGCCATGGCAACCATGGGGTTGTGTTGCCATGGTAACCATGGCGTTTAGTTGCCATGGCAACCACGGGGTTTGGTTGCCATGGTAACCATGGGGTTTGGTTGCCATGGCAACCATGGGGTTGGGTTCCAATGGTAACCATGGGGTTGGGTTGCCATGGTAACCATGGCGTTTAGTTGCCATGGCAACTATGGTGTTCTGTTGCCATGGTAACCATGGGGTAGTGTTTCCATGGCAACCACGGGGTTTGGTTGCCATGGTAACCATGGGGTTGGGTTGCCATGGCAACCATGGGGTTGGGTTGCCATGGCAACCATGGGGTTGTGTTGCCATGGTAACCATGGGGTTGGGTTGCCATGGAAACCATGGGGTTGTGTTGCCATGGCAACCATGGGGTTGTGTTGCCATGGTAACCATGGCGTTTAGTTCCCATGGCAACCACGGAGTTTTGTTGCCATGGTAACCACGGGGTTTGGTTGCCATGGTAACCATGGGGTTGGGTTGCCATGGTAACCATGGGGTTGGGTTGCCATGGCAACCATGGGGTTGTGTTGCCATGGTAACCATGGGGTTGGGTTCCCATGGCAACCATGGGGTTGTGTTGCCATGGGAACCATGGGGTTGGGTTGCCATGGCATCCACGGGGTTGGGTTGCCATGGCAACCACGGGGTTTCGTTGCCATGGCAACCATGGGGTTCTGTGTCCATGGTAACCATGGGGTTGTGTTCCCATGGTAACCATGGCGTTTAGTTGCCATGGCAACCACGGAGATTGGTTGCCATGGTAACCATGGGGTTGTGTTGCCATGGTAACCATGGCGTTTAGTTGCCATGGCAACTATGGGGTTCTGTTGCCATGGTAACCATGGGGTTGTGTTGCCATGGCAACCATGGGTTTGTGTTTCCATGGGAACCATGGGGTTGGGTTGCCATGGCATCCACGGGGTTGGGTTGCCATGGCAACCACGGGGTTTGGTTACCATGGCAACCATGGGGTTCTGTGTCCATGGTAACCATGGGGTTGTGTTGCCATGGTAACCATGGCGTTTCGTTGCCATGGCAACTATGGGGTTCTGTTGCCATGGCAACCATGGGGTAGTGTTTCCATGGCAACCACGGGGTTTGGTTGCCATGGTAACCATGGGGTTGGGTTGCAATGGCAACCATGGGGTTGTGTTGCCATGGCAACCATGGGGTTGTGTTGCCATGGTAACCATGGCGTTTAGTTGCCATGGCAACCATGGGGTTGGGTTGCCATGGCAACCATGGGGTAGTGTTTCCATGGCAACCATGGGGTAGTGTTGCCATGGTAACGATGGGGTTGGGTTGCCATGGCAACCACGGGGTTGTGTTCTCATGGGAACCATGGGGTTGTGTTGCCATGGTAACCATGGGGTTGGGTTGCCATGGCAACCACGGGGTTTGGTTGCTATGGCAACTATGGAGTTCTGTTGCCATGGTAACCATGGGGTTGGGTTGCCATGGCAACCATGGGGTTGTGTTGCCATGGGAACCATGGGGTTGGGTTGCCATGGCATCCACGGGGTTGGGTTGCCATGGCAACCACGGGGTTTGGTTACCATGGCAACCATGGGGTTCTGTGTCCATGGTAACCATGGGGTTGTGTTGCCATGGTAACCATGGCGTTTTGTTGCCATGGCAACTATGGGGTTCTGTTGCCATGGCAACCATGGGGTAGTGTTTCCATGGCAACCACGGGGTTTGGTTGCCATGGTAACCATGGGGTTGGGTTGCAATGGCAACCATGGGGTTGTGTTGCCATGGCAACCATGGGGTTGTGTTGCCATGGTAACCATGGGGTTGGGTTGCCATGGCAGCCTTGGGGTTGTGTTGCCATGGTAACCATGGCGTTTAGTTGCCATGGCAACCACGGAGTTTGGTTGCCATGGTAACCACGGGGTTTGGTTGCCATGGTAACCATGGGGTTGGGTTGCCATGGCAACCATGGGGTTGTGTTGCCATGGTAACCATGGCGTTTAGTTGCCATGGCAACTATGGGGTTCTGTGTCCATGGTAACCATGGGGTTGGGTTGCCATGGCAACCATGGGGTTGTGTTGCCATGGGAACCATGGGGTTGGGTTGCCATGGTATCCACGGGGTTGGGTTGCCATGGCAACCACGGGGTTTGGTTTCCATGGCAACCATGGGATTCTGTGTCCATGGTAACCATGGCGTTGTGTTGCCATGGTAACCATGGCGTTTAGTTGCCATGGCAACCACGGGGTTTGGTTGCCATGGTAACCATGGGGTTGTGTTGCCATGGTAACCATGGCGTTTAGTTGCCATGGCAACTATGGTGTTCTGTTGCCATGGTAACCATGGGGTTGGGTTGCCATGGTAACCATGGCGTTTAGTTTCCATGGCAACTATGGGGTTCTGTTGCCATGGTAACCATGGGGTTGGGTTGCCATGGCAACCACGGGGTTTGGTTGCCATGGCAACCATGGGGTTCTGTGTCCATGGTAACCATGGCGTTGTGTTGCCATGGTAACCATGGCGTTTAGTTGCCATGGCAACCACGGAGTTTGGTTGCCATGGTAACCATGGGGTTGTGTTGCCATGGTAACCATGGCGTTTAGTTGCCATGGCAACTATGGGGTTCTGTTGCCATGGTAACCATGGGGTTGTGTTGCCATGGCAACCATGGGGTTGTGTTGCCATGGTAACCATGGGGTTGGGTTGCCATGGCAGCCTTGGGGTTGTGTTGCCATGGTAACCATGGCGTTTAGTTGCCATGGCAACCACGGAGTTTGGTTGCCATGGTAACCACGGGGTTTGGTTGCCATGGTAACCATGGGGTTGGGTTGCCATGGCAACCATGGGGTTGTGTTGCCATGGTAACCATGGCGTTTAGTTGCCATGGCAACTATGGGGTTCTGTGTCCATGGTAACCATGGGGTTGGGTTGCCATGGCAACCATGGGGTTGTGTTGCCATGGGAACCATGGGGTTGGGTTGCCATGGTATCCACGGGGTTGGGTTGCCATGGCAACCACGGGGTTTGGTTTCCATGGCAACCATGGGATTCTGTGTCCATGGTAACCATGGCGTTGTGTTGCCATGGTAACCATGGCGTTTAGTTGCCATGGCAACCACGGGGTTTGGTTGCCATGGTAACCATGGGGTTGTGTTGCCATGGTAACCATGGCGTTTAGTTGCCATGGCAACTATGGTGTTCTGTTGCCATGGTAACCATGGGGTTGGGTTGCCATGGTAACCATGGCGTTTAGTTTCCATGGCAACTATGGGGTTCTGTTGCCATGGTAACCATGGGGTTGGGTTGCCATGGCAACCACGGGGTTTGGTTGCCATGGCAACCATGGGGTTCTGTGTCCATGGTAACCATGGCGTTGTGTTGCCATGGTAACCATGGCGTTTAGTTGCCATGGCAACCACGGAGTTTGGTTGCCATGGTAACCATGGGGTTGTGTTGCCATGGTAACCATGGCGTTTAGTTGCCATGGCAACTATGGGGTTCTGTTGCCATGGTAACCATGGGGTTGTGTTGCCATGGCAACCATGGGGTTGTGTTGCCATGGTAACCATGAGGTTGGGTTGCCATGGCAACCATGGTGTTGTGTTACCATGGTAACCATGGGGTAGTGTTTCCATGGCAACCACGGGGTTTGGTTGCTATGGTAACCATGGGGTTGGGTTGCCATGGGAACCATGGGGTTGGGTTGCCATGGAAACCACGTGGTTGTGTTGCAATGGGAACCATGGGGTTGGGTTGCCATGGCAACTATGGGGTTCTGTTGCCATGGCAACCATGGGGTAGTGTTTCCATGGCAACCACGGGGTTTGGTTGCCATGGTAACCACGGGGTTCGGTTGCCATGGTAACCATGGGGTTGGGTTGCCATGGCAACCATGGGGTTGTGTTGCCATGGTAACCATGGGGTTGGGTTGCCATGGCAACCATGGCGTTGTGTTGCCATGGGAACCATGGGGTTGGGTTGCCATGGCATCCACGGGGTTGGGTTGCCATGGCAACCACGGGGTTTGGTTGCCATGGCAACCATGGGGTTCTGTGTCCATGGTAACCATGGGGTTGTGTTGCCATGGTAACCATGGCGTTTAGTTGCCATGGCAACCACGGAGATTGGTTGCCATGGTAACCATGGGGTTGTGTTGCCATGGTAACCATGGCGTTTAGTTGCCATGGCAACTATGGGGTTCTGTTGCCATGGTAACCATGGGGTTGGGTTGCCATGGCAACCATGGGGTTGTGTTGCCATGGGAACCATGGGGTTGGGTTGCCATGGCATCCACGGGGTTGGGTTGCCATGGCAACCACGGGGTTTGGTTGCGATGGCAGCCATGGGGTTCTGTGTCCATGGTAACCATGGGGTTGTGTTGCCATGGTAACCATGGCGTTTAGTTGCCATGGCAACTATGGGGTTGGGTTGCCATGGCAACAATGGGGTAGTGTTTCCATGGCAACCATGGGTAGTGTTGCCATGGTAACGATGGGGTTGGCTTGCCATGGCAACCACGGGGTTGTGTTCTCATGGGAACCATGGGGTTGTGTTGCCATGGTAACCATGGGGTTGGGTTGCCATGGCAACCACGGGGTTTGGTTGCTATGGCAACTATGGAGTTCTGTTGCCATGGTAACCATGGGGTTGGGTTGCCATGGCAACCATGGGGTTGTGTTGCCATGGGAACCATGGGGTTGGGTTGCCATGGCATCCACGGGGTTGGGTTGCCATGGCAACCACGGGGTTTGGTTACCATGGCAACCATGGGGTTCTGTGTCCATGGTAACCATGGGGTTGTGTTCCCATGGTAACCATGGCGTTTTGTTGCCATGGCAACTATGGGGTTCTGTTGCCATGGCAACCATGGGGTAGTGTTTCCATGGCAACCACGGGGTTTGGTTGCCATGGTAACCATGGGGTTGGGTTGCAATGGCAACCATGGGGTTGTGTTGCCATGGCAACCATGGGGTTGTGTTGCCATGGTAACCATGGGGTTGGGTTGCCATGGCAGCCTTGGGGTTGTGTTGCCATGGTAACCATGGCGTTTAGTTGCCATGGCAATCACGGAGTTTGGTTGCCATGGTAACCACGGGGTTTGGTTGCCATGGTAACCATGGGGTTGGGTTGCCATGGCAACCATGGGGTTGTGTTGCCATGGTAACCATGGGGTTGGGTTGCCATGGCAACCATGGGGTTGTGTTGCCATGGGAACCATGGGGTTGGGTTGCCATGGCAACCATGGGGTTTTGTTGCCATGGTAACCATGGGGTAGTGTTTCCATGGCTACCACGGGGTTTGGTTGCTATGGTAACCATGGGGTTGGGTTGCCATGGGAACCATGGGGTTGGGTTGCCATGGTAACCATGGGGTTGGGTTGCCATGGCAACCATGGGGTTGTGTTCCCATGGGAACCATGGGGTTGGGTTGCCATGGCAACCATGGGGTTCTGTTGCCATGGCAACCATGGGCTAGTGTTTCCATGGCAACCACGGGGTTTGGTTGCCATGGTAACCATGGGGTTGGGTTGCCATGGCAACCATGGGGTTGTGTTGCCATGGTAACCATGGGGTTGGGTTGCCATGGCAAACATGGGGTTGTGTTGCCATGGGAACCATGGGGTTGGGTTGCCATGGCATCCACGGGGTTGCGTTGCCATGGCAACCACGGGGTTTGGTTGCCATGGCAACCATGGGGTTCTGTGTCCATGGTAACCATGGGGTTGTGTTGCCATGGTAACCATGGCGTTTTGTTGCCATGGCAACTATGGGGTTCTGATGCCATGGCAACCATGGGGTAGTGTTTCCATGGCAACCACGGGGTTTGGTTGCCATGGTAACCATGAGGTTGGGTTGCCATGGCAACCATGCGGTTGGGTTGCCATGGCAACCATGGGGTTGTGTTGCCATGGCAACTATGGGGTTCTCTTGCCATGGTAACCATGGGGTTGTGTTGCCATGGGAACCATGGGGTTGGGTTGCCATGGCATCCACGGGGTTGTGTTGCCATGGCAACCACGGGGTTTGGCTGCCATGGCAACCATGGGGTTCTGTGTCCATGGTAACCATGGGGTTGTGTTGCCATGGTAACCATGGCGTTTAGTTGCCATGGCAACTATGGGGTTCTGTTGCCATGCTAACCATGGGGTTGGGTTGCCATGGCAACCATGGGGTTGTGTTGCCATGGCAACCATGGGGTTGGGATGCCATGGCAACCATGGGGTTGGGTTGCCATGGCAACCATGGGGTTGTGTTGCCATGGTAACCATGGCGTTTAGTTGCCATGGCAACCACGGGGTTTGGTTGCCATGGTAACCATGGGGTTGTGTTGCCATGGCAACCATGGGGTTGGATTCCCATGGTAACCATGGGGTTGGGTTGCCATGGCAACCATGGGGTTGTGTTGCCATGATAAACATGGGGTTTAGTTGCCATGGCAACTATGGGGTTCTGTTGCCATGGTAACCATGGGGTTGTGTTGCCATGGCAACCATGGGGTTGTGTTGCCATGGGAACCATCGGGTTGGGTTGCCATGGCATCCACGGGGTTGGGTTGCCATGGCAACCACGGGGTTTGGTTGCCATGGCAATAATGGGGTTCTGTGTCCATGGTAACCATGGGGTTGTGTTGCCATGGTAACCATGGCGTTTAGTTGACATGGCAACTATGGGGTTCTGTTACCATGGCAACCACGGGGTTTGGTTGCCATGGTAACCATGGGGTTGGGTTGCCATTGCAACCATGGGGTTGTGTTGCCATGGTAACCATGGGGTTGGGTTGCCATGGCAACCGCGGGGTTTGGTTGCTATGGTAACCATGGCGTTTAGTTGCCATGGCAACTATGGGGTTCTGTTGCCATGGTAACCATGGGGTTGGGTTGCCATGGCAACCATGGGGTTGTGTTGCCATGGGAACCATGGGGTTGGGTTGCCATGGCATCCACGGGGTTGGGTTGCCATGGCAACCACGGGGTTTGGTTGCCATGGGAACCATGGGGTTCTGTGTCCATGGTAACCATGGGGTTGTGTTGCCATGGTAACCATGGGGTTGTGTTGCCATGGTAACCATGGGGTTGGGTTGCCATGGCAACCATGGGGTTGTGTTGCCATGGTAACCATGGCGTTTAGTTGCCATGGCAACTATGGGGTTCTGTGTCCATGGTAACCATGGGGTTGGGTTGCCATGGCAACCATGGGGTTGTGTTGCCATGGGAACCATGGGGTTGGGTTGCCATGGAATCCACGGGGTTGGGTTGCCATGGCAACCACGGGGTTTGGTTGCCATGGCAACCATGGGGTTGTGTTGCCATGGTAACCATGGCGTTTAGTTGCCATGGCAACTATGGGGTTCTGTTGCCATGGGAACCATGGGGTTGGGTTGCCATGGCAACCATGGGGTTGTGTTGCCATGGTAACCATGGGGTTGGGTTTCCATGGCAACCATGGGGTTGGGTTGCCATGGCAAACATGGGGTTGGGTTGCCATGGTAACCATGGGGTTGTGTTGCCATGGTAACCATGGCGTTTAGTTGCCATGGCAACCACGGAGTTTGGTTGCCATGGTAACCACGGGGTTTGGTTGCCATGGTAACCATGGCGTTTAGTTGCCATGGCAACCACGGAGTTTGGTTGCCATGGTAACCACGGGGTTTGGTTGCCATGGTAACCATGGGGTTGGGTTGCCATGGGAACCATGGGGTTGTGTTGCCATGGTAACCATGGGGTTGGGTTGCCATGGCAACCGCGGGGTTTGGTTGCCATGGTAACCATGGCGTTTAGTTGCCATGGCAACTATGGGGTTCTGTTGCCATGGTAACCATGGGGTTGGGTTGCCATGGCAACCATGGGGTTGTGTTGCCGTGGGAACCATGGGGTTGGGTTGCCATGGCATCCACGGGGTTGGGTTGCCATGGCAACCATGGGGTTCTGTGTCCATGGTAACCATGGGGTTGTGTTGCCATGGTAACCATGGCGTTTTGTTGCCATGGTAACCATGGCGTTTTGTTGCCATGGCAACCATGGGGTAGTGTTTCCATGGCAACCACGGGGTTTGGTTGCCATGGTAACCATGGGGTTGGGTTGCCATGGCAACCATGGGGTTGTGTTGCCATGGTAAACATGGGGTTGGGTTGCCATGGCAACCATGGGGTTGTGTTGCCATGGTAACCATGGCGTTTAGTTGCCATGGCAACTATGGGGTTCTGTTGCCATGGTAACCATGGGGTTGGGTTGCCATGGCAACCATGGGGTTGTGTTGCCATGGGAACCATGGGGTTGGGTTGCCATGGAATCCACGGGGTTGGGTTGCCATGGCAACCACGGGGTTTGGTTGCCATGGCAACCATGGGGTTGTGTTGCCATGGTAACCATGGCGTTTAGTTGCCATGGCAACTATGGGGTTCTGTTGCCATGGTAACCATGGGGTTGGGTTGCCATGGCAACCATGGGGTTGTGTTGCCATGGTAACCATGGGGTTGGGTTGCCATGGCAACCATGGGGTTGGGTTGCCATGGCAACCATGGGGTTGTGTTGCCATGGGAACCATGGCGTTTAGTTGCCATGGCAACCACGGGGTTTGGTTTCCATGGTAACCATGGGGTTGGGTTGCCATGGCAACCATGGGGTTGGGTTGCCATGGCAACCATGGGGTTGGGTTCCCATGGTAACCATGGGGTTGGGTTGCCATGGCAACCATGGGGTTGTGTATCCATGGTAACCATGGGGTTGTGTTGCCATGGTAACCATGGCGTTTTGTTGCCATGGCAACTATGGGGTTCTGTTGCCATGGCAACCACGGGGTTGGGTTGCCATGGCAACCACGCGGTTTGGTTGCCATGGCAACCATGGGGATCTGTGTCCATGGTAACCATGGGGTTGTGTTGCCATGGCAACCATGGGGTTGGGCTCCCATGGTAACCACGGGGTTGGGTTGCCATGGCAACCACGCGGTTTGGTTGCCATGGCAACCATGGGGATTTGTGTCCATGGTAACCATGGGGTTCTGTTGACATGGTAACCATGGCGTTTTGTTGCCATGGCAACTATGGTGTTCTGATGCCATGGCAACCATGGGGTAGTGTTTCCATGGCAACCACGGGGTTTGGTTGCCATGGTAACCATGGGGTTGGGTTCCCATGGTAACCATGGGGTTGGGTTGCCATGGCAACCATGGGGTTGTGTTGCCATGGTAACCATGGCGTTTAGTTGCCATGGCAACTATGGGGTTCTGTTGCCATGGTAACCATGGGGTTGGGTTGCCATGGCAACCATGGGGTTGTGTTGCCATGGGAACCATGGGGTTGGGTTGCCATGGCATCCACGGGGTTGTGTTGCCATGGCAACCACGGGGTTTGGCTGCCATGGCAACCATGGGGTTCTGTGTCCATGGTAACCATGGGGTTGTGTTGCCATGGTAACCATGGCGTTTAGTTGCCATGGCAACTATGGGGTTCTGTTGCCATGGTAACCATGGGGTTGGGTTGCCATGGCAACCATGGGGTTGTGTTGCCATGGGAACCATGGGGTTGGGATGCCATGGCAACCATGGGGTTGGGTTGCCATGGCAACCATGGGGTTGTGTTGCCATGGTAACCATGGCGTTTAGTTGCCATGGCAACCACGGGGTTTGGTTGCCATGGTAACCATGGGGTTGTGTTGCCATGGCAACCATGGGGTTGGATTCCCATGGTAACCATGGGGTTGGGTTGCCATGGCAACCATGGGGTTGTGTTGCCATGATAAACATGGGGTTTAGTTGCCATGGCAACTATGGGGTTCTGTTGCCATGGTAACCATGGGGTTGGGTTGCCATGGCAACCATGGGGTTGTGTTGCCATGGGAACCATCGGGTTGGGTTGCCATGGCATCCACGGGGTTGGGTTGCCATGGCAACCACGGGGTTTGGTTGCCATGGCAATAATGGGGTTCTGTGTCCATGGTAACCATGGGGTTGTGTTGCCATGGTAACCATGGCGTTTAGTTGCCATGGCAACTATGGGGTTCTGTTGCCATGGCAACCACGGGGTTTGGTTGCCATGGTAACCATGGGGTTGGGTTGCCATTGCAACCATGGGGTTGTGTTGCCATGGTAACCATGGGGTTGGGTTGCCATGGCAACCGCGGGGTTTGGTTGCTATGGTAACCATGGCGTTTAGTTGCCATGGCATCCACGGGGTTGGGTTGCCATGGCAACCACGGGGTTTGGTTGCCATGGGAACCATGGGGTTCTGTGTCCATGGTAACCATGGGGTTGGGTTGCCATGGTAACCATGGCGTTTTGTTGCCATGGTAACCATGGCGTTTTGTTTCCATGGCAACCATGGGGTAGTGTTTCCATGGCAACCACGGGGTTTGGTTGCCATGGTAACCATGGGGTTGGGTTGTCATGGCAACCATGGGGTTGTGTTGCCATGGTAACCATGGGGTTGGGTTGCCATGGCAACCATGGATTTGTGTTGCCATGGTAACCATGGCGTTTAGTTGCCATGGCAACTATGGGGTTCTGTTGCCATGGTAACCATGGGGTTGGGTTGCCATGGTAACCATGGGGTTGTGTTGCCATGGGAACCATGGGGTTGGGTTGCCATGGAATCCACGGGGTTGGGTTGCCATGGCAACCACGGGGTTTGGTTGCCATGGCAACCATGGGGTTGTGTTGCCATGGTAACCATGGCGTTTAGTTGCCATGGCAACTATGGGGTTCTGTTGCCATGGTAACCATGGGGTTGGGTTGCCATGGCAACCATGGGGTTGTGTTGCCATGGTAACCATGGGGTTGGGTTTCCATGGCAACCATGGGGTTGGGTTGCCATGGCAAACATGGGGTTGGGTTGCCATGGTAACCATGGGGTTGTGTTGCCATGGTAACCATGGCGTTTAGTTGCCATGGCAACCACGGAGTTTGGTTGCCATGGTAACCACGGGGTTTGGTTGCCATGGTAACCATGGCGTTTAGTTGCCATGGCAACCACGGAGTTTGGTTGCCATGGTAACCACGGGGTTTGGTTGCCATGGTAACCATGGGGTTGGGTTGCCATTGCAACCATGGGGTTGTGTTGCCATGGTAACCATGGGGTTGGGTTGCCATGGCAACCGCGGGGTTTGGTTGCTATGGTAACCATGGCGTTTAGTTGCCATGGCATCCACGGGGTTCGGTTGCCATGGCAACCACGGGGTTTGGTTGCCATGGGAACCATGGGGTTCTGTGTCCATGGTAACCATGGGGTTGTGTTGCCATGGTAACCATGGCGTTTTGTTGCCATGGTAACCATGGCGTTTTGTTTCCATGGCAACCATGGGGTAGTGTTTCCATGGCAACCACGGGGTTTGGTTGCCATGGTAACCATGGGGTTGGGTTGTCATGGCAACCATGGGGTTGTGTTGCCATGGTAACCATGGGGTTGGGTTGCCATGGCAACCATGGGGTTGTGTTGCCATGGTAACCATGGCGTTTAGTTGCCATGGCAACTATGGGGTTCTGTTGCCATGGTAACCATGGGGTTGGGTTGCCATGGCAACCATGGGGTTGTGTTGCCATGGGAACCATGGGGTTGGGTTGCCATGGAATCCACGGGGTTGGGTTGCCATGGCAACCACGGGGTTTGGTTGCCATGGCAACCATGGGGTTGTGTTGCCATGGTAACCATGGCGTTTAGTTGCCATGGCAACTATGGGGTTCTGTTGCCATGGTAACCATGGGGTTGGGTTGCCATGGCAACCATGGGGTTGTGTTGCCATGGTAACCATGGGGTTGTGTTGCCATGGTAACCATGGCGTTTAGTTGCCATGGCAACCACGGAGTTTGGTTGCCATGGTAACCACGGGGTTTGGTTGCCATGGTAACCATGGCGTTTAGTTGCCATGGCAACCACGGAGTTTGGTTGCCATGGTAACCACGGGGTTTGGTTGCCATGGTAACCATGGGGTTGGGTTGCCATGGCAACCGCGGGGTTTGGTTGCCATGGTAACCATGGCGTTTAGTTGCCATGGCAACTATGGGGTTCTGTTGCCATGGTAACCATGGGGTTGGGTTGCCATGGCAACCATGGGGTTGTGTTGCCGTGGGAACCATGGGGTTGGGTTGCCATGGCATCCACGGGGTTGGGTTGCCATGGCAACCATGGGGTTCTGTGTCCATGGTAACCATGGGGTTGTGTTGCCATGGTAACCATGGCGTTTTGTTGCCATGGTAACCATGGCGTTTTGTTGCCATGGCAACCATGGGGTAGTGTTTCCATGGCAACCACGGGGTTTGGTTGCCATGGTAACCATGGGGTTGGGTTGCCATGGCAACCATGGTGTTGTGTTGCCATGGTAACCATGGGGTTGTGTTGCCATGGCAACCATGGGGTTGTGTTGCCATGGTAACCATGGCGTTTAGTTGCCATGGCAACTATGGGGTTCTGTTGCCATGGTAACCATGGGGTTGGGTTGCCATGGCAACCATGGGGTTGTGTTGCCATGGGAACCATGGGGTTGGGTTGCCATGGAATCCACGGGGTTGGGTTGCCATGGCAACCACGGGGTTTGGTTGCCATGGCAACCATGGGGTTGTGTTGCCATGGTAACCATGGCGTTTAGTTGCCATGGCAACTATGGGGTTCTGTTGCCATGGTAACCATGGGGTTGTGTTGCCATGGCAACCATGGGGTTGTGTTGCCATGGTAACCATGGGGTTGGGTTGCCATGGCAACCATGGGGTTGGGTTGCCATGGCAACCATGGGGTTGTGTTGCCATGGGAACCATGGCGTTTAGTTGCCATGGCAACCACGGGGTTGGGTTGCCATGGTAACCATGGGGTTGGGTTGCCATGGCAACCATGGGGTTGTGTGTCCATGGTAACCATGGGGTTGTGTTGCCATGGTAACCATGGCGTTTAGTTGCCATGGCAACCACGGGGTTTGGTTGCCATGGTAACCATGGGGTTGGGTTGCCATGGCAACCATGGGGTTGGGTTGCCATGGCAACCATGGGGTTGTGTTGCCATGGCAACCATGGGGTTGGGTTGCCATGGCAACCATGGGGTTGTGTTGCCATGGTAACCATGGCGTTTAGTTGCCATGGCAACTATGGGGTTCTGTTGCCATGGTAACCATGGGGTTGGGTTGCCATGGCAACCATGGGGTTGTGTTGCCATGGTAACCATGGGGTTGGGTTGCCATGGCAACCATGGTGTTGTGTTGCCATGGTAACCATGGGGTTGGGTTGCCATGGCAACCATGGGGTTGTGTTGCCATGGTAACCATGGCGTTTAGTTGCCATGGCAACTATGGGGTTCTGTTGCCATGGTAACCATGGGGTTGGGTTGCCATGGCAACCATGGGGTTGTGTTGCCATGGCAACCATGGGGTTGGGTTGCCATGGAATCCACGGGGTTGGGTTGCCATGGCAACCACGGGGTTTGGTTGCCATGGCAACCATGGGGTTGTGTTGCCATGGTAACCATGGCGTTTAGTTGCCATGGCAACTATGGGGTTCTGTTGCCATGGTAACCATGGGGTTGTGTTGCCATGGCAACCATGGGGTTGTGTTGCCATGGTAACCATGGGGTTGGGTTGCCATGGCAACCATGGGGTTGGGTTGCCATGGCAACCATGGGGTTGTGTTGCCATGGGAACCATGGCGTTTAGTTGCCATGGCAACCACGGGGTTGGGTTGCCATGGTAACCATGGGGTTGGGTTGCCATGGCAACCATGGGGTTGTGTGTCCATGGTAACCATGGGGTTGTGTTGCCATGGTAACCATGGCGTTTAGTTGCCATGGCAACCACGGGGTTTGGTTGCCATGGTAACCATGGGGTTGGGTTGCCATGGCAACCATGGGGTTGGGTTGCCATGGCAACCATGGGGTTGTGTTGCCATGGCAACCATGGGGTTGGGTTGCCATGGCAACCATGGGGTTGTGTTGCCATGGTAACCATGGCGTTTAGTTGCCATGGCAACTATGGGGTTCTGTTGCCATGGTAACCATGGGGTTGGGTTGCCATGGCAACCATGGGGTTGTGTTGCCATGGTAACCATGGGGTTGGGTTGCCATGGCAACCATGGGGTTGGGTTGCCATGGTAACCATGGCGTTTAGTTGCCATGGCAACCACGGGGTTTTGTTGCCCTGGTAACCATGGGGTTGGGTTGCCATGGCAACCATGGGGTTGGGTTGCCATGGCAACCATGGGGTTGTGTTGCCATGGTAACCATGGGGTTGGGTTGCCATGGCAACCATGGGGTTGTGTTGCCATGGTAACCATGGCGTTTAGTTGCCATGGCAACTATGGGGTTCTGTTGCCATGGTAACCATGGGGTTGGGTTGCCATGGCAACCATGGGTTTGTGTTGCCATGGGAACCATGGGGTTGGGTTTCCATGGCATCCACGGGCTTGGGTTACCATGGCAACCACGGGGTTTGGTTGCCATGGTAACCATGGGGTTGGGTTGCCATGGCAACCATGGGGTTGTGTTGCCATGGTAACCATGGCGTTTTGTTGCCATGGCAACTATGGGGTTCTGATGCCATGGCAACCATGGGGTAGTGTTTCCATGGCAACCACGGGGTTTGGTTGCCATGGTAACCATGGGGTTGGGTTGCCATGGCAACCATGGGGTTTGGTTGCCATGGCAACCATGGGGTTGTGTTGCCATGGTAACCATGGGGTTGGGTTGCCATGGCAACCATGGGGTTGTGTTGCCATGGTAACCATGGCGTTGTGTTACCATGGCAACTATGGGGTTCTGTTGCCATGGTAACCATGGGGTTGGGTTGCCATGGCAACCATGGGGTTGTGTTGCCATGGGAACCATGGGGTTGGGTTGCCATGGCATCCACGGGGTTGGGTTGCCATGGCAACCACGGAGTTTGGTTGCCATGGCAACCTTGTGGTTCTGTGTCCATGGTAACCATGGGGTTGTGTTGCCATGGTAACCATGGCGTTTAGTTGCCATGGCAACCACGGAGATTGGTTGCCATGGTAACCATGGGGTTGTGTTGCCATGGTAACCATGGCGTTTAGTTGCCATGGCAACTATGGGGTTCTGTTGCCATGGTAACCATGGGGTTGGGTTGCCATGGCAACCATGGGGTTCTGTGTCCATGGTAACCATGGGGTTGTGTTGCCATGGTAACCATGGCGTTTTCTTGCCATGGCAAATATGGGGTTCTGTTGCCATGGGAACCATGGGGTAGTGTTTCCATGGCAACCATGGGGTAGTGTTGCCATGGTAACGATGGGGTTGGCTTGCCATGGCAACCACGGGGTTGTGTTCTCATGGGAACCATGGGGTTGGGTTGCCATGGCAACCACGGGGTTTGGTTGCTATAGCAACTATGGGGTTCTGTTGCCATGGTAACCATGGGGTTGGGTTTCCATGGCAACCATGGGGTTGTGTTGCCATGGGAACCATGGTGTTGGGTTGCCATGGCATCCACGGGGTTGGGTTGCCATGGCAACCACGGGGTTTGGTTGCCATGGCAGCCATGGGGTTCTGTGTCCATGGTAACCATGGGGTTGTGTTGCCATGGTAACCATGGCGTTTTGTTGCCATGGCAACTATGGGGTTCTGTTGCCATGGCAACCATGGGGTAGTGTTTCCATGGCAACCACGGGGTTTGGTTGCCATGGCAACCATGGGGTTGGGTTGCCATGGCAACCATGGGGTTGTGTTGCCATGGTAACCATGGGGTTGTGTTGCCATGGCAACCTTGGGGTTGTGTTGCCATGGTAACCATGGCGTTTAGTTGCCATGGCAACCACGGAGTTTGGTTGCCATGGTAACTACGGGGTTTGGTTGCCATGGTAACCATGGGCTTGGGTTGCCATGGCAACCATGGGGTTGTGTTGCCATGGTAACCATGGGGTTGGGTTGCCATGGCATCCACGGGGTTGGGTTGCCATGGCAACCACGGGGTTTGGTTGCCATGGCAACCGTGGGATTCTGTGTCCATGGTTACCATGGCGTTGTGTTGCCATGGTAACCATGGCGTTTAGTTGCCATGGCAACCACGGAGATGATTGCCATGGTAACCATGGGGTTGTGTTGCCATGGTAACCATGGCGTTTAGTTGCCATGGCAACTATGGGGTTCTGTTGCCATGGTAACCATGGGGTTGGGTTGCCATGGCAACCATGGGGTTGTGTTGCCATGGGAACCATGGGGTTGGGTTGCCATGGCATCCACGGGGTTGGGTTGCCATGGCTACCACGGGGTTTGATTGCCATGGCAACCATGGGGTTGGGTTGCCATGGCAACCATGGGGTTGTGTTGCCATGGTAACCATGGGGTTGGGTTGCCATGGCAACCATGGGGTTGTGTTGCCATGGTAACCATGGCGTTTAGTTGCCATGGCAACTATGGGGTTCTGTTGCCATGGGAACCATGGGGTTGGGTTGCCATGGCAACCATGGGGTTGTGTTGCCATGGGAACCATGGGGTTGGGTTGCCATGGCATCCACGGGGTTGGGTTGCCATGGCAACCACGGGGTTTGGTTGCCATGGTAACCATGGGGTTGTGTTGCCATGGTAACCATGGCGTTTAGTTGCCATGGCAACTATGGGGTTCTGTTGCCATGGTAACCATGGGGTTGGGTTGCCATGGCATCCACGGGGTTGGGTTGCCATGGCAACCATGGGGTTGGGTTGCCATGGTAACCATGGCGTTGTGTTGCCATGGTAACCATGGCGTTTAGTTGCCATGGCAACCACGGAGTTTGGTTGCCATGGTAACCACGGGGTTTGGTTGCCATGGTAACCATGGGGTTGGGTTGCCTTGGCAACCATGGGGTTGTGTTGCCATGGTAACCATGGGGTTGGGTTGCCATGGCAACTATGGGGTTGGGTTGCCATGGTAACCATGGCGTTTAGTTGCCATGGCAACTATGGGGTTCTGTTGCCATGGTAACCATGGGGTTGGGTTGCCATGGGAACCATGGGGTTGGGTTGCCATGGCATCCACGGGGTTGGGTTGCCATGGCAAACATGGGGTTCTGTGTCCATGGTAACCATGGGGTTGTGTTGCCATGGTAACCATGTCGTTTAGTTGCCATGGCAACTATGGGGTTCTGTTGCCATGGTAACCATGGGGTTGGGTTGCCATGGCAACCATGGGGTTGTGTTGCCATGGGAACAATGGGGTTGGGTTGCCATGGCATCCACGGGGTTGGGTTGCCATGGCAACCACGGGGTTTGGTTGCCATGGCAACCATGGTGTTCTGTGTCCATGGTAACCATGGCGTTGTGTTGCCATGGTAACCATGGGGTTGGGTTGCCATGGCAACCATGGGGTTGGGTTGCCATGGCAACCATGGGGTAGTGTTTCCATGGCAACCACGGGGTTTGGTTGCAATGGTAACCATGGGGTTGGGTTGCCATGGCAACCATGGGGTTGTGTTGCCATGGTAACCATGAGGTTGGGTTGCCATGGCAACCATGGGGTTGTGTTGCCATGGTAACCATGGCGTTTAGTTGCCATGGCAACCACGGAGTTTGGTTGCCATGGTAACCACGGGGTTTGGTTGCCATGGTAACCATGGGGTTGGGTTGCCATGGCAACCATGGGGTTGTGTTGCCATGGGAACCATGGGGTTGGGTTGCCATGGCATCCACGGGGTTGGGTTGCCATGGCAACCACGGGGTTTGGTTGCCATGGCAACCATGGGGTTCTGTGTCCATGGTAACCATGGGGTTGTGTTGCCATGGTAACCATGGCGTTTAGTTGCCATGGCAACTATGGGGTTCTGTTGCCATGGCAACCATGGGGTTGGGTTTCCATGGCATCCACGGGGTTGGGTTGCCATGGCAACCATGGGGTTGGGTTGCCATGGTAACCATGGCGTTGTGTTGCCATGGTAACCATGGCGTTTAGTTGCCATTGCAACCACGGAGTTTGGTTGCCATGGTAACCACGGGGTTTGGTTGCCATGGTAACCATGGGGTTGGGTTGCCTTGGCAACCATGGGGTTGTGTTGCCATGGTAACCATGGGGTTGGGTTGCCATGGCA
The DNA here is from genome assembly GCF_964035555.1 of Netta rufina. Lineage (NCBI taxonomy): Eukaryota > Metazoa > Chordata > Aves > Anseriformes > Anatidae > Netta > Netta rufina. The sequence continues at coordinate 471,016 of NW_028168888.1, read as the reverse complement.
ACCATGGGGTTGGGTTGCCATGGTAACCATGGCGTTTTGTTGCCATGGCAACTATGGGGTTCTGTTGCCATGGTAACCATGGGGTTAGGTTGCCATGGCAACCATGGGGTTGTGTTGCCATGGGAACCATGGGGTTGGGTTGCCATGGCATCCACGGGGTTGGGTTGCCATGGCAACCATGGGGTTCTGTGTCCATGGTAACCATGGGGTTGTGTTGCCATGGTAACCATGGGGTTTTGTTGCCATGGCAACTATCGGGTTCTGTTGCCATGGGAACCATGGGGTTGTGTTGCCATGGTAACCATGGCGTTTAGTTGCCATGGAAACTATGGGGTTCTGTTGCCATTGTAACCATGGGGTTGTGTTGCCATGGCAACCATGGGGTTGTGTTGCCATGGGAAGCATGGGGTTGGGTTGCCATGGCAACTATGGGGTTCTGTTGCCATGGTAACCATGGGGTTGGGTTGCCATGGAAACCATGGGGTTGTGTTGCCATGGGAACCATGGGGTTGGGTTGCCATGGCATCCACGGGGTTGGGTTGCCATGGCAACCACGGGGTTTTGTTGCCATGGCAACCATGGGGTTGTGTTGCCATGGTAACCATGGCGTTGTGTTGCCATGGTAACCATGGCGTTTAGTTGCCATGGCAACCACGGAGTTTGGTTCCCATGGCAACCATGGGGTTGTGTTGCCATGGTAACCATGGCGTTTAGTTGCCATGGCAACTATGGGATTCTGTTGCCGTGGTAACCATGGGGTTGGGTTGCCATGGCAACCATGGGGTTGTGTTGCCATGGGAACCATGGCGTTTAGTTGCCATGGCAACTATGGCGTTCTGTTGCCATGGCATCCACGGGGTTGGGTTGCCATGGCAACCACGGGGTTTTGTTGCCATGGCAACCATGGGGTTGTGTTGCCATGGTAACCATGGCGTTTAGTTGCCATGGCAACTATGGGTTCTGTTGCCATGGTAACCATGGGGTTGGGTTGCCATGGCATCCACGGGGTTGGGTTGCCATGGCAACCATGGGGTTGGGTTGCCATGGTAACCATGGCGTTGTGTTGCCATGGTAACCATGGCGTTTCGTTGCCATGGCAACCACCGAGTTTGGTTGCCATGGTAACCACGGGGTTGGTTGCCATGGTAACCATGGGGTTGGGTTGCCATGGCAACCATGGGGTTGTGTTGCCATGGTAACCATGGCGTTTAGTTTCCATGGCAACTATTGGGTTCTGTTGCCATGGTAACCATGGGGTTGGGTTGCCATGGCAACCATGGGGTTGTGTTGCCATGGGAACCATAGGGTTGGGTTGCCATGGCATCCACGGGGTTGGGTTGCCATGGCAACCACGGGGTTTGGTTGCCATGGCAACCATGGGGTTCTGTGTCCATGGTAACCATGGGGTTGGGTTACCATGGCAACCATGGGGTTGTGTTGTCATGGGAACCATGGGGTTGGGTTGCCATGGCAACCATGGGGTTGGGTTGCCATGGCAACCATGGGGTTGTGTTGCCATGGCAACCATGGGGTTGGGTTGCCATGGCATCCACGGGGTTGGGTTGCCATGGCAACCACGGGGTTTGGTTGCCATGGCAATTTTGGGGTTCTGTGTCCATGGTAACCATGGCGTTGTGTTGCCATGGTAACCATGGCGTTTAGTTGCCATGGCAACCACGGAGTTTGGTTGCCATGGTAACCATGGGGTTGTGTTGCCATGGTAACCATGGCGTTTAGTTGCCATGGCAACCATGGGGTTCTGTTGCCATGGTAACCATGGGGTTGGGTTGCCATGGCAACCATGGGGTTGTGTTGCCATGGGAACCATGGGGTTGGGTTGCCATGGCATCCACGGGGTTGGGTTGCCATAGCAACCACGGGGTTTGGTTGCCATGGCAACCATGGCATTTAGTTGCCATGGTAACCATGGCGTTTAGTTGCCATGGCAACCACGGAGTTTGCTTGCCATGGTAACCACGGGGTTTAGTTGCCATGGTAACCATGGGGTTGGGTTGCCATGGCAACCATGGGGTTGTGTTGCCATGGTAACCATGGCGTTTAGTTGCCATGGCAACTATGGGGTTCTGTTGCCATGGTAACCATGGGGTTGTGTTGCCATGGCAACCATGGGGTTGTGTTGCCATGGGAACCATGGGGTTGGGTTGCCATGGCATCCACGGGGTTGGGTTGCCATGGCAACTACGGGGTTTGGTTGCCATGGCAACCATGGGGTTCTGTGTCCATGGTAACCATGGGGTTGTGTTGCCATGGTAACCATGGCGTTTTGTTGCCATGGCAACTATGGTGTTCTGATGCCATGGCAACCATGGGGTAGTGTTTCCATGGCAACCACGGGGTTTGGTTGCCATGGTAACCATGGGGTTGGGTTGCCATGGCAACCATGGGGTTGGGTTGCCATGGCAACCATGGGGTTGGGTTCCCATGGTAACCATGGGGTTGGGTTGCCATGGCAACCATGGGGTTGTGTTGCCATGGTAACCATGGCGTTTAGTTGCCATGGCAACTATGGGGTTCTGTTGCGATGGTAACCATGGGGTTGTGTTGCCATGGTAACCATGGCGTTTAGTTGCCATGGCAACTATGGGGTTCTGTTGCGATGGTAACCATGGGGTTGGGTTGCCATGGCATCCACGGGGTTGTGTTGCCATGGCAACCACGGGGTTTGTCTGCCATGGCAACCATGGGGTTCTGTGTCCATGGTAACCATGGGGTTGTGTTGCCATGGTAACCATGGCGTTTAGTTGCCATGGCAACTATGGGGTTCTGTTGCCATGGTAACCATGGGGTTGGGTTGCCATGGCAACCATGGGGTTGTGTTGCCATGGGAACCATGGGGTTGGGTTGCCATGGCAACCATGGGGTTGGGTTGCCATGGCAACCATGGGGTTGTGTTGCCATGGTAACCATGGCGTTTAGTTGCCATGGCAACCACGGGGTTTGGTTGCCATGGTAACCATGGGGTTGTGTTGCCATGGCAACCATGGGGTTGGGTTCCCATGGTAACCACGGGGTTGGGTTGCCATGGCAACCACGGGGTTTGATTGCCATGGCAACCATGGGGTTCTGTGTCCATGGTAACCATGGGGTTGGGTTGCCATGGTAACCATGGCGTTTTGTTGCCATGGCAACTATGGGGTTCTGATGCCATGGCACCCATGGGGTAGTGTTTCCATGGCAACCACGGGGTTTGGTTGCCATGGTAACCATGGGGTTGGGTTGCCATGGCAACCATGGGGTTGGGTTGCCATGGCAACCATGGGGTTGTGTTGCCATGGTAACCATGCGGTTGGGTTGCCATGGCAACCATGGGGTTGTGTTGCCATGGTAACCATGGCGTTTAGTTGCCATGGCAACTATGGGGTTCTGTTGCCATGGTAACCATGGGGTTGGGTTGCCATGGCAACCATGGGGTTGTGTTGCCATGGGAACCATGGGGTTTGGTTGCCATGGCATCCACGGGGTTGTGTTGGCATGGCAACCACGGGGTTTGGCTGCCATGGCAACCATGGGGTTCTGTGTCCATGGTAACCATGGGGTTGTGTTGCCATGGTAACCATGGCGTTTAGTTGCCATGGCAACTATGGGGTTCTGTTGCCATGGTAACCATGGGGTTGTGTTGCCATGGCAACCATGGGGTTGTGTTGCCATGGGAACCATGGGGTTGGGTTGCCATGGCAACCACGGGGTTGGGTTGCCATGGCAACCATGGGGTTGTGTTGCCATGGTAACCATGGCGTTTTGTTGCCATGGCAACCACGGGGTTTTGTTGCCATGGTAACCATGGGGTTGTGTTGCCATGGCAACCATGGGGTTTGGTTCCCATGGTAACCACGGGGTTGGGTTGCCGTGGCAACCACGGGGTTTGATTGCCATGGCAACCATGGGGTTCTGTGTCCATGGTAACCATGGGGTTGTGTTGCCATGGTAACCATGGCGTTTTGTTGCCATGGCAACTATGGGGTTCTGTTGCCATGGCAACCATGGGGTAGTGTTTCCATGGCAACCACGGGGTTTGGTTGCCATGGTAACCATGGGGTTGGGTTGCCATGGCAACCATGGGGTTGTGTTGCCATGGTAACCATGGGGTTGTGTTGCCATGGCAACCTTGGGGTTCTGTTGCCATGGTAACCATGGCGTTTAGTTGCCATGGCAACCACGGAGTTTGGTTGCCATGGTAACCACGGGGTTTGGTTGCCATGGTAACCATGGGGTTGGGTTGCCATGGCAACCATGGGGTTGTGTTGCCATGGTAACCATGGGGTTGGGTTGCCATGGCAACCATGGGGTTGTGTTGCCATGGTAACCACGGGGTTTGGTTGCCATGGTAACCATGGGGTTGTGTTGCCATGGCAACCATGGGGTTTGGTTGCTATGGTAACCATGGGGTTGGGTTGCCATGGCAACCATGGGGTTGTGTTGCCATGGTAACCATGGCGTTTAGTTGCCATGGCAACCACGGGATTTGGTTGCCATGGTAACCATGGGGTTGGGTTGCCATGGCAACCATGGGGTTGTGTTGCCATGGTAACCATGGGGTTGGGTTGCCATGGCAACCATGGGGTTGGGTTGCCATGGCAACCATGGGGTTGGGTTGCCATGGTAACCATGGCGTTTAGTTGCCATGGCAACCACGGGGTTTGGTTGCCATGGTAACCATGGGGTTGGGTTGCCATGGCAACCATGGGGTTGGGTTGCCATGGCAACCATGGGGTTGTGTTGCCATGGTAACCATGGGGTTGGGTTGCCATGGCAACCATGGGGTTGTGTTGCCATGGTAACCATGGCGTTTTGTTGCCATGGCAACTATGGGGTTCTGTTGCCATGGTAACCATGGGGTTGGGTTGCCATGGTAACCATGGGGTTGTGTTGCCATGGTAACCATGGGGTTGGGTTGCCATGGCAACCATGGGGTTGGGTTGCCATGGTAACCATGGCTTTTGGTTGCCATGGCAACCATGGGGTTTGGTTGCCATGGTAACCATGGGGTTGGGTTGCCATGGCAACCATGGGGTTGGGTTGCCATGGTAACCATGGCGTTTAGTTGCCATGGCAACTATGGTGTTCTGTTGCCATGGTAACCATGGGGTAGTGTTTCCATGGCAACCACGGGGTTTGGTTGCCATGGTAACCATGGGGTTGGGTTGCCATGGCAACCATGGGGTTGGGTTGCCATGGCAACCATGGGGTTGTGTTGCCATGGTAACCATGGGGTTGGGTTGCCATGGAAACCATGGGGTTGTGTTGCCATGGCAACCATGGGGTTGTGTTGCCATGGTAACCATGGCGTTTAGTTCCCATGGCAACCACGGAGTTTTGTTGCCATGGTAACCACGGGGTTTGGTTGCCATGGTAACCATGGGGTTGGGTTGCCATGGTAACCATGGGGTTGGGTTGCCATGGCAACCATGGGGTTGTGTTGCCATGGTAACCATGGGGTTGGGTTGCCATGGCAACCATGGGGTTGTGTTGCCATGGGAACCATGGGGTTGGGTTGCCATGGCATCCACGGGGTTGGGTTGCCATGGCAACCACGGGGTTTCGTTGCCATGGCAACCATGGGGTTCTGTGTCCATGGTAACCATGGGGTTGTGTTCCCATGGTAACCATGGCGTTTAGTTGCCATGGCAACCACGGAGATTGGTTGCCATGGTAACCATGGGGTTGTGTTGCCATGGTAACCATGGCGTTTAGTTGCCATGGCAACTATGGGGTTCTGTTGCCATGGTAACCATGGGGTTGTGTTGCCATGGCAACCATGGGGTTGTGTTTCCATGGGAACCATGGGGTTGGGTTGCCATGGCATCCACGGGGTTGGGTTGCCATGGCAACCACGGGGTTTGGTTACCATGGCAACCATGGGGTTCTGTGTCCATGGTAACCATGGGGTTGTGTTGCCATGGTAACCATGGCGTTTCGTTGCCATGGCAACTATGGGGTTCTGTTGCCATGGCAACCATGGGGTAGTGTTTCCATGGCAACCACGGGGTTTGGTTGCCATGGTAACCATGGGGTTGGGTTGCAATGGCAACCATGGGGTTGTGTTGCCATGGCAACCATGGGGTTGTGTTGCCATGGTAACCATGGCGTTTAGTTGCCATGGCAACTATGGGGTTGGGTTGCCATGGCAACCATGGGGTAGTGTTTCCATGGCAACCATGGGGTAGTGTTGCCATGGTAACGATGGGGTTGGGTTGCCATGGCAACCACGGGGTTGTGTTCTCATGGGAACCATGGGGTTGTGTTGCCATGGTAACCATGGGTTTGGGTTGCCATGGCAACCACGGGGTTTGGTTGCTATGGCAACTATGGAGTTCTGTTGCCATGGTAACCATGGGGTTGGGTTGCCATGGCAACCATGGGGTTGTGTTGCCATGGGAACCATGGGGTTGGGTTGCCATGGCATCCACGGGGTTGGGTTGCCATGGCAACCACGGGGTTTGGTTACCATGGCAACCATGGGGTTCTGTGTCCATGGTAACCATGGGGTTGTGTTGCCATGGTAACCATGGCGTTTTGTTGCCATGGCAACTATGGGGTTCTGTTGCCATGGCAACCATGGGGTAGTGTTTCCATGGCAACCACGGGGTTTGGTTGCCATGGTAACCATGGGGTTGGGTTGCAATGGCAACCATGGGGTTGTGTTGCCATGGCAACCATGGGGTTGTGTTTCCATGGTAACCATGGGGTTGGGTTGCCATGGCAGCCTTGGGGTTGTGTTGCCATGGTAACCATGGCGTTTAGTTGCCATGGCAACCACGGAGTTTGGTTGCCATGGTAACCACGGGGTTTGGTTGCCATGGTAACCATGGGGTTGGGTTGCCATGGCAACCATGGGGTTGTGTTGCCATGGTAACCATGGCGTTTAGTTGCCATGGCAACTATGGGGTTCTGTGTCCATGGTAACCATGGGGTTGGGTTGCCATGGCAACCATGGGGTTGTGTTGCCATGGGAACCATGGGGTTGGGTTGCCATGGTATCCACGGGGTTGGGTTGCCATGGCAACCACGGGGTTTGGTTTCCATGGCAACCATGGGATTCTGTGTCCATGGTAACCATGGCGTTGTGTTGCCATGGTAACCATGGCGTTTAGTTGCCATGGCAACCACGGGGTTTGGTTGCCATGGTAACCATGGGGTTGTGTTGCCATGGTAACCATGGCGTTTAGTTGCCATGGCAACTATGGTGTTCTGTTGCCATGGTAACCATGGGGTTGGGTTGCCATGGTAACCATGGCGTTTAGTTTCCATGGCAACTATGGGGTTCTGTTGCCATGGTAACCATGGGGTTGGGTTGCCATGGCAACCACGGGGTTTGGTTGCCATGGCAACCATGGGGTTCTGTGTCCATGGTAACCATGGCGTTGTGTTGCCATGGTAACCATGGCGTTTAGTTGCCATGGCAACCACGGAGTTTGGTTGCCATGGTAACCATGGGGTTGTGTTGCCATGGTAACCATGGGGTTTAGTTGCCATGGCAACTATGGGGTTCTGTTGCCATGGTAACCATGGGGTTGTGTTGCCATGGCAACCATGGGGTTGTGTTGCCATGGTAACCATGGGGTTGGGTTGCCATGGCAACCATGGTGTTGTGTTACCATGGTAACCATGGGGTAGTGTTTCCATGGCAACCACGGGGTTTGGTTGCTATGGTAACCATGGGGTTGGGTTGCCATGGGAACCATGGGGTTGGGTTGCCATGGAAACCACGTGGTTGTGTTGCAATGGGAACCATGGGGTTGGGTTGCCATGGCAACTATGGGGTTCTGTTGCCATGGCAACCATGGGGTAGTGTTTCCATGGCAACCACGGGGTTTGGTTGCCATGGTAACCACGGGGTTCGGTTGCCATGGTAACCATGGGGTTGGGTTGCCATGGCAACCATGGGGTTGTGTTGCCATGGTAACCATGGGGTTGGGTTGCCATGGCAACCATGGCGTTGTGTTGCCATGGGAACCATGGGGTTGGGTTGCCATGGCATCCACGGGGTTGGGTTGCCATGGCAACCACGGGGTTTGGTTGCCATGGCAACCATGGGGTTCTGTGTCCATGGTAACCATGGGGTTGTGTTGCCATGGTAACCATGGCGTTTAGTTGCCATGGCAACCACGGAGATTGGTTGCCATGGTAACCATGGGGTTGGGTTTCCATGGCAACCATGGGGTTGTGTTGCCATGGGAACCATGGGGTTGGGTTGCCATGGCATCCACGGGGTTGGGTTGCCATGGCAACCACGGGGTTTGGTTGCGATGGCAGCCATGGGGTTCTGTGTCCATGGTAACCATGGGGTTGTGTTGCCATGGTAACCATGGCGTTTAGTTGCCATGGCAACTATGGGGTTGGGTTGCCATGGCAACCATGGGGTAGTGTTTCCATGGCAACCATGGGTAGTGTTGCCATGGTAACGATGGGGTTGGCTTGCCATGGCAACCACGGGGTTGTGTTCTCATGGGAACCATGGGGTTGTGTTGCCATGGTAACCATGGGGTTGGGTTGCCATGGCAACCACGGGGTTTGGTTGCTATGGCAACTATGGAGTTCTGTTGCCATGGTAACCATGGGGTTGGGTTGCCATGGCAACCATGGGGTTGTGTTGCCATGGGAACCATGGGGTTGGGTTGCCATGGCATCCACGGGGTTGGGTTGCCATGGCAACCACGGGGTTTGGTTACCATGGCAACCATGGGGTTCTGTGTCCATGGTAACCATGGGGTTGTGTTCCCATGGTAACCATGGCGTTTTGTTGCAATGGCAACTATGGGGTTCTGATGCCATGGCAACCATGGGGTAGTGTTTCCATGGCAACCACGGGGTTTGGTTGCCATGGTAACCATGGGGTTGGGTTGCAATGGCAACCATGGGGTTGTGTTGCCATGGCAACCATGGGGTTGTGTTGCCATGGTAACCATGGGGTTGGGTTGCCATGGCAGCCTTGGGGTTGTGTTGCCATGGTAACCATGGCGTTTAGTTGCCATGGCAATCACGGAGTTTGGTTGCCATGGTAACCACGGGGTTTGGTTGCCATGGTAACCATGGGGTTGGGTTGCCATGGCAACCATGGGGTTGTGTTGCCATGGTAACCATGGGGTTGGGTTGCCATGGCAACCATGGGGTTGTGTTGCCATGGTAACCATGGGGTTGGGTTGCCATGGCAACCATGGGGTTGTGTTGCCATGGCAACCATGGGGTTGGGTTGCCATGGCAACCATGGTGTTTTGTTGCCATGGTAACCATGGGGTAGTGTTTCCATGGCTACCACGGGGTTTGGTTGCTATGGTAACCATGGGGTTGGGTTGCCATGGGAACCATGGGGTTGGGTTGCCATGGTAACCATGGGGTTGGGTTGCCATGGCAACCATGGGGTTGTGTTCCCATGGGAACCATGGGGTTGGGTTGCCATGGCAACCATGGGGTTCTGTTGCCATGGCAACCATGGGGTAGTATTTCCATGGCAACCACGGGGTTTGGTTGCCATGGTAACCATGGGGTTGGGTTGCCATGGCAACCATGGGGTTGTGTTGCCATGGTAACCATGGGGTTGGGTTGCCATGGCAACCATGGGGTTGTGTTGCCATGGGAACCATGGGGTTGGGTTGCCATGGCATCCACGGGGTTGCGTTGCCATGGCAACCACGGGGTTTGGTTGCCATGGCAACCATGGGGTTCTGTGTCCATGGTAACCATGGGGTTGTGTTGCCATGGTAACCATGGCGTTTTGTTGCCATGGCAACTATGGGGTTCTGATGCCATGGCAACCATGGGGTAGTGTTTCCATGGCAACCACGGGGTTTGGTTGCCATGGTAACCATGAGGTTGGGTTGCCATGGCAACCATGCGGTTGGGTTGCCATGGCAACCATGGGGTTGTGTTGCCATGGCAACTATGGGGTTCTCTTGCCATGGTAACCATGGGGTTGTGTTGCCATGGGAACCATGGGGTTGGGTTGCCATGGCATCCACGGGGTTGTGTTGCCATGGCAACCACGGGGTTTGGCTGCCATGGCAACCATGGGGTTCTGTGTCCATGGTAACCATGGGGTTGTGTTGCCATGGTAACCATGGCGTTTAGTTGCCATGGCAACTATGGGGTTCTGTTGCCATGGTAACCATGGGGTTGGGTTGCCATGGCAACCATGGGGTTGTGTTGCCATGGGAACCATGGGGTTGGGATGCCATGGCAACCATGGGGTTGGGTTGCCATGGCAACCATGGGGTTGTGTTGCCATGGTAACCATGGCGTTTAGTTGCCATGGCAACCACGGGGTTTGGTTGCCATGGTAACCATGGGGTTGTGTTGCCATGGCAACCATGGGGTTGGATTCCCATGGTAACCATGTGGTTGGGTTGCCATGGCAACCATGGGGTTGTGTTGCCATGATAAACATGGGGTTTAGTTGCCATGGCAACTATGGGGTTCTGTTGCCATGGTAACCATGGGGTTGTGTTGCCATGGCAACCATGGGGTTGTGTTGCCATGGGAACCATCGGGTTGGGTTGCCATGGCATCCACGGGGTTGGGTTGCCATGGCAACCACGGGGTTTGGTTGCCATGGCAATAATGGGGTTCTGTGTCCATGGTAACCATGGGGTTGTGTTGCCATGGTAACCATGGCGTTTAGTTGACATGGCAACTATGGGTTTCTGTTACCATGGCAACCACGGGGTTTGGTTGCCATGGTAACCATGGGGTTGGGTTGCCATTGCAACCATGGGGTTGTGTTGCCATGGTAACCATGGGGTTGGGTTGCCATGGCAACCATGGGGTTGTGTTGCCATGGGAACCATGGGGTTGGGTTGCCATGGCATCCACGGGGTTGGGTTGCCATGGCAACCACGGGGTTTGGTTGCCATGGGAACCATGGGGTTCTGTGTCCATGGTAACCATGGGGTTGTGTTGCCATGGTAACCATGGCGTTTTGTTGCCATGGTAACCATGGCGTTTTGTTTCCATGGCAACCATGGGGTAGTGTTTCCATGGCAACCACGGGGTTTGGTTGCCATGGTAACCATGGGGTTGGGTTGTCATGGCAACCATGGGGTTGTGTTGCCATGGTAACCATGGGGTTGGGTTGCCATGGCAACCATGGGGTTGTGTTGCCATGGTAACCATGGCGTTTAGTTGCCATGGCAACTATGGGGTTCTGTGTCCATGGTAACCATGGGGTTGGGTTGCCATGGCAACCATGGGGTTGTGTTGCCATGGGAACCATGGGGTTGGGTTGCCATGGAATCCACGGGGTTGGGTTGCCATGGCAACCACGGGGTTTGGTTGCCATGGCAACCATGGGGTTGTGTTGCCATGGTAACCATGGCGTTTAGTTGCCATGGCAACTATGGGGTTCTGTTGCCATGGTAACCATGGGGTTGGGTTGCCATGGCAACCATGGGGTTGTGTTGCCATGGTAACCATGGGGTTGGGTTTCCATGGCAACCATGGGGTTGGGTTGCCATGGCAAACATGGGGTTGGGTTGCCATGGTAACCATGGGGTTGTGTTGCCATGGTAACCATGGCGTTTAGTTGCCATGGCAACCACGGAGTTTGGTTGCCATGGTAACCACGGGGTTTGGTTGCCATGGTAACCATGGCGTTTAGTTGCCATGGCAACCACGGAGTTTGGTTGCCATGGTAACCACGGGGTTTGGTTGCCATGGTAACCATGGGGTTGGGTTGCCATGGGAACCATGGGGTTGTGTTGCCATGGTAACCATGGGGTTGGGTTGCCATGGCAACCGCGGGGTTTGGTTGCCATGGTAACCATGGCGTTTAGTTGCCATGGCAACTATGGGGTTCTGTTGCCATGGTAACCATGGGGTTGGGTTGCCATGGCAACCATGGGGTTGTGTTGCCGTGGGAACCATGGGGTTGGGTTGCCATGGCATCCACGGGGTTGGGTTGCCATGGCAACCATGGGGTTCTGTGTCCATGGTAACCATGGGGTTGTGTTGCCATGGTAACCATGGCGTTTTGTTGCCATGGTAACCATGGCGTTTTGTTGCCATGGCAACCATGGGGTAGTGTTTCCATGGCAACCACGGGGTTTGGTTGCCATGGGAACCATGGGGTTGGGTTGCCATGGAATCCACGGGGTTGGGTTGCCATGGCAACCACGGGGTTTGGTTGCCATGGCAACCATGGGGTTGTGTTGCCATGGTAACCATGGCGTTTAGTTGCCATGGCAACTATGGGGTTCTGTTGCCATGGTAACCATGGGGTTGGGTTGCCATGGCAACCATGGGGTTGTGTTGCCATGGTAACCATGGGGTTGGGTTGCCATGGCAACCATGGGGTTGGGTTGCCATGGCAACCATGGGGTTGTGTTGCCATGGGAACCATGGCGTTTAGTTGCCATGGCAACCACGGGGTTTGGTTTCCATGGTAACCATGGGGTTGGGTTGCCATGGCAACCATGGGGTTGGGTTGCCATGGCAACCATGGGGTTGGGTTCCCATGGTAACCATGGGGTTGGGTTGCCATGGCAACCATGGGGTTGTGTATCCATGGTAACCATGGGGTTGTGTTGCCATGGTAACCATGGCGTTTTGTTGCCATGGCAACTATGGGGTTCTGTTGCCATGGCAACCACGGGGTTGGGTTGCCATGGCAACCACGCGGTTTGGTTGCCATGGCAACCACGGGGATCTGTGTCCATGGTAACCATGGGGTTGTGTTGCCATGGCAACCATGGGGTTGGGCTCCCATGGTAACCACGGGGTTGGGTTGCCATGGCAACCACGCGGTTTGGTTGCCATGGCAACCATGGGGATTTGTGTCCATGGTAACCATGGGGTTGTGTTGACATGGTAACCATGGCGTTTTGTTGCCATGGCAACTATGGTGTTCTGATGCCATGGCAACCATGGGGTAGTGTTTCCATGGCAACCACGGGGTTTGGTTGCCATGGTAACCATGGGGTTGGGTTCCCATGGTAACCATGGGGTTGGGTTGCCATGGCAACCATGGGGTTGTGTTGTCATGGTAACCATGGCGTTTAGTTGCCATGGCAACTATGGGGTTCTGTTGCCATGGTAACCATGGGGTTGGGTTGCCATGGCAACCATGGGGTTGTGTTGCCATGGGAACCATGGGGTTGGGTTGCCATGGCATCCACGGGGTTGTGTTGCCATGGCAACCACGGGGTTTGGCTGCCATGGCAACCATGGGGTTCTGTGTCCATGGTAACCATGGGGTTGTGTTGCCATGGTAACCATGGCGTTTAGTTGCCATGGCAACTATGGGGTTCTGTTGCCATGGTAACCATGGGGTTGGGTTGCCATGGCAACCATGGGGTTGTGTTGCCATGGGAACCATGGGGTTGGGATGCCATGGCAACCATGGGGTTGGGTTGCCATGGCAACCATGGGGTTGTGTTGCCATGGTAACCATGGCGTTTAGTTGCTATGGCAACCACGGGGTTTGGTTGCCATGGTAACCATGGGGTTGTGTTGCCATGGCAACCATGGGGTTGGATTCCCATGGTAACCATGGGGTTGGGTTGCCATGGCAACCATGGGGTTGTGTTGCCATGATAAACATGGGGTTTAGTTGCCATGGCAACTATGGGGTTCTGTTGCCATGGTAACCATGGGGTTGGGTTGCCATGGCAACCATGGGGTTGTGTTGCCATGGGAACCATCGGGTTGGGTTGCCATGGCATCCACGGGGTTGGGTTGCCATGGCAACCACGGGGTTTGGTTGCCATGGCAATAATGGGGTTCTGTGTCCATGGTAACCATGGGGTTGTGTTGCCATGGTAACCATGGCGTTTAGTTGCCATGGCAACTATGGGGTTCTGTTGCCATGGCAACCACGGGGTTTGGTTGCCATGGTAACCATGGGGTTGGGTTGCCATTGCAACCATGGGGTTGTGTTGCCATGGTAACCATGGGGTTGGGTTGCCATGGCAACCGCGGGGTTTGGTTGCTATGGTAACCATGGCGTTTAGTTGCCATGGCATCCACGGGGTTGGGTTGCCATGGCAACCACGGGGTTTGGTTGCCATGGGAACCATGGGGTTCTGTGTCCATGGTAACCATGGGGTTGTGTTGCCATGGTAACCATGGCGTTTTGTTGCCATGGTAACCATGGCGTTTTGTTTCCATGGCAACCATGGGGTAGTGTTTCCATGGCAACCACGGGGTTTGGTTGCCATGGTAACCATGGGGTTGGGTTGTCATGGCAACCATGGGGTTGTGTTGCCATGGTAACCATGGGGTTGGGTTGCCATGGCAACCATGGATTTGTGTTGCCATGGTAACCATGGCGTTTAGTTGCCATGGCAACTATGGGGTTCTGTTGCCATGGTAACCATGGGGTTGGGTTGCCATGGCAACCATGGGGTTGTGTTGCCATGGGAACCATGGGGTTGGGTTGCCATGGAATCCACGGGGTTGGGTTGCCATGGCAACCACGGGGTTTGGTTGCCATGGCAACCATGGGGTTGTGTTGCCATGGTAACCATGGCGTTTAGTTGCCATGGCAACTATGGGGTTCTGTTGCCATGGTAACCATGGGGTTGGGTTGCCATGGCAACCATGGGGTTGTGTTGCCATGGTAACCATGGGGTTGGGTTTCCATGGCAACCATGGGGTTGGGTTGCCATGGCAAACATGGGGTTGGGTTGCCATGGTAACCACGGGGTTTGGTTGCCATGGTAACCATGGCGTTTAGTTGCCATGGCAACCACGGAGTTTGGTTGCCATGGTAACCACGGGGTTTGGTTGCCATGGTAACCATGGCGTTTAGTTGCCATGGCAACCACGGAGTTTGGTTGCCATGGTAACCACGGGGTTTGGTTGCCATGGTAACCATGGGGTTGGGTTGCCATTGCAACCATGGGGTTGTGTTGCCATGGTAACCATGGGGTTGGGTTGCCATGGCAACCGCGGGGTTTGGTTGCTATGGTAACCATGGCGTTTAGTTGCCATGGCATCCACGGGGTTGGGTTGCCATGGCAACCACGGGGTTTGGTTGCCATGGGAACCATGGGGTTCTGTGTCCATGGTAACCATGGGGTTGTGTTGCCATGGTAACCATGGCGTTTTGTTGCCATGGTAACCATGGCGTTTTGTTTCCATGGCAACCATGGGGTAGTGTTTCCATGGCAACCACGGGGTTTGGTTGCCATGGTAACCATGGGGTTGGGTTGTCATGGCAACCATGGGGTTGTGTTGCCATGGTAACCATGGGGTTGGGTTGCCATGGCAACCATGGGGTTGTGTTGCCATGGTAACCATGGCGTTTAGTTGCCATGGCAACTATGGGGTTCTGTTGCCATGGTAACCATGGGGTTGGGTTGCCATGGCAACCATGGGGTTGTGTTGCCATGGGAACCATGGGGTTGGGTTGCCATGGAATCCACGGGGTTGGGTTGCCATGGCAACCACGGGGTTTGGTTGCCATGGCAACCATGGGGTTGTGTTGCCATGGTAACCATGGCGTTTAGTTGCCATGGCAACTATGGGGTTCTGTTGCCATGGTAACCATGGGGTTGGGTTGCCATGGCAACCATGGGGTTGTGTTGCCATGGTAACCATGGGGTTGGGTTTCCATGGCAACCATGGGGTTGGGTTGCCATGGAAACATGGGGTTGGGTTGCCATGGTAACCATGGGGTTGTGTTGCCATGGTAACCATGGCGTTTAGTTGCCATGGCAACCACGGAGTTTGGTTGCCATGGTAACCACGGGGTTTGGTTGCCATGGTAACCATGGCGTTTAGTTGCCATGGCAACCACGGAGTTTGGTTGCCATGGTAACCACGGGGTTTGGTTGCCATGGTAACCATGGGGTTGGGTTGCCATGGCAACCGCGGGGTTTGGTTGCCATGGTAACCATGGCGTTTAGTTGCCATGGCAACTATGGGGTTCTGTTGCCATGGTAACCATGGGGTTGGGTTGCCATGGCAACCATGGGGTTGTGTTGCCGTGGGAACCATGGGGTTGGGTTGCCATGGCATCCACGGGGTTGGGTTGCCATGGCAACCATGGGGTTCTGTGTCCATGGTAACCATGGGGTTGTGTTGCCATGGTAACCATGGCGTTTTGTTGCCATGGTAACCATGGCGTTTTGTTGCCATGGCAACCATGGGGTAGTGTTTCCATGGCAACCACGGGGTTTGGTTGCCATGGTAACCATGGGGTTGGGTTGCCATGGCAACCATGGTGTTGTGTTGCCATGGTAACCATGGGGTTGGGTTGCCATGGCAACCATGGGGTTGTGTTGCCATGGTAACCATGGCGTTTAGTTGCCATGGCAACTATGGGGTTCTGTTGCCATGGTAACCATGGGGTTGGGTTGCCATGGCAACCATGGGGTTGTGTTGCCATGGGAACCATGGGGTTGGGTTGCCATGGAATCCACGGGGTTGGGTTGCCATGGCAACCACGGGGTTTGGTTGCCATGGCAACCATGGGGTTGTGTTGCCATGGTAACCATGGCGTTTAGTTGCCATGGCAACTATGGGGTTCTGTTGCCATGGTAACCATGGGGTTGTGTTGCCATGGCAACCATGGGGTTGTGTTGCCATGGTAACCATGGGGTTGGGTTGCCATGGCAACCATGGGGTTGGGTTGCCATGGCAACCATGGGGTTGTGTTGCCATGGGAACCATGGCGTTTAGTTGCCATGGCAACCACGGGGTTGGGTTGCCATGGTAACCATGGGGTTGGGTTGCCATGGCAACCATGGGGTTGTGTGTCCATGGTAACCATGGGGTTGTGTTGCCATGGTAACCATGGCGTTTAGTTGCCCTGGCAACCACGGGGTTTGGTTGCCATGGTAACCATGGGGTTGGGTTGCCATGGCAACCATGGGGTTGGGTTGCCATGGCAACCATGGGGTTGGGTTGCCATGGCAACCATGGGGTTGTGTTGCCATGGCAACCATGGGGTTGGGTTGCCATGGCAACCATGGGGTTGTGTTGCCATGGTAACCATGGCGTTTAGTTGCCATGGCAACTATGGGGTTCTGTTGCCATGGTAACCATGGGGTTGGGTTGCCATGGCAACCATGGGGTTGTGTTGCCATGGTAACCATGGGGTTGGGTTGCCATGGCAACCATGGGGTTGGGTTGCCATGGTAACCATGGCGTTTAGTTGCCATGGCAACCACGGGGTTTTGTTGCCCTGGTAACCATGGGGTTGGGTTGCCATGGCAACCATGGGGTTGGGTTGCCATGGCAACCATGGGGTTGTGTTGCCATGGTAACCATGGGGTTGGGTTCCCATGGCAACCATGGGGTTGTGTTGCCATGGTAACCATGGCGTTTAGTTGCCATGGCAACTATGGGGTTCTGTTGCCATGGTAACCATGGGGTTGGGTTGCCATGGGAACCATGGGGTTGTGTTGCCATGGGAACCATGGGGTTGGGTTTCCATGGCATCCACGGGCTTGGGTTACCATGGCAACCACGGGGTTTGGTTGCCATGGTAACCATGGGGTTGGGTTGCAATGGCAACCATGGGGTTGTGTTGCCATGGTAACCATGGCGTTTTGTTGCCATGGCAACTATGGGGTTCTGATGCCATGGCAACCATGGGGTAGTGTTTCCATGGCAACCACGGGGTTTGGTTGCCATGGTAACCATGGGGTTGGGTTGCCATGGCAACCATGGGGTTTGGTTGCCATGGCAACCATGGGGTTGTGTTGCCATGGTAACCATGGGGTTGGGTTGCCATGGCAACCATGGGGTTCTGTTGCCATGGTAACCATGGCGTTGTGTTACCATGGCAACTATGGGGTTCTGTTGCCATGGTAACCATGGGGTTGGGTTGCCATGGCAACCATGGGGTTGTGTTGCCATGGGAACCATGGGGTTGGGTTGCCATGGCATCCACGGGGTTGGGTTGCCATGGCAACCACGGAGTTTGGTTGCCATGGCAACCTTGTGGTTCTGTGTCCATGGTAACCATGGGGTTGTGTTGCCATGGTAACCATGGCGTTTAGTTGCCATGGCAACCACGGAGATTGGTTGCCATGGTAACCATGGGGTTGTGTTGCCATGGTAACCATGGCGTTTAGTTGCCATGGCAACTATGGGGTTCTGTTGCCATGGTAACCATGGGGTTGGGTTGCCATGGCAACCATGGGGTTCTGTGTCCATGGTAACCATGGGGTTGTGTTGCCATGGTAACCATGGCGTTTTCTTGCCATGGCAAATATGGGGTTCTGTTGCCATGGGAACCATGGGGTAGTGTTTCCATGGCAACCATGGGGTAGTGTTGCCATGGTAACGATGGGGTTGGCTTGCCATGGCAACCACGGGGTTGTGTTCTCATGGGAACCATGGGGTTGGGTTGCCATGGCAACCACGGGGTTTGGTTGCTATAGCAACTATGGGGTTCTGTTGCCATGGTAACCATGGGGTTGGGTTTCCATGGCAACCATGGGGTTGTGTTGCCATGGGAACCATGGTGTTGGGTTGCCATGGCATCCACGGGGTTGGGTTGCCATGGCAACCACGGGGTTTGGTTGCCATGGCAACCATGGGGTTCTGTGTCCATGGTAACCATGGGGTTGTGTTGCCATGGTAACCATGGCGTTTTGTTGCCATGGCAACTATGGGGTTCTGTTGCCATGGCAACCATGGGGTAGTGTTTCCATGGCAACCACGGGGTTTGGTTGCCATGGCAACCATGGGGTTGGGTTGCCATGGCAACCATGGGGTTGTGTTGCCATGGTAACCATGGGGTTGTGTTGCCATGGCAACCTTGGGGTTGTGTTGCCATGGTAACCATGGCGTTTAGTTGCCATGGCAACCACGGAGTTTGGTTGCCATGGTAACTACGGGGTTTGGTTGCCATGGTAACCATGGGGTTGGGTTGCCATGGCAACCATGGGGTTGTGTTGCCATGGTAACCATGGGGTTGTGTTGCCATGGCATCCACGGGGTTGGGTTGCCATGGCAACCACGGGGTTTGGTTGCCATGGCAACCGTGGGATTCTGTGTCCATGGTTACCATGGCGTTGTGTTGCCATGGTAACCATGGCGTTTAGTTGCCATGGCAACCACGGAGATGATTGCCATGGTAACCATGGGGTTGTGTTGCCATGGTAACCATGGCGTTTAGTTGCCATGGCAACTATGGGGTTCTGTTGCCATGGTAACCATGGGGTTGGGTTGCCATGGCAACCATGGGGTTGTGTTGCCATGGGAACCATGGGGTTGGGTTGCCATGGCATCCACGGGGTTGGGTTGCCATGGCTACCACGGGGTTTGATTGCCATGGCAACCATGGGGTTGGGTTGCCATGGCAACCATGGGGTTGTGTTGCCATGGTAACCATGGGGTTGGGTTGCCATGGCAACCATGGGGTTGTGTTGCCATGGTAACCATGGCGTTTAGTTGCCATGGCAACTATGGGGTTCTGTTGCCATGGGAACCATGGGGTTGTGTTGCCATGGCAACCATGGGGTTGTGTTGCCATGGGAACCATGGGGTTGGGTTGCCATGGCATCCACGGGGTTGGGTTGCCATGGCAACCACGGGGTTTGGTTGCCATGGTAACCATGGGGTTGTGTTGCCATGGTAACCATGGCGTTTAGTTGCCATGGCAACTATGGGGTTCTGTTGCCATGGTAACCATGGGGTTGGGTTGCCATGGCATCCACGGGGTTGGGTTGCCATGGCAACCATGGGGTTGGGTTGCCATGTTAACCATGGCGTTGTGTTGCCATGGTAACCATGGCGTTTAGTTGCCATGGCAACCACGGAGTTTGGTTGCCATGGTAACCACGGGGTTTGGTTGCCATGGTAACCATGGGGTTGGGTTGCCTTGGCAACCATGGGGTTGTGTTGCCATGGTAACCATGGGGTTGGGTTGCCATGGCAACTATGGGGTTGGGTTGCCATGGTAACCATGGCGTTTAGTTGCCATGGCAACTATGGGGTTCTGTTGCCATGGTAACCATGGGGTTGGGTTGCCATGGCAACCATGGGGTTGGGTTGCCATGGGAACCATGGGGTTGGGTTGCCATGGCATCCACGGGGTTGGGTTGCCATGGCAAACATGGGGTTCTGTGTCCATGGTAACCATGGGGTTGTGTTGCCATGGTAACCATGGCGTTTAGTTGCCATGGCAACTATCGGGTTCTGTTGCCATGGCAACCATGGGGTTGTGTTGCCATGGTAACCATGACGTTTAGTTGCCATGGCAACTATGGGGTTCTGTTGCCATTGTAACCATGGGGTTGGGTTGCCATGGCAACCATGGGGTTGTGTTGCCATGGGAACCATGGGGTTGGGTTGCCATGGCAACTATGGGGTTCTGTTGCCATGGCAACCATGGGGTTGGGTTGCCATGGCAACCATGGGGTTGTGTTGCCATGGGAACCATGGGGTTGGGTTGCCATGGCATCCACGGGGTTGGGTTGCCATGGCAACCACGGGGTTTGGTTGCCATGGCAACCATGGGGTTCTGTGTCCATGGTAACCATGGCGTTTTGTTGCCATGGTAACCATGGCGTTTAGTTGCCATGGCAACCACGGAGTTTGGTAGCCATGGCAACTATGGGGTTCTGTTGCCATGGTAACCATGGGGTTGGGTTGCCATGGCATACACGGGGTTGGGTTGCCATGGCATCCACGGGGTTCTGTGTCCATGGTAACCATCGGGTTGTGTTGCCATGGTAACCATGGCGTTGCCATGGACACTATGGGGTTCTGTTGCCATGGCAACCATGGGGTAGTGTTTCCATGGCAACCACGGGGTTTGGTTGCCATGGTAACCATGGGGTTGGGTTGCCATGGCAACCATGGGGTTGGGTTACCATGGCAACCATGGGGTTGTGTTGCCATGGTAACCATGGGGTTGGGTTGCCATGGTAACCATGGGGTTGTGTTGCCATGGTAACCATGGCGTTTAGTTGCCATGGCAACGACGGAGTTTGATTGCCATGGTAACCACGGGGTTTGGTTGCCATGGTAACCATGGGGTTGGGTTGCCATGGCAACCATGGTGTTGTGTTGCCATGGTAACCATGGGGTTGGGTTGCCATGGCAACCATGGCGTTGTGTTGCCATGGTAACCATGGCGTTTAGTTGCCATGGCAACTATGGGGTTCTGTTGCCATGGGAACCATGGGGTTGGGTTGCCATGGCAACCATGGGGTTGTGTTGCCATGGGAACCATGGGGTTGGGTTGCCATGGAATCCACGGGGTTGGGTTGCCATGGCAACCACGGGGTTTGGTTGCCATGGCAACCATGGTATTCTGTGTCCATGGTAACCATGGCGTTGTGTTGCCAAGGTAACCATGGCGTTTAGTTGCCATGGCAACCACGGAGTTTGGTTGCCATGGCAACCATGGGGTTGTGTTGCCATGGTAACCATGTCGTTTAGTTGCCATGGCAACTATGGGGTTCTGTTGCCATGGTAACCATGGGGTTGGGTTGCCATGGCAACCATGGGGTTGTGTTGCCATGGGAACAATGGGGTTGGGTTGCCATGGCATCCACGGGGTTGGGTTGCCATGGCAACCACGGGGTTTGGTTGCCATGGCAACCATGGTGTTCTGTGTCCATGGTAACCATGGCGTTGTGTTGCCATGGTAACCATGGGGTTGGGTTGCCATGGCAACCATGGGGTTGGGTTGCCATGGCAACCATGGGGTAGTGTTTCCATGGCAACCACGGGGTTTGGTTGCAATGGTAACCATGGGGTTGGGTTGCCATGGCAACCATGGGGTTGTGTTGCCATGGTAACCATGAGGTTGGGTTGCCATGGCAACCATGGGGTTGTGTTGCCATGGTAACCATGGCGTTTAGTTGCCATGGCAACCACGGAGTTTGGTTGCCATGGTAACCACGGGGTTTGGTTGCCATGGTAACCATGGGGTTGGGTTGCCATGGCAACCATGGGGTTGTGTTGCCATGGGAACCATGGGGTTGGGTTGCCATGGCATCCACGGGGTTGGGTTGCCATGGCAACCACGGGGTTTGGTTGCCATGGCAACCATGGGGTTCTGTGTCCATGGTAACCATGGGGTTGTGTTGCCATGGTAACCATGGCGTTTAGTTGCCATGGCAACTATGGGGTTCTGTTGCCATGGCAACCATGGGGTTGGGTTTCCATGGCATCCACGGGGTTGGGTTGCCATGGCAACCATGGGGTTGGGTTGCCATGGCAACCATGGGGTTGGGTTGCCATGGTAACCATGGCGTTGTGTTGCCATGGTAACCATGGCGTTTAGTTGCCATTGCAACCACGGAGTTTGGTTGCCATGGTAACCACGGGGTTTGGTTGCCATGGTAACCATGGGGTTGGGTTGCCTTGGCAACCATGGGGTTGTGTTGCCATGGTAACCATGGGGTTGGGTTGCCATGGCAACCATGGGGTTGGGTTGCCATGGCAACCATGGGGTAGTGTTTCCATGGCAACCACGGGGTTTGGTTGCAATGGTAACCATGGGGTTGGGTTGCCATGGCAACCATGGGGTTGTGTTGCCATGGTAACCATGAGGTTGGGTTGCCATGGCAACCATGGGGTTGTGTTGCCATGGTAACCATGGCGTTTAGTTGCCATGGCAACCACGGAGTTTGGTTGCCATGGTAACCACGGGGTTTGGTTGCCATGGTAACCATGGGGTTGGGTTGCCATGGCAACCATGGGGTTGTGTTGCCATGGCAACCATGGGGTTGGGTTGCCATGGCATCCACGGGGTTGGGTTGCCATGGCAACCACGGGGTTTGGTTGCCATGGCAACCATGGGGTTCTGTGTCCATGGTAACCATGGGGTTGTGTTGCCATGGTAACCATGGCGTTTAGTTGCCATGGCAACTATGGGGTTCTGTTGCCATGGCAACCATGGGGTTGGGTTTCCATGGCATCCACGGGGTTGGGTTGCCATGGCAACCATGGGGTTGGGTTGCCATGGTAACCATGGCGTTGTGTTGCCATGGTAACCATGGCGTTTAGTTGCCATTGCAACCACGGAGTTTGGTTGCCATGGTAACCACGGGGTTTGGTTGCCATGGTAACCATGGGGTTGGGTTGCCTTGGCAACCATGGGGTTGTGTTGCCATGGTAACCATGGGGTTGGGTTGCCATGGCAACCATGGGGTTGGGTTGCCATGGTAACCATGGCGTTTTGTTGCCATGGCAACTATGGGGTTCTGTTGCCATGGTAACCATGGGGTTAGGTTGCCATGGCAACCATGGGGTTGTGTTGCCATGGGAACCATGGGGTTGGGTTGCCATGGCATCCACGGGGTTGGGTTGCCATGGCAACCATGGGGTTCTGTGTCCATGGTAACCATGGGGTTGTGTTGCCATGGTAACCATGGGGTTTTGTTGCCATGGCAACTATCGGGTTCTGTTGCCATGGGAACCATGGGGTTGTGTTGCCATGGTAACCATGGCGTTTAGTTGCCATGGCAACTATGGGGTTCTGTTGCCATTGTAACCATGGGGTTGTGTTGCCATGGCAACCATGGGGTTGTGTTGCCATGGGAAGCATGGGGTTGGGTTGCCATGGCAACTATGGGGTTCTGTTGCCATGGTAACCATGGGGTTGGGTTGCCATGGAAACCATGGGGTTGTGTTGCCATGGGAACCATGGGGTTGGGTTGCCATGGCATCCACGGGGTTGGGTTGCCATGGCAACAACGGGGTTTTGTTGCCATGGCAACCATGGGGTTGTGTTGCCATGGTAACCATGGCGTTGTGTTGCCATGGTAACCATGGCGTTTAGTTGCCATGGCAACCACGGAGTTTGGTTCCCATGGCAACCATGGGGTTGTGTTGCCATGGTAACCATGGCGTTTAGTTGCCATGGCAACTATGGGATTCTGTTGCCGTGGTAACCATGGGGTTGGGTTGCCATGGCAACCATGGGGTTGTGTTGCCATGGGAACCATGGCGTTTAGTTGCCATGGCAACTATGGCGTTCTGTTGCCATGGCATCCACGGGGTTGGGTTGCCATGGCAACCACGGGGTTTTGTTGCCATGGCAACCATGGGGTTGTGTTGCCATGGTAACCATGGCGTTTAGTTGCCATGGCAACTATGGGTTCTGTTGCCATGGTAACCATGGGGTTGTGTTGCCATGGCATCCACGGGGTTGTGTTGCCATGGCAACCATGGGGTTGGGTTGCCATGGTAACCATGGCGTTGTGTTGCCATGGTAACCATGGCGTTTCGTTGCCATGGCAACCACCGAGTTTGGTTGCCATGGTAACCACGGGGTTGGTTGCCATGGTAACCATGGGGTTGGGTTGCCATGGCAACCATGGGGTTGTGTTGCCATGGTAACCATGGCGTTTAGTTTCCATGGCAACTATTGGGTTCTGTTGCCATGGTAACCATGGGGTTGGGTTGCCATGGCAACCATGGGGTTGTGTTGCCATGGGAACCATAGGGTTGGGTTGCCATGGCATCCACGGGGTTGGGTTGCAATGGCAACCACGGGGTTTGGTTGCCATGGCAACCATGGGGTTCTGTGTCCATGGTAACCATGGGGTTGGGTTACCATGGCAACCATGGGGTTGTGTTGTCATGGGAACCATGGGGTTGGGTTGCCATGGCAACCATGGGGTTGGGTTGCCATGGCAACCATGGGGTTGTGTTGCCATGGCAACCATGGGGTTGGGTTGCCATGGCATCCACGGGGTTGGGTTGCCATGGCAACCACGGGGTTTGGTTGCCATGGCAATTTTGGGGTTCTGTGTCCATGGTAACCATGGCGTTGTGTTGCCATGGTAACCATGGCGTTTAGTTGCCATGGCAACCACGGAGTTTGGTTGCCATGGTAACCATGGGGTTGTGTTGCCATGGTAACCATGGCGTTTAGTTGCCATGGCAACCATGGGGTTCTGTTGCCATGGTAACCATGGGGTTGGGTTGCCATGGCAACCATGGGGTTGTGTTGCCATGGGAACCATGGGGTTGGGTTGCCATGGCATCCACGGGGTTGTGTTGCCATAGCAACCACGGGGTTTGGTTGCCATGGCAACCATGGCATTTAGTTGCCATGGTAACCATGGCGTTTAGTTGCCATGGCAACCACGGAGTTTGCTTGCCATGGTAACCACGGGGTTTGGTTGCCATGGTAACCATGGGGTTGGGTTGCCATGGCAACCATGGGGTTGTGTTGCCATGGTAACCATGGGGTTTAGTTGCCATGGCAACTATGGGGTTCTGTTGCCATGGTAACCATGGGGTTGTGTTGCCATGGCAACCATGGGGTTGTGTTGCCATGGGAACCATGGGGTTGGGTTGCCATGGCATCCACGGGGTTGGGTTGCCATGGCAACTACGGGGTTTGGTTGCCATGGCAACCATGGGGTTCTGTGTCCATGGTAACCATGGGGTTGTGTTGCCATGGTAACCATGGCGTTTTGTTGCCATGGCAACTATGGTGTTCTGATGCCATGGCAACCATGGGGTAGTGTTTCCATGGCAACCACGGGGTTTGGTTGCCATGGTAACCATGGGGTTGGGTTGCCATGGCAACCATGGGGTTGGGTTGCCATGGCAACCATGGGGTTGGGTTCCCATGGTAACCATGGGGTTGGGTTGCCATGGCAACCATGGGGTTGTGTTGCCATGGTAACCATGGCGTTTAGTTGCCATGGCAACTATGGGGTTCTGTTGCGATGGTAACCATGGGGTTGGGTTGCCATGGCAACCATGGGGTTGTGTTGCCATGGGAACCATGGGGTTGGGTTGCCATGGCATCCACGGGGTTGTGTTGCCATGGCAACCACGGGGTTTGTCTGCCATGGCAACCATGGGGTTCTGTGTCCATGGTAACCATGGGGTTGTGTTGCCATGGTAACCATGGCGTTTAGTTGCCATGGCAACTATGGGGTTCTGTTGCCATGGTAACCATGGGGTTGGGTTGCCATGGCAACCATGGGGTTGTGTTGCCATGGGAACCATGGGGTTGGGTTGCCATGGCAACCATGGGGTTGGGTTGCCATGGCAACCATGGGGTTGTGTTGCCATGGTAACCATGGCGTTTAGTTGCCATGGCAACCACGGGGTTTGGTTGCCATGGTAACCATGGGGTTGTGTTGCCATGGCAACCATGGGGTTGGGTTCCCATGGTAACCACGGGGTTGGGTTGCCATGGCAACCACGGGGTTTGATTGCCATGGCAACCATGGGGTTCTGTGTCCATGGTAACCATGGGGTTGGGTTGCCATGGTAACCATGGCGTTTTGTTGCCATGGCAACTATGGGGTTCTGATGCCATGGCACCCATGGGGTAGTGTTTCCATGGCAACCACGGGGTTTGGTTGCCATGGTAACCATGGGGTTGGGTTGCCATGGCAACCATGGGGTTGGGTTGCCATGGCAACCATGGGGTTGTGTTGCCATGGTAACCATGCGGTTGGGTTGCCATGGCAACCATGGGGTTGTGTTGCCATGGTAACCATGGCGTTTAGTTGCCATGGCAACTATGGGGTTCTGTTGCCATGGTAACCATGGGGTTGGGTTGCCATGGCAACCATGGGGTTGTGTTGCCATGGGAACCATGGGGTTTGGTTGCCATGGCATCCACGGGGTTGTGTTGGCATGGCAACCACGGGGTTTGGCTGCCATGGCAACCATGGGGTTCTGTGTCCATGGTAACCATGGGGTTGTGTTGCCATGGTAACCATGGCGTTTAGTTGCCATGGCAACTATGGGGTTCTGTTGCCATGGTAACCATGGGGTTGTGTTGCCATGGCAACCATGGGGTTGTGTTGCCATGGGAACCATGGGGTTGGGTTGCCATGGCAACCACGGGGTTGGGTTGCCATGGCAACCATGGGGTTGTGTTGCCATGGTAACCATGGCGTTTAGTTGCCATGGCAACCACGGGGTTTTGTTGCCATGGTAACCATGGGGTTGTGTTGCCATGGCAACCATGGGGTTTGGTTCCCATGGTAACCACGGGGTTGGGTTGCCGTGGCAACCACGGGGTTTGATTGCCATGGCAACCATGGGGTTCTGTGTCCATGGTTACCATGGGGTTGTGTTGCCATGGTAACCATGGCGTTTTGTTGCCATGGCAACTATGGGGTTCTGTTGCCATGGCAACCATGGGGTAGTGTTTCCATGGCAACCACGGGGTTTGGTTGCCATGGTAACCATGGGGTTGGGTTGCCATGGCAACCATGGGGTTGTGTTGCCATGGTAACCATGGGGTTGTGTTGCCATGGCAACCTTGGGGTTCTGTTGCCATGGTAACCATGGCGTTTAGTTGCCATGGCAACCACGGAGTTTGGTTGCCATGGTAACCACGGGGTTTGGTTGCCATGGTAACCATGGGGTTGGGTTGCCATGGCAACCATGGGGTTGTGTTGCCATGGTAACCATGGGGTTGGGTTGCCATGGCAACCATGGGGTTGTGTTGCCATGGTAATCATGGCGTTTAGTTGCCATGGCAACTATGGGGTTCTGTTGCCATGGTAACCATGGTGTTGGGTTGCCATGGCAACCATGGTGTTGTGTTTCCATGGGAACCATGGGGTTGGGTTGCCATGGCATCCACGGGGTTGGGTTGCCATGGCTACCACGGGGTTTGGTTGCCATGGCAATAATGGGGTTCTGTGTCCATGGTAACCATGGGGTTGTGTTGCCATGGTAACCATGGCGTTTAGTTGCCATGGCAACTATGGGGTTCTGTTGCCATGGTAACCATGGGGTTGGGTTGCCATGGCAACCATGGGGTTGTGTTGCCATGGGAACCATGGGGTTTGGTTGCCATGGCATCCACGGGGTTTAGTTGGCATGGCAACCACGGGGTTTGGCTGCCATGGCAACCATGGGGTTCTGTGTCCATGGTAACCATGGGGTTGTGTTGCCATGGTAACCATGGCGTTTAGTTGCCATGGCAACTATGGGGTTCTGTTGCCATGGTAACCATGGGGTTGTGTTGCCATGGCAACCATGGGGTTGTGTTGCCATGGGAACCATGGCGTTTAGTTGCCATGGCAACCACGGGGTTTTGTTGCCATGGTAACCATGGGGTAGTGTTTCCATGGCAACCACGGGGTTTGGTTGCCATGGTAACCATGGGGTTGGGTTGCCATGGCAACCATGGGGTTGTGTTGCCATGGTAACCATGGGGTTGTGTTGCCATGGCAACCTTGGGGTTCTGTTGCCATGGCAACCATGGGGTAGTGTTTCCATGGCAACCACGGGGTTTGGTTGCCATGGTAACCATGGGGTTGGGTTGCCATGGCAACCATGGGGTTGTGTTGCCATGGTAACCATGGGGTTGTGTTGCCATGGCAACCTTGGGGTTCTGTTGCCATGGTAACCATGGCGTTTAGTTGCCATGGCAACCACGGAGTTTGGTTGCCATGGTAACCACGGGGTTTGGTTGCCATGGTAACCATGGGGTTGGGTTGCCATGGCAACCATGGGGTTGTGTTGCCATGGTAACCATGGGGTTAGGTTGCCATGGCAACCATGGGGTTGTGTTGCCATGGTAACCATGGCGTTTAGTTGCCATGGCAACTATGGGGTTCTGTTGCCATGGTAACCATGGGGTTGGGTTGCCATGGCAACCATGGTGTTGTGTTTCCATGGGAACCATGGGGTTGGGTTGCCATGGCATCCACGGGGTTGGGTTGCCATGGCTACCACGGGGTTTGGTTGCCATGGCAATAATGGGGTTCTGTGTCCATGGTAACCATGGGGTTGTGTTGCCATGGTAACCATGGCGTTTAGTTGCCATGGCAACTATGGGGTTCTGTTGCCATGGCAACCACGGGGTTTGGTTGCCATGGTAACCATGGGGTTGGGTTGCCATTGCAACCATGGGGTTGTGTTGCCATGGTAACCATGGGGTTGGGTTGCCATGGCAACCATGGGGTTGTGTTGCCATGGGAACCATGGGGTTGGGTTGCCATGGCATCCACGGTGTTGGGTTGCCATGGCAACCACGGACTTTGGTTGCCATGGCAACCATGGGGTTCTGTGTCCATGGTAACCATGGGGTTGTGTTGCCATGGTAACCATGGCGTTTTGTTGCCATGGTAACCATGGCGTTTATTTGCCATGGCAACTATGGGGTTCTGTTGCCATGGTAACCATGGGGTTGGGTTGCCATGGCAACCATGGGGTTGTGTTGCCATGGGAACCATGGGGTTGGGTTGCCATGGAATCCACGGGGTTGGGTTGCCATGGCAACCACGGGGTTTGGTTGCCATGGCAACCATGGGGTTGTGTTGCCACGGTAACCATGGCGTTTAGTTGCCATGGCAACTATGGGGTTCTGTTGCCATGGTAACCATGGGGTTGGGTTGCCATGGCAACCATGGGGTTTGGTTTCCATGGTAACCATGGGGTTGGGTTGCAATGGCAACCATGGGGTTGGGTTGCCATGGCAACCATGGGGTTGGGTTCCCATGGTAACCATGGGGTTGGGTTGCCATGGCAACCATGGTGTTGTGTGTCCATGGTAACCATGGGGTTGTGTTGCCATGGTAACCATGGCGTTTTGTTGCCATGGCAACTATGGGGTTCTGTTGCCATGGCAACCATGGGGTAGTGTTTCCATGGCAACCACGGGGTTTGGTTGCCATGGTAACCATGGGGTTGTGTTGCCATGGCAACCATGGGGTTTGGTTGCTATGGTAACCATGGGGTTGGGTTGCCATGGCAACCATGGGGTTGTGTTGCCATGGTAACCATGGCGTTTAGTTGCCATGGCAACCACGGGATTTGGTTGCCATGGTAACCATGGGGTTGGGTTGCCATGGCAACCATGGGGTTGTGTTGCCATGGTAACCATGGGGTTGGGTTGCCATGGCAACCATGGGGTTGGGTTGCCATGGCAACCATGTGGTTGGGTTGCCATGGTAACCATGGCGTTTAGTTGCCATGGCAACCACGGGGTTTGGTTGCCATGGTAACCATGGGGTTGGGTTGCCATGGCAACCATGGGGTTGGGTTGCCATGGCAACCATGGGGTTGTGTTGCCATGGGAACCATGGGGTTGGGTTGCCATGGCAACCATGGGGTTGTGTTGCCATGGTAACCATGGCGTTTTGTTGCCATGGCAACTATGGGGTTCTGTTGCCATGGTAACCATGGGGTTGGGTTGCCATGGTAACCATGGGGTTGTGTTGCCATGGTAACCATGGGGTTGGGTTGCCATGGCAACCATGGGGTTGGGTTGCCATGGCAACCATGGGGTTGGGTTGCCATGGTAACCATGGCTTTTGGTTGCCATGGCAACCATGGGGTTTGGTTGCCATGGTAACCATGGGGTTGGGTTGCCATGGCAACCATGGGGTTGTGTTGCCATGGTAACCATGGCGTTTAGTTGCCATGGCAACTATGGGGTTCTGTTGCCATGGTAACCATGGGGTTGGGTTGCCATGGCAACCATGGGGTTGTGTTGCCATGGGAACCATGGGGTTGGGTTGCCATGGCATCCACGGGCTTGGGTTGCCATGGCAACCACGGGGTTTGGTTGCCATGGTAACCATGGGGTTGGGTTGCCATGGCAACCATGGGGTTGTGTTGCCATGGTAACCATGGCGTTTTGTTGCCATGGCAACTATGGGGTTCTGATGCCATGGCAACCATGGGGTAGTGTTTCCATGGCAACCACGGGGTTTGGTTGCCATGGTAACCATGGGGTTTGGTTGCCATGGCAACCATGGTGTTGTGTTGCCATGGTAACCATGGGGTTGGGTTGCCATGGCAACCATGGGGTTGTGTTGCCATGGTAACCATGGCGTTGTGTTACCATGGCAACTATGGGGTTCTGTTGCCATGGTAACCATGGGGTTGGGTTGCCATGGCAACCATGGGGTTGTGTTGCCATGGGAACCATGGGGTTGGGTTGCCATGGCATCCACGGGGTTGGGTTTCCATGGCAACCACGGAGTTTGGTTGCCATGGCAACCATGGTGTTCTGTGTCCATGGTAACCATGGGGTTGTGTTGCCATGGTAACCATGGCGTTTAGTTGCCATGGCAACCACGGAGATTGGTTGCCATGGTAACCATGGGGTTGTGTTGCCATGGTAACCATGGCGTTTAGTTGCCATGGCAACTATGGGGTTCTGTTGCCATGGTAACCATGGGGTTGGGTTGCCATGGCAACCATGGGGTTGTGTTGCCATGGTAACCATGGGGTTGGGTTGCCATGGCATCCACGGGGTTGGGTTGCCATGGCAACCACGGGGTTTGGTTGCCATGGCAACCATGGGGTTCTCTGTCCATGGTAACCATGGCGTTGTGTTGCAATGGTAACCATGGCGTTTTCTTGCCATGGCAACTATGGGGTTCTGTTGCCATGGGAACCATGGGGTAGTGTTTCCATGGCAACCATGGGGTAGTGTTGCCATGGTAACGATGGGGTTGGCTTGCCATGGCAACCACGGGGTTGTGTTCTCATGGGAACCATGGGGTTGTGTTGCCATGGTAACCATGGGGTTGGGTTGCCATGGCAACCACGGGGTTTGGTTGCTATGGCAACTATGGGGTTCTGTTGCCATGGTAACAATGGGGTTGGGTTGCCATGGCAACCATGGGGTTGTGTTGCCATGGGAACCATGGTGTTGGGTTGCCATGGCATCCACGGGGTTGGGTTGCCATGGCAACCACGGGGTTTGGTTCCCATGGCAACCATGGGGTTCTGTGTCCATGGTAACCATGGGGTTGTGTTGCCATGGTAACCATGGCGTTTTGTTGCCATGGCAACTATGGGGTTCTGTTGCCATGGCAACCATGGGGTAGTGTTTCCATGGCAACCACGGGGTTTGGTTGCCATGGTAACCATGGGGTTGGGTTGCCATGGCAACCATGGGGTTGGGTTGCCATGGCAACCATGGGGTTGTGTTGCCATGGTAACCATGGGGTTGTGTTGCCATGGCAACCTTGGGGTTGTGTTGCCATGGTAACCATGGCGTTTAGTTGCCATGGCAACCACGGAGTTTCGTTGCCATGGTAACCACGGGGTTTGGTTGCCATGGTAACCATGGGGTTGGGTTGCCATGGCAACCATGGGGTTGTGTTGCCATGGTAACCATGGGGTTGGGTTGCCATGGCAACCATGGGGTTGTGTTGCCATGGTAACCATGGCGTTTAGTTGCCATGGCAACTATGGGGTTCTGTTGCCATGGTAACCATGGGGTTGGGTTGCCATGGCAACCATGGTGTTGTGTTTCCATTTGAACCATGGGGTTGGGTTGCCATGGCATCCACGGGGTTGGGTTGCCATGGCAACCACGGGGTTTGGTTGCCATGGCAACCATGGGGTTCTGTGTCCATGGTAACCATGGGGTTGTGTTGCCATGGTAACCATGGCGTTTTGTTGCCATGGCAACTATGGGGTTCTGTTGCCATGGCAACCATGGGGTAGTGTTTCCATGGCAACCACGGGGTTTGGTTGCCATGGTAACCATGGGGTTGGGTTGCCATGGCAACCATGGGGTTGGGTTGCCATGGCAACCATGGGGTTGTGTTGCCATGGTAACCATGGGGTTGTGTTGCCATGGCAACCTTGGGGTTGTGTTGCCATGGTAACCATGGCGTTTAGTTGCCATGGCAACCACGGAGTTTCGTTGCCATGGTAACCACGGGGTTTGGTTGCCATGGTAACCAAGGGGTTGGGTTGCCATGGCAACCATGGGGTTGTGTTGCCATGGTAACCATGGGGTTGGGTTGCCATGGCAACCATGGGGTTGTGTTGCCATGGTAACCATGGCGTTTAGTTGCCATGGCAACTATGGGGTTCTGTTGCCATGGTAACCATGGGGTTGGGTTGCCATGGCAACCACGGGGTTGTGTTGCCATGGGAACCATGGGGTTGGGTTGCCATGGCATCCACGGGGTTGGGTTGCCATGGCTACCACGGGGTTGGGTTGCCATGGCAACCATGGGATTCTGTGTCCATGGTAACCATGGCGTTGTGTTGCCATGGTAACCATGCCGTTTAGTTGCCATGGCAACCACGGAGTTTGGTTGCCATGGTAACCATGGGGTTGTGTTGCCATGGTAACCATGGCGTTTAGTTGCCATGGCAACCATGGGGTTGTGTTGCCATGGGAACCATGGGGTTGGGTTGCCATGGCATCCACGGGGTTGGGTTGCCATGGCTACCACGGGGTTGGGTTGCCATGGCAACCATGGGATTCTGTGTCCATGGTAACCATGGCGTTGTGTTGCCATGGTAACCATGCCGTTTAGTTGCCATGGCAACCACGGAGTTTGGTTGCCATGGTAACCATGGGGTTGTGTTGCCATGGTAACCATGGCGTTTAGTTGCCATGGCAACTATGGGGTTCTGTTGCCATGGTAACCATGGGGTTGGGTTGCCATGGTAACCATGGCGTTTAGTTGCCACGGCAACCACGGAGTTTGATTGCCATGGTAAACACGGGGTTTGGTTGCCATGGTAACCATGGGGTTGGGTTGCCATGGCAACCATGGGGTTGGGTTGCCATGGTAACCATGGGGTTGGGTTGCCATGGCAACCATGGGGTTGTGTTGCCATGGTAACCATGGCGTTTAGTTGCCATGGCAACTATGGGGTTCTGTTGCCATGGTAACCATGGGGTTGGGTTGCCATGGCAACCATGGGGTTGTGTTGCCATGGGAACAATGGGGTTGGGTTGCCATGGCATCCACGGGGTTGGGTTGCCATGGCAACCACGGGGTTTGGTTGCCATGGCAACCATGGGTTTCTGTGTCCATGGTAACCATGGCGTTTTGTTGCCATGGTAACCATGGGGTTGGGTTGCCATGGCAACCATGGGGTTGGGTTGCCATGGCAACCATGGGGTAGTGTTTCCATGGCAACCACGGGGTTTGGTTGCCATGGTAACCATGGGGTTGGGTTTCCATGGAAACCATGGGTATGGGTTGCCATGGAAACCATGGGGTTGTGTTGCCATGGTAACCATGAGGTTGGGTTGCCATGGCAACCATGGGGTTGTGTTGCCATGGGAACCATGGGGTTGGGTTGCCATGGCATCCACGGGGTTGGGTTGCCATGGCAACCATGGGGTTCTGTGTCCATGGTAACCATGGGGTTGTGTTGCCATGGTAACCATGGCGTTTTGTTGCCATGGCAACTATCGGGTTCTGTTGCCATGGAAACCATGGGGTTGTGTTGCCATGGTAACCATGGCGTTAAGTTGCCATGGCAACTATGGGGTTCTGTTGCCATTGTAACCATGGGGTTGGGTTGCCATGGCAACCATGGGGTTGTGTTGCCATGGGAACCATGGGGTTGGGTTGCCATGGCTACTATGGGGTTCTGTTGCCATGGTAACCATGGGGTTGGGTTGCCATTGCAACCATGGGGTTGTGTTGCCATGGGAACCATGGGGTTGGGTTGCCATGGCATCCACGGGGTTGGGTTGCCATGGCAACCACGGGGTTTGGTTGCCATGGCAACCATGGGGTTCTGTGTCCATGGTAACCATGGGGTTGTGTTGCCATGGTAACCATGGCGTTTAGTTACCATGGCAACCACGGAGTTTGGTTACCATGGCAACCATGGGGTTGTGTTGCCATGGTAACCATGGCGTTTAGTTGCCATGGCAACTATGGGGTTCTGTTGCCATGGTAACCATGGGGTTGGGTTGCCATGGCAACCATGGGGTTGTGTTGCCATGGCAACCATGGGGTTGGGTTGCCATGGCATCCACGGGGTTGGGTTGCCATGGCAACCACGGGGTTTGGTTGCCATGGCAACCATGGGGTTCTGTGTCCATGGTAACCATGGCGTTTTGTTGCCATGGTAACCATGGCATTTAGTTGCCATGGCAACCACGGAGTTTGGTTGCCATGGTAACCATGGGATTGTGTTGCCATGGTAACCATGGCGTTTAGTTGCCATGGCAACTATGGGGTTCTGTTGCCATGGCAACCATGGGGTAGTGTTTCCATGGCAACCACGGGGTTTGGTTGCCATGGTAACCATGGGGTTGGGTTGCCATGGCAACCATGGGGTTGGGTTACCATGGCAACCATGGGGTTGTGTTGCCATGGTAACCATGGGGTTGGGTTGCCATGGCAACCATGGGGTTGTGTTGCCATGGTAACCATGGCGTTTAGTTGCCATGGCAACCACGGAGTTTGATTCCCATGGTAACCACGGGGTTTGGTTGCCATGGTAACCATGGGGTTGGGTTGCCATGGCAACCATGGGGTTGTGTTGCCATGGTAACCATGGGGTTGGGTTGCCATGGCAACCATGGGGTTGTGTTGCCATGGTAACCATGGCGTTTAGTTGCCATGGCAACTATGGGGTTCTGTTGCCATGGGAACCATGGGGTTGGGTTGCCATGGCAACCATGGGGTTGTGTTGCCATGGGAACCATGGGGTTGGGTTGCCATGGCATCCACGGGGTTGGGTTGCCATGGCAACCACGGGGTTTGGTTGCCATGGCAACCATGGGGTTCTGTGTCCATGGTAACCATGGCGTTGTGTTGCCATGGTAACCATGGCGTTTAGTTGCCATGGCAACCACGGAGTTTGGTTGCCATGGTAACCATGGGGTTGTGTTGCCATGGTAACCATGGCGTTTAGTTGCCATGGCAACTATGGGGTTCTGTTGCCATGGTAACCATGGGGTTGGGTTGCCATGGCAACCATGGTGTTCTGTGTCCATGGTAACCATGGCGTTGTGTTGCCATGGTAACAATGGGGTTGGGTTGCCATGGCAACCATGGGGTTGGGTTGCCATGGCAACCATGGGGTAGTGTTTCCATGGCAACCATGAGGTTGGGTTGCCATGGCAACCATGGGGTTGTGTTGCCATGGCATCCACGGGGTTGGGTTGCCATGGCAACCACGGAGTTTGGTTGCCATGGTAACCACGCGGTTTGGTTGCCATGGTAACCAGGGGGTTGGGTTGCCATGGCAACCATGGGGTTGTGTTGCCATGGCAACCATGAGGTTGGGTTGCCATGGCATCCACGGGGTTGGGTTGCCATGGCAACCACGGAGTTTGGTTGCCATGGTAACCACGCGGTTTGGTTGCCATGGCAACCACGGGGTTTGGTTGCCATGGCAACCATGGGGTTCTGTGTCCATGGTAACCATGGGGTTGTGTTGCCATGGTAACCATGGCGTTTAGTTGCCATGGCAACTATGGGGTTCTGTTGCCATGGTAACCATGGGGTTGGGTTTCCATGGTAACCATGGGGTTGTGTTGCCATGGTAACCATGGCGTTTTGTTGCCATGGCAACTATCGGGTTCTGTTGCCATGGCAACTATGGGGTTCTGTTGCCATTTTAACCATGGGGTTGGGTTGCCATGGCAACCACGGGGTTTGGTTGCCATGGCAACCATGGGGTTCTGTGTCCATGGTAACCATGGCGTTGTGTTGCCATGGTAACCATGGCGTTTAGTTGCCATGGCAACCACGGAGTTTGGTTGCCATGGTAACCATGGGGTTGTGTTGCCATGGTAACCATGGCGTTTAGTTGCCATGGCAACTATGGGGTTCTGTTGCCATGGTAACCATGGGGTTGGGTTGCCATGGCAACCATGGGGTTGTGTTGCCATGGGAACAATGGGGTTGGGTTGCCATGGCATCCACGGGGTTGGGTTGCCATGGCAACCACGGGGTTTGGTTGCCATGGCAACCATGGGCTTCTGTGTCCATGGTAACCATGGCGTTTTGTTGCCATGGTAACCATGGGGTTGGGTTTCCATGGAAACCATGGGTATGGGTTGCCATGGCAACCATGGGGTTGTGTTGCCATGGTAACCATGGCGTTTAGTTGCCATGGCAACCACGGAGTTTCGTTGCCATGGTAACCACGGGGTTTGGTTGCCATGGTAACCATGGGGTTGGGTTGCCATGGCAACCATGGGGTTGTGTTGCCACGGTAACCATGGGGTTGGGTTGCCATGGCAACCATGGGGTTGTGTTGCCATGGTAACCATGGCGTTTAGTTGCCATGGCAACTATGGGGTTCTGTTGCCATGGTAACCATGGGGTTGGGTTTCCATGGCAACCATGGGGTTGTGTTGCCATGGGAACAATGGGGTTGGGTTGCCATGGCATCCACGGGGTTGGGTTGCCATGGCAACCACGGGGTTTGGTTGCCATGGCAACCATAGGGTTCTGTGTCCATGGTAACCATGGCGTTGTGTTGCCATGGTAACCATGGCGTTTAGTTGCCATGGCAACCACGCAGTTTGGTTGCCATGGTAACCATGGGGTTGTGTTGCCATGGTAACCATGGCGTTTAGTTGCCATGGCAACTATGGGGTTCTGTTGCCATGGTAACCATGGGGTTGGGTTGCCATGGCAACCATGGGGTTGTGTTGCCATGGGAACCATGGGGTTAGGTTGCCATGGCATCCACGGGGTTGGGTTGCCATGGCAACCATGGGGTTCTGTGTCCATGGTAACCATGGGGTTGTGTTGCCATGGTAACCATGGCGTTTTGTTGCCATGGCAACTATCGGGTTCTGTTGCCATGGCAACCATGGGGTTGTGTTGCCATGGTAACCATGGCGTTAAGTTGCCATGGCAACTATGGGGTTCTGTTGCCATTGTAACCATGGGGTTGGGTTGCCGTGGCAACCATGGGGTTGTGTTGCCATGGGAACCATGGGGTTGGGTTGCCATGGCTACTATGGGGTTCTGTTGCCATGGTAACCATGGGGTTGGTTTGCCATGGCAACCATGGGGTTGTGTTGCCATGGGAACCATGGGGTTGGGTTGCCATGGCATCCACGGGGTTGGGTTGCCATGGCAACCACGGGGTTTGGATGCCATGGCAACCATGGGGTTCTGTGTCCATGGTAACCATGGGGTTGTGTTGCCATGGTAACCATGGCGTTTAGTTACCATGGCAACCACGGAGTTTGGTTGCCATGGCAACCATGGGGTTGTGTTGCCATGGTAACCATGGCGTTTAGTTGCCATGGCAACTATGGGGTTCTGTTGCCATGGTAACCATGGGGTTGGGTTGCCATGGCAACCATGGGGTTGGGTTGCCATGGGAACCATGGGGTTGGGTTGCCATGGCATCCACGGGGTTGGGTTGCCATGGCAACCACGGGGTTTGGTTGCCATGGCAACCATGGGGTTCTGTGTCCATGGTAACCATGGCGTTTTGTTGCCATGGTAACCATGGCGTTTAGTTGCCATGGCAACCACGGAGTTTGGTTGCCATGGTAACCATGGGATTGTGTTGCCATGGTAACCATGGCGTTTAGTTGCCATGGCAACTATGGGGTTCTGTTGCCATGGCAACCATGGGGTAGTGTTTCCATGGCAACCACGGGGTTTGGTTGCCATGGTAACCATGGGGTTGGGTTGCCATGGCAACCATGGGGTTGGGTTACCATGGCAACCATGGGGTTGTGTTGCCATGGTAACAATGGGGTTGGGTTGCCATGGCAACCATGGGGTTGGGTTGCCATGGCAACCATGGGGTAGTGTTTCCATGGCAACCATGAGGTTGGGTTGCCATGGCAACCATGGGGTTGTGTTGCCATGGCATCCACGGGGTTGGGTTGCCATGGCAACCACGGAGTTTGGTTGCCATGGTAACCACGCGGTTTGGTTGCCATGGTAACCAGGGGGTTGGGTTGCCATGGCAACCATGGGGTTGTGTTGCCATGGCAACCATGGGGTTGGGTTGCCATGGCATCCACGGGGTTGGGTTGCCATGGCAACCACGGAGTTTGGTTGCCATGGTAACCACGCGGTTTGGTTGCCATGGCAACCACGGGGTTTGGTTGCCATGGCAACCATGGGGTTCTGTGTCCATGGTAACCATGGGGTTGTGTTGCCATGGTAACCATGGCGTTTAGTTGCCATGGCAACTATGGGGTTCTGTTGCCATGGTAACCATGGGGTTGGGTTGCCATGGTAACCATGGGGTTGTGTTGCCATGGTAACCATGGCGTTTTGTTGCCATGGCAACTATCGGGTTCTGTTGCCATGGCAACCATGGGGTTGTGTTGCCATGGTAACCATGGCGTTTAGTTGCCATGGCAACTATGGGGTTCTGTTGCCATTTTAACCATGGGGTTGGGTTGCCATGGCAACCATGAGGTTGTGTTGCCATGGGAACCATGGGGTTCGGTTGCCATGGCTACTATGGGGTTCTGTTGCCATGGTAACCATGGGGTTGGGTTGCCATGGCAACCATGGGGTTGTGTTGCCATGGGAACCATGGGGTTGGGTTGCCATGGCATCCACGGGGTTGGGTTGCCATGGCAACCACACGGTTTGGTTGCCATGGCAACCATGGGGTTCAGTGTCCATGGTAACCATGGGGTTGTGTTGCCATGGTAACCATGGCGTTTAGTTGCCATGGCAACCACGGAGTTTGGTTGCCATGGCAACCATGGGGTTGTGTTGCCATGGTAACCATGGCGTTTAGTTGCCATGGCAACTATGGGGTTCTGTTGCCATGGTAACCATGGGGTTGGGTTGCCATGGCAACCATGGGGTTGTGTTGCCATGGGAACCATGGGGTTGGGTTGCCATGGCATCCACGGGGTTGGGTTGCCATGGCAACCACGGGGTTGGGTTGCCATGGCAACCATGGGGTTCTGTGTCCATGGTAACCATGGCGTTTTGTTGCCATGGTAACCATGGCGTTTAGTTGCCATGGCAACCACGGAGTTTGGTTGCCATGGTAACCATGGGATTGTGTTGCCATGGTAACCATGGCGTTTAGTTGCCATGGCAACTATGGGGTTCTGTTGCCATGGCAACCATGGGGTAGTGTTGCCATGGAAACCACGGGGTTTGGTTGCCATGGTAACCATGGGGTTGGGTTGCCATGGCAACCATGGGGTTGGGTTACCATGGCAACCATGGGGTTGTGTTGCCATGGTAACCATGGGGTTGGGTTGCCATGGCAACCATGGGGTTGTGTTGCCATGGTAACCATGGCGTTTAGTTGCCATGGCAACTATGGGGTTCTGTTGCCATGGGAACCATGGGGTTGGGTTGCCATGGCAACCATGGGGTTGTGTTGCCATGGGAACAATGGGGTTGGGTTGCCATGGCATCCACGGGGTTGGGTTGCCATGGCAACCACGGGGTTTGGTTGCCATGGCAACCATAGGGTTCTGTGTCCATGGTAACCATGGCGTTGTGTTGCCATGGTAACCATGGCGTTTAGTTGCCATGGCAACTATGGGGTTCTGTTGCCATGGTAACCATGGGGTTGGGTTGCCATGGTAACCATGGGGTTGTGTTGCCATGGTAACCATGGCGTTTTGTTGCCATGGCAACTATCGGGTTCTGTTGCCATGGCAACCATGGGGTTGTGTTGCCATGGTAACCATGGCGTTTAGTTGCCATGGCAACTATGGGGTTCTGTTGCCATTTTAACCATGGGGTTGGGTTGCCATGGCAACCATGAGGTTGTGTTGCCATGGGAACCATGGGGTTCGGTTGCCATGGCTACTATGGGGTTCTGTTGCCATGGTAACCATGGGGTTGGGTTGCCATGGCAACCATGGGGTTGTGTTGCCATGGGAACCATGGGGTTGGGTTGCCATGGCATCCACGGGGTTGGGTTGCCATGGCAACCACACGGTTTGGTTGCCATGGCAACCATGGGGTTCAGTGTCCATGGTAACCATGGGGTTGTGTTGCCATGGTAACCATGGCGTTTAGTTGCCATGGCAACCACGGAGTTTGGTTGCCATGGCAACCATGGGGTTGTGTTGCCATGGTAACCATGGCGTTTAGTTGCCATGGCAACTATGGGGTTCTGTTGCCATGGTAACCATGGGGTTGGGTTGCCATGGCAACCATGGGGTTGTGTTGCCATGGGAACCATGGGGTTGGGTTGCCATGGCATCCACGGGGTTGGGTTGCCATGGCAACCACGGGGTTGGGTTGCCATGGCAACCATGGGGTTCTGTGTCCATGGTAACCATGGCGTTTTGTTGCCATGGTAACCATGGCGTTTAGTTGCCATGGCAACCACGGAGTTTGGTTGCCATGGTAACCATGGGATTGTGTTGCCATGGTAACCATGGCGTTTAGTTGCCATGGCAACTATGGGGTTCTGTTGCCATGGCAACCATGGGGTAGTGTTGCCATGGAAACCACGGGGTTTGGTTGCCATGGTAACCATGGGGTTGGGTTGCCATGGCAACCATGGGGTTGGGTTACCATGGCAACCATGGGGTTGTGTTGCCATGGTAACCATGGGGTTGGGTTGCCATGGCAACCATGGGGTTGTGTTGCCATGGTAACCATGGCGTTTAGTTGCCATGGCAACTATGGGGTTCTGTTGCCATGGGAACCATGGGGTTGGGTTGCCATGGCAACCATGGGGTTGTGTTGCCATGGGAACAATGGGGTTGGGTTGCCATGGCATCCACGGGGTTGGGTTGCCATGGCAACCACGGGGTTTGGTTGCCATGGCAACCATAGGGTTCTGTGTCCATGGTAACCATGGCGTTGTGTTGCCATGGTAACCATGGCGTTTAGTTGCCATGGCAACCACGCAGTTTGGTTGCCATGGTAACCATGGGGTTGTGTTGCCATGGTAACCATGGCGTTTAGTTGCCATGGCAACTATGGGGTTCTGTTGCCATGGTAACCATGGGGTTGGGTTGCCATGGCAACCATGGGGTTGTGTTGCCATGGGAACCATGGGGTTGGGTTGCCATGGGAACCACGGGGTTTGTTTGCCATGGCAACCATGGGGTTCTGTGTCCATGGTAACCATGGGGTTGTGTTGCCATGGTAACCATGGCGTTTTGTTGCCATGGCAACTATCGGGTTCTGTTGCCATGGCAACCATGGGGTTGTGTTGCCATGGTAACCATGGCGTTAAGTTGCCATGGCAACTATGGGGTTCTGTTGCCATTGTAACCATGGGGTTGGGTTGCCATGGCAACCATGGGGTTGTGTTGCCATGGGAACCATGGGGTTGGGTTGCCATGGCTACTATGGGGTTCTGTTGCCATGGTAACCATGGGGTTGGGTTGCCATGGCAACCATGGGGTTGTGTTGCCATGGGAACCATAGGGTTGGGTTGCCATGGCATCCACGGGGTTGGGTTGCCATGGCAACCACGGGGATTGGTTGCCATGGCAACCATGGTGTTCTGTGTCCATGGTAACCATGGGGTTGTGTTGCCATGGTAACCATGTCGTTTAGTTGCCATGGCAACCAC
Organism: Netta rufina; assembly: GCF_964035555.1. NCBI lineage: Eukaryota > Metazoa > Chordata > Aves > Anseriformes > Anatidae > Netta > Netta rufina. The sequence continues at coordinate 428,923 of NW_028168888.1, read as the reverse complement.
GGAGTTTGGTTGCCATGGCAACCATGGGGTTGTGTTGCCATGGTAACCATGGCGTTTAGTTGCCATGGTAACCACGCGGTTTGGTTGCCATGGTAACCATGGGGTTGGGTTGCCATGGCAACCATGGGGTTGTGTTGCCATGGCAACCACGGGGTTTGGTTGCCATGGCAACCATGGGGTTCTGTGTCCATGGTAACCATGGCGTTTTGTTGCCATGGTAACCATGGCGTTTAGTTGCCATGGCAACCACGGAGTTTGGTTGCCATGGTAACCATGGGGTTGGGTTGCCATGGCATCCACGGGGTTGGGTTGCCATGGCAACCACGGGGTTTGGTTGCCATGGCAACCATGGGGTTCTGTGTCCATGGTAACCATGGCGTTTTGTTGCCATGGTAACCATGGCGTTTAGTTGCCATGGTAACCACGCGGTTTGGTTGCCATGGTAACCATGGGGTTGGGTTGCCATGGCAACCATGGGGTTGTGTTGCCATGGCAACCACGGGGTTTGGTTGCCATGGCAACCATGGGGTTCTGTGTCCATGGTAACCATGGCGTTTTGTTGCCATGGTAACCATGGCGTTTAGTTGCCATGGTAACCACGCGGTTTGGTTGCCATGGTAACCATGGGGTTGGGTTGCCATGGCATCCACGGGGTTGGGTTGCCATGGCAACCACGGGGTTTGGTTGCCATGGCAACCATGGGGTTCTGTGTCCATGGTAACCATGGCGTTTTGTTGCCATGGTAACCATGGCGTTTAGTTGCCATGGCAACCACGGAGTTTGGTTGCCATGGTAACCATGGGATTGTGTTGCCATGGTAACGATGGCGTTTAGTTGCCATGGCAACTATGGGGTTCTGTTGCCATGGCAACCATGGGGTAGTGTTTCCATGGCAACCACGGGGTTTGGTTGCCATGGTAACCATGGGGTTGGGTTGCCATTGCAACCATGGGGTTGGGTTACCATGGCAACCATGGGGTTGTGTTGCCATGGTAACCATGGGGTTGGGTTGCCATGGCAACCATGGGGTTGTGTTGCCATGGTAACCATGGCGTTTAGTTGCCATGGCAACCACGGTGTTTGATTCCCATGGTAACCACGGGGTTTGGTTGCCATGGTAACCATGGGGTTGGGTTGCCATGGCAACCATGTTGTTGTGTTGCCATGGTAACCATGGGGTTGGGTTGCCATGGCAACCATGGGGTTGTGTTGCCATGGTAACCATGGCGTTTAGTTGCCATGGCAACTATGGGGTTCTGTTGCCATGGGAACCATGGGGTTGGGTTGCCATGGCAACCATGGGGTTGTGTTGCCATGGGAACCATGGGGTTGGGTTGCCATGGCATCCACGGGGTTGGGTTGCCATGGCAACCACGGGGTTTGGTTGCCATGGCAACCATGGGGTTCTGTGTCCATGGTAACCATGGCGTTGTGTTGCCATGGTAACCATGGCGTTTAGTTGCCATGGCAACCACGGAGTTTGGCTGCCATGGTAACCATGGGGTTGTGTTGCCATGGTAACCATGGCGTTTAGTTGCCATGGCAACTATGGGGTTCTGTTACCATGGTAACCATGGGGTTGGGTTGCCATGGCAACCATGGGGTTGTGTTGCCATGGGAACAATGGGGTTGGGTTGCCATGGCATCCACGGGGTTGGGTTGCCATGGCAACCACGGGGTTTGGTTGCCATGGCAACCATGGTGTTCTGTGTCCATGGTAACCATGGCGTTGTGTTGCCATGGTAACAATGAGGTTGGGTTGCAATGGCAACCTTGGGGTTGGGTTGCCATGGCAACCATGGGGTAGTGTTTCCATGGCAACCATGAGGTTGGGTTGCCATGGCAACCATGGGGTTGTGTTGCCATGGCATCCACGGGGTTGGGTTGCCATGGCAACCACGGAGTTTGATTGCCATGGTAACCACGCGGTTTGGTTGCCATGGTAACCAGGGGGTTGGGTTGCCATGGCAACCATGGGGTTGTGTTGCCATGGCAAACATGGGGTTGGGTTGCCATGGCATCCACGGGGTTGGGTTGCCATGGCAACCACGGGGTTTGGTTGCCATGGCAACCATGGGGTTCTGTGTCCATGGTAACCATGGGGTTTTGTTGCCATGGTAACCATGGCGTTTAGTTGCCATGGCAACTATGGGGTTCTGTTGCCATGGTAACCATGGGGTTGGGTTTCCATGGCATCCACGGGGTTGGGTTGCCATGGCAACCATGGGGTTGGGTTGCCATGGTAACCATGGCGTTGTGTTGCCATGGTAACCATGGCGTTTAGTTGCCATGGCAAACACGGAGTTTGGTTGCCATGGTAACCACGGGGTTTGGTTGCCATGGTAACCATGGGGTTGGGTTGCCTTGGCAACCATGGGGTTGTGTTGCCATGGTAACCATGGGGTTGGGTTGCCATGGCAACCATGGGGTTGGGTTGCCATGGTAACCATGGCGTTCAGTTGCCATGGCAAATATGGGGTTCTGTTGCCATGGTAACCATGGGGTTGGGTTGCCATGGCAACCATGGGGTTGTGTTGCCATGGGAACCATGGGGTTGGGTTGCCATGGCATCCACGGGGTTGGGTTGCCATGGCAACCACGGGGTTTGGATGCCATGGCAACCATGGGGTTCTGTGTCCATGGTAACCATGGGGTTGGGTTACCATGGCAACCATGGGGTTGTGTTGTCATGGGAACCATGGGGTTGGGTTGCCATGGTAACCATGGGGTTGGGTTGCCATGGCAACCATGGGGTTGTGTTGCCATGGCAACCACGGGGTTGGGTTGCCATGGCATCCACGGGGTTGGGTTGCCATGGCAACCGCGGGGTTTGGTTGCCATGGCAACCATGGGGTTCTGTGTCCATGGTAACCATGGGGTTGTGTTGCCATGGTAACCATGGCGTTTTGTTGCCATGGCAACTATGGGGTTCTGTTGCCATGGCAACCATGGGGTAGTGTTTCCATGGCAACCACGGGGTTTTGGTTGCCATGGTAACCATGGGGTTGGGTTGACATGGCAACCATGGGGTTGGGTTGCCATGGCAACCATGGGGTTGTGTTGCCATGGTAACCATGGGGTTGGGTTGCCATGGCAACCATGGGGTTGTGTTGCCATGGTAACCATGGCGTTTAGTTGCCATGGCAACCACGGAGTTTGGTTGCCATGGTAACCACGGGGTTTGGTTGCCATGGTAACCATGGGGTTGGGTTGCCATGGCAACCATGGGGTTGTGTTGCCATGGTAACCATGGGGTTGGGTTGCCATGGCAACCATGGGGTTGTGTTGCCATGGTAACCATGGCGTTTTGTTGCCATGGAAACTATGGGGTTCTGTTGCCATGGCAACCATGGGGTAGTGTTTCCATGGCAACCACGGGGTTTGGTTGCCATGGCAACCATGGGGTTCTGTGTCCATGGTAACCATGGCGTTGTGTTGCCATGGTAACCATGGCGTTTAGTTGCCATGGCAACCACGGAGTTTGGTTGCCATGGTAACCATGGGGTTGTGTTGCCATGGTAACCATGGCGTTTAGTTGCCATGGCAACTATGGGTTTCTGTTGCCATGGTAACCATGGGGTTGGGTTGCCATGGCAACCATGGGGTTGTGTTGCCATGGGAACCATGGGGTTGGGTTGCCATGGCATCCACGGGGTTGGGTTGCCATGGCAACCACGGGGTTTGGTTGCCATGGCAACCATGGGGTTCTGTGTCCATGGTAACCATGGCGTTGTGTTGCCATGGTAACCATGGCGTTTAGTTGCCATGGCAACCACGGAGTTTGGTTGCCATGGTAACCATGGGATTGTGTTGCCATGGTAACCATGGCGTTTTGTTGCCATGGCAACTATGGGGTTCTGTTGCCATGGCAACCATGGGGTAGTGTTGCCATGGCAACCACGGGGTTTGGTTGCCATGGTAACCATGGGGTTGGGTTGCCATGGCAACCATGGGGTTGGGTTGCCATGGCAACCATGGGGTTGGGTTGCCATGGCAACCATGGGGTTGTGTTGCCATGGTAACCATGGGGTTGGGTTGCCATGGCAACCATGGGGTTGTGTTGCCATGGGAACCATGGGGTTTGGTTGCCATGGCAACTATGGGTTTCTGTTGCCATGGTAACCATGGGGTTGGGTTGCCATGGCAACCATGGGGTTGTGTTGCCATGGGAACCATGGGGTTGGGTTGCCATGGCATCCACGGGGTTGGGTTGCCATGGCAACCACGGGGTTTGGTTGCCATGGCAACCATGGGGTTCTGTGTCCATGGTAACCATGGCGTTGTGTTGCCATGGTAACCATGGCGTTTAGTTGCCATGGCAACCACGGAGTTTGGTTGCCATGGTAACCATGGGATTGTGTTGCCATGGTAACCATGGCGTTTTGTTGCCATGGCAACTATGGGGTTCTGTTGCCATGGCAACCATGGGGTAGTGTTGCCATGGCAACCACGGGGTTTGGTTGCCATGGTAACCATGGGGTTGGGTTGCCATGGCAACCATGGGGTTGGGTTGCCATGGCAACCATGGGGTTGTGTTGCCATGGTAACCATGGGGTTGGGTTGCCATGGCAACCATGGGGTTGTGTTGCCATGGTAACCATGGCGTTTAGTTGCCATGGCAACTATGGGGTTCTGTTGCCATGGGAACCATGGGGTTGGGTTGCCATGGCAACCATGGGGTTGTGTTGCCATAGGAACCATGGGGTTGGGTTCCCATGGCATCCACGGGGTTGGGTTGCCATGGCAACCACGGGGTTTGGTTGCCATGGCAACCATGGGGTTCTGTGTCCATGGTAACCATGGCGTTGTGTTGCCATGGTAACCATGGCGTTTAGTTGCCATGGCAACCACGGAGTTTGGTTGCCATGGTAACCATGGGGTTGTGTTGCCATGGTAACCATGGCGTTTAGTTGCCATGGCAACTATGGGGTTCTGTTGCCATGGTAACCATGGGGTTGGGTTGCCGTGGCAACCATGGGGTTGTGTTGCCATGGGAACAATGGGGTTGGGTTGCCTTGGCATCCACGGGGTTGGGTTGCCATGGCAACCACGGGGTTCTGTTGCCATGGCAACCATGGTGTTCTGTGTCCATTGTAACCATGGCGTTGTGTTGCCATGGTAACCATGGGGTTGGGTTGCCATGGCAACCATGGGGTTGTGTTGCCATGGGAACCATGGGGTTGGGTTGCCATGGCATCCACGGGGTTGGGTTGCCATGGTAACCACGGGGTTTGGTTGCCATGGCAACCATGGGGTTCTGTGTCCATGGTAACCATGGGGTTTTGTTGCCATGGTAACCATGGCGTTTAGTTGCCATGGCAACTATGGGGTTCTGTTGCCATGGTAACCATGGGGTTGGGTTTCCATGGCATCCACGGGGTTGGGTTGCCATGGCAACCATGGGGTTGGGTTGCCATGGTAACCATGGCGTTTAGTTGCCATGGCAAACACGGAGTTTGGTTGCCATGGTAACCACGGGGTTTGGTTGCCATGGTAACCATGGGGTTGGGTTGCCTTGCAACCATGGGGTTGTGTTGCCATGGTAACCATGGGGTTGGGTTGCCATGGCAACCATGGGGTTGGGTTGCCATGGTAACCATGGCGTTTAGTTGCCATGTGAACTATGGGGTTCTGTTGCCATGGTAACCATGGGGTTGGGTTGCCATGGCAACCATGGGGTTGTGTTGCCATGGGAACCATGGGGTTGGGTTGCCATGGCATCCACGGGGTTGGGTTGCCATGGCAACCATGGGGTTCTGTGTCCATGGTAACCGTGGGGTTGTGTTGCCATGGTAACCATGGCGTTTTGTTGCCATGGCAACTATCGGGTTCTGTTGCCATGGCAACCATGGGGTTGTGTTGCCATGGTAACCATGGCGTTTAGTTGCCATGGCAACTATGGGGTTGTGTTGCCATTGTAACCATGGGGTTGGGTTGCCATGGCAACCATGGGGTTGTGTTGCCATGGGAACCATGGGGTTGGGTTGCCATGGCAACTATGGGGTTCTGTTGCCATGGTAACCATGGGGTTGGGTTGCCATGGCAACCATGGGGTTGTGTTGCCATGGGAACCATGGGGTTGGGTTTCCATGGCATCCACGGGGTTGGGTTGCCATGGAAACCACGGGGTTTGGTTGCCATGGCAACCATGGGGTTCTGTGTCCATGGTAACCATGGCGTTGTGTTGCCATGGTAACCATGGCGTTTAGTTGCCATGGCAACCACGGAGTTCGGTTGCCATGGCAACCATGGGGTTGTGTTGCCATGGTAACCATGGCGTTTAGTTGCCATGGCAACTATGGGGTTCTGTTGCCATGGTAACCATGGGGTTGGGTTGCCATGGCAACCATGGGGTTGTGTTGCCATGGGAACCATGGGTTTGGGTTTCCATGGCAACCATGGGGTTCTGTGTCCATGGTAACCATGGGGTTGGGTTGCCATGGTAACCATGGCGTTGTGTTGCCATGGTAACCATGGCGTTTAGTTACCATGGCAAACACGGAGTTTGGTTGCCATGGTAACCACGGGGTTTGGTTGCCATGGTAACCATGGGGTTGGGTTGCCTTGGCAACCATGGGGTTGTGTTGCCATGGTAACCATGGGGTTGGGTTGCCATGGCAACCATGGGGTTGGGTTGCCATGGTAACCATGGCGTTTAGTTGCCATGGCAACTATGGGTTTCTGTTGCCATGGTAACCATGGGGTTGGGTTGCCATGGCAACCATGGGGTTGTGTTGCCATGGGAACCATGGGGTTGGGTTGCCATGGCATCCACGGGGTTGGGTTGCCATGGCAAACATGGGGTTCTGTGTCCATGGTAACCATGGGGTTGTGTTGCCATGGTAACCATGGCGTTTTGTTGCCATGGCAACTATCGGGTTCTGTTGCCATGGCGTTTAGTTGCCATGGCAACTATGGGGTTCTGTTGCCATTGTAACCATGGGGTTGGGTTGCCATGGCAACCATGGGGTTGTGTTGCCATGGGAACCATGGGGTTGGGTTGCCATGGCAACTATGGGGTTCTGTTGCCATGGTAACCATGGGGTTGGGTTGCCATGGCAACCATGGGGTTGTGTTGCCATGGGAACCATGGGGTTGGGTTTCCATGGCATCCACGGGGTTGGGTTGCCATGGCAACCACGGGGTTTGGTTGCCATGGCAACCATGGGGTTCTGTGTCCATGGTAACCATGGCGTTGTGTTGCCATGGTAACCATGGCGTTTAGTTGCCATGGCAACCACGGAGTTTGGTTGCCATGGCAACCATGGGGTTGGGTTGCCATGGCAACTATGGGGTTCTGTTGCCATGGTAACCATGGGGTTGGGTTGCCATGGCAACCATGGGGTTGTGTTGCCATGGGAACCATGGGGTTGGGTTGCCATGGCATCCACGGGGTTGGGTTGCCATGGCAACCACGGGGTTTTGTTGCCATGGCAACCATGGGGTTCTGTGTCCATGGTAACCATGGCGTTGTGTTGCCATGGTAACCATGGCGTTTAGTTGCCATGGCAACCACGGAGTTTGGTTGCCATGGCAACTATGGGGTTCTGTTGCCATGGTAACCATGGCGTTTAGTTGCCATGGCAACTATGGGTTCTGTTGCCATGGTAACCATGGGGTTGGGTTGCCATGGCATCCACGGGGTTGGGTTGCCATGGCAACCATGGGGTTGGGTTGCCATGGTAACCATGGCGTTGTGTTGCCATGGTAACCATGGGGTTTCGTTGCCATGGCAACCACGGAGTTTGGTTGCCATGGTAACCACGGGGTTGGTTGCCATGGTAACCATGGGGTTGGGTTGCCATGGCAACCATGGGGTTGTGTTGCCATGGTAACCATGGCGTTTTGTTGCCATGGCAACTATCGGGTTCTGTTGCCATGGCAACCATGGGGTTGTGTTGCCATGGTAACCATGGCGTTTAGTTGCCATGGCAACTATGGGGTTCTGTTGCCATTGTAACCATGGGGTTGGGTTGCCATGGCAACCATGGGGTTGTGTTGCCATGGGAACCATGGGGTTGGGTTGCCATGGCAACTATGGGGTTCTGTTGCCATGGTAACCATGGGGTTGGGTTGCCATGGCAACCATGGGGTTGTGTTGCCATGGGAACCATGGGGTTGGGTTTCCATGGCATCCACGGGGTTGGGTTGCCATGGAAACCACGGGGTTTGGTTGCCATGGCAACCATGGGGTTCTGTGTCCATGGTAACCATGGCGTTGTGTTGCCATGGTAACCATGGCGTTTAGTTGCCATGGCAACCACGGAGTTTGGTTGCCATGGCAACCATGGGGTTGGGTTGCCATGGCAACTATGGGGTTCTGTTGCCATGGTAACCATGGGGTTGGGTTGCCATGGCAACCATGGGGTTGTGTTGCCATGGGAACCATGGGGTTGGGTTGCCATGGCATCCACGGGGTTGGGTTGCCATGGCAACCACGGGGTTTTGTTGCCATGGCAACCATGGGGTTCTGTGTCCATGGTAACCATGGCGTTGTGTTGCCATGGTAACCATGGCGTTTAGTTGCCATGGCAACCACGGAGTTTGGTTGCCATGGTAACCATGGGGTTGTGTTGCCATGGTAACCATGGCGTTTAGTTGCCATGGCAACTATGGGTTCTGTTGCCATGGTAACCATGGGGTTGGGTTGCCATGGCATCCACGGGGTTGGGTTGCCATGGCAACCATGGGGTTGGGTTGCCATGGTAACCATGGCGTTGTGTTGCCATGGTAACCATGGGGTTTCGTTGCCATGGCAACCACGGAGTTTGGTTGCCATGGTAACCACGGGGTTGGTTGCCATGGTAACCATGGGGTTGGGTTGCCATGGCAACCATGGGGTTGTGTTGCCATGGTAACCATGGCGTTTAGTTTCCATGGCAACTATGGTGTTCTGTTGCCATGGTAACCATGGGGTTGGGTTGCCATGGCAACCATGGGGTTGTGTTGCCATGGGAACCATGGGGTTGGGTTGCCATGGCATCCACGGGGTTGGGTTGCCATGGCAACCACGGGGTTTGGTTGCCATGGCACCCATGGGGTTCTGTGTCCATGGTAACCATGGGGTTGGGTTACCATGGCAACCATGGGGTTGTGTTGTCATGGGAACCATGGGGTTGGGTTGCCATGGCAACCATGGGGTTGGGTTGCCATGGCAACCATGGGGTTGTGTTGCCATGGCAACCACGGGGTTGGGTTGCCATGGCATCCACGGGGTTGGGTTGCCATGGCAACCACGGGGTTTGGTTGCCATGGCAATCTTGGGGTTCTGTGTCCATGGTAACCATGGCGTTGTGTTGCCATGGTAACCATGGCGTTTTGTTGCCATGGCAACTATGGTGTTCTGTTGCCATGGCAACCATGGGGTAGTGTTTCCATGGCAACCACGGGGTTTTGGTTGCCATGGTAACCACGGGGTTTGGTTGCCATGGTAACCATGGGGTTGGGTTGACATGGCAACCATGGGGTTGGGTTGCCATGGCAACCATGGGGTTGTGTTGCCATGGTAACCATGGGGTTGGGTTGCCATGGCAACCATGGGGTTGTGTTGCCATGGTATCCATGGCGTTTAGTTGCCATGGCAACCACGGAGTTTGGTTGCCATGGTAACCACGGGGTTTGGTTTCCATGGTAACCATGGGGTTGGGTTGCCATGGCAACCATGGGGTTGTGTTGCCATGGTAACCATGGGGTTGGGTTGCCATGGCAACCATGGGGTTGTGTTGCCATGGTAACCATGGCGTTTAGTTGCCATGGCAACTTTTGGGTTCTGTTGCCATGGTAACCATGGGGTTGGGTTGCCATGGCAACCATGGGGTTGTGTTGCCATGGGAACCATGGGGTTGGGTTGCCATGGCATCCACGGGGTTGGGTTGCCATGGCAACCACGGGGTTTGGTTGCCATGGCAACCATGGGGTTCTGTGTCCATGGTAACCATGGCGTTGTGTTGCCATGGTAACCATGGCGTTTAGTTGCCATGGCAACCACGGAGTTTGGTTGCCATGGTAACCATGGGGTTGTGTTGCCATGGTAACCATGGCGTTTAGTTGCCATGGCAACTATGGGTTTCTGTTGCCATGGTAACCATGGGGTTGGGTTGCCATGGCAACCATGGGGTTGTGTTGCCATGGGAACCATGGGGTTGGGTTGCCATGGCATCCACGGTGTTGGGTTGCCATGGCAACCACGGGGTTTGGTTGCCATGGCAACCATGGGGTTCTGTGTCCATGGTAACAATGGCGTTGTGTTGCCATGGTAACCATGGCGTTTAGTTGCCATGGCAACCATGGCGTTTAGTTGCCATGGCAACCATGGAGTTTGCTTGCCATGGTAACCACGGGGTTTGGTTGCCATGGTAACCATGGGGTTGGGTTGCCATGGCAACCATGGGGTTGTGTTGCCATGGTAACCATGGCGTTTAGTTGCCATGGCAACTATGGGGTTCTGTTGCCATGGTAACCATGGGGTTGGGTTGCCATGGCAACCATGCGGTTGTGTTGCCATGGGAACCATGGGGTTGGGTTGCCATGGCATCCACGGGGTTGGGTTGCCATGGCAACTACGCGGTTTGGTTGCCATGGCAACCATGGGGTTCTGTGTCCATGGTAACCATGGGGTTGTGTTGCCATGGTAACCATGGCGTTTTGTTGCCATGGGAACCATGGGGTTGGGTTGCCATGGCATCCACGGGGTTGGGTTGCCATGGCAACCACGGGGTTTGGTTGCCATGGGAACCATGGGGTTCTGTGTCCATGGTAACCATGGGGTTGTGTTGCCATGGTAACAATGGCGTTTTGCTGCCATGGCAACTATGGGGTTCTCTTGCCATGGCAACCATGGGGTAGTGTTTCCATGGCAACCACGGGGTTTGGTTGCCATGGTAACCATGGGGTTGGGTTGCCATGGCAACCATGGGGCTGTGTTGCCATGGTAACAATGGGATTGGGTTGCAATAGTAACCAGCCAGTTCTCTTGGAATGGCAACTATGGGGTTGTGTTGCCATGGTAACCATGGGGTTGGGTTGCCATGGCAACCATGGGGTTGTGTTGCCATGGTAACCATGGCGTTTAGTTTCCATGGCAACTATGGGGTTCTGTTGCCATGGTAACCATGGGGTTGGGTTGCCATGGCAACCATGGGGTTGTGTTGCCATGGCAACCATGGGGTTGGGTTGCCATGGCAACCATGGGGTTGGGTTGCCATAGTAACCATGGCGTTGTGTTGCCATGGTAACCATGGCGTTTAGTTGCCATGGCAACCACGGAGTTTGGTTGCCATGGTAACCACGGGGTTTGGTTGCCATGGTAACCATGGGTTTGGGTTGCCATGGCATCCACGGGGTTGGGTTGCCATGGCAACCACGGGGTTTGGTTGCCATGGCAATCTTGGGGTTCTGTGTCCATGGTAACCATGGCGTTGTGTTGCCATGGTAACCATGGCGTTTAGTTGCCATGGCAACCACGGAGTTTGGTTGCCATGGTAACCATGGGGTTGTGTTGCCATGGTAACCATGGCGATTAGTTGCCATGGCAACCATGGGGTTCTGTTGCCATGGTAACCATGGGGTTGGGTTGCCATGGCAACCATGGGGTTGTGTTGCCATGGGAACCATGGGGTTGGGTTGCCATGGCATCCACGGGGTTGGGTTGCCATAGCAACCACGGGGTTTGGTTGCCATGGCAACCATGGGGTTCTGTGTCCATGGTAACCATGGCGTTGTGTTGCCATGGTAACCATGGCGTTTTGTTGCCATGGCAACTATGGGGTTCTGTTGCCATGGCAACCATGGGGTAGTGTTTCCATGGCAACCACGGGGTTTTGGTTGCCATGGTAACCATGGGGTTGGGTTGACATGGCAACCATGGGGTTGGGTTGCCATGGCAACCATGGGGTTGTGTTGCCATGGTAACCATGGGGTTGGGTTGCCATGGCAACCATGGGGTTGTGTTGCCATGGTAACCATGGCGTTTAGTTGCCATGGCAACCACGGAGTTTGGTTGCCATGGTAACCACGGGGTTTGGTTGCCATGGTAACCATGGGGTTGGGTTGCCATGGCAACCATGGGGTTGTGTTGCCATGGTAACCATGGGGTTGGGTTGCCATGGCAACCATGGGGTTGTGTTGCCATGGTAACCATGGCGTTTAGTTGCCATGGCAACTTTTGGGTTCTGTTGCCATGGTAACCATGGGGTTGGGTTGCCATGGCAACCATGGGGTTGTGTTGCCATGGGAACCATGGGGTTGTGTTGCCATGGCAACCATGGGGTTGGGTTGCCATGGCAACCACGGGGTTTGGTTGCCATGGCAACCATGGGGTTCTGTGTCCATGGTAACCATGGCGTTGTGTAGCCATGGTAACCATGGCGTTTAGTTGCCATGGCAACCACGGAGTTTGGTTGCCATGGTAACCATGGGGTTGTGTTGCCATGGTAGCCATGGCGTTTAGTTGCCATGGCAACTATGGGGTTCTGTTGCCATGGGAACCATGGGGTTGGGTTGCCATGGCAACCATGGGGTTGTGTTGCCATGGGAACCATGGGGTTGGGTTGCCATGGCATCCACGGGGTTGGGTTGCCATGGCAACCACGGGGTTTGGTTGCCATGGCAACCATGGGGTTCTGTGTCCATGGTAACAATGGCGTTGTGTTGCCATGGTAACCATGGCGTTTAGTTGCCATGGCAACCACGGAGTTTGGTTGCCATGGTAACCATGGGCTTGTGTTTCCATGGTAACCATGGCGTTTAGTTGCCATGGCAACTATGGGGTTCTGTTGCCATGGTAACCATGGGGTTGGGTTGCCATGGCATCCACGGGGTTGGGTTGCCATGGCAACCATGGGGTTGGGTTGCCATGGTAACCATGGCGTTGTGTTGCCATGGTAACCATGGCGTTTAGTTGCCATGGCAACCACGGAGTTTGCTTGCCATGGTAACCACGGGGTTTGGTTGCCATGGTAACCATGGGGTTGGGTTGCCATGGCAACCATGGGGTTGTGTTGCCATGGTAACCATGGCGTTTAGTTGCCATGGCAACTATGGGGTTCTGTTGCCATGGTAACCATGGGGTTGGGTTGCCATGGCAACCATGGGGTTGTGTTGCCATGGGAACCATGGGGTTGGGTTGCCATGGCATCCACGGTGTTGGGTTGCCATGGCAACCACGGGGTTTGGTTGCCATGGGAACCATGGGGTTCTGTGTCCATGGTAACCATGGTGTTGTGTTGCCATGGTAACCATGGCGTTTTGCTGCCATGGCAACTATGGGGTTCTCTTGCCATGGCAACCATGGGGTAGTGTTTCCATGGCAACCACGGGGTTTGGTTGCCATGGTAACCATGGGGTTGGGTTGCCATGGCAACCATGGGGCTGTGTTGCCATGGTAACAATGGGTTTGGGTTGCAATAGTAACCAGCCAGTTCTCTTGGGATGGCAACTATGGGGTTGTGTTGCCATGGTAACCATGGGGTTGGGTTGCCATGGCAACCATGGGGTTGTGTTGCCATGGTAACCATGGCGTTTAGTTTCCATGGCAACTATGGGGTTCTGTTGCCATGGTTACCTTGGGGTTGGGTTGCCATGGCAACCATGGGGTTGTGTTGCAATGGGAACCATGGGGTTGGGTTGCCATGCCCTCCACGGGGTTGTGTTGCCATGGTAACCATGAGGTTTGGTTGCATTGGCAACCATGGGGTTGTGTTGCCATGGTAACCATGGCGTTTAGTTGCCATGGCAACTATGGGGTTCTGTTGCCATGGGAACCATGGGGTTGGGTTGCCATGGCAACCATGGGGTTGTGTTGCCATGGCAACCATGGGGTTGGGTTGCCATGGGAACCATGGGGTTGGGTTGACATAGTAACCATGGCGTTGTGTTGCCATGGTAACCATGGCGTTTAGTTTCCATGGCAACTATGGGGTTCTGTTGCCATGGCAACCATGGGGTAGTGTTTCCATGGCAACCACGGGGTTTGGTTGCCATGGTAACCATGGGGTTGGGTTGCCATGGCAACCATGGCGTTGTGTTGCCATGGTAACAATGGGGTTGGGTTGCCATGGCAACCATGGGGTTGTGTTGCCATGGTAACCATGGCGTTTAGTTGCCATGGCAACTATGGTGTTCTGTTGCCATGGTAACCATGGGGTTGGGTTGCCATGGCAACCATGGGGTTGTGTTGCCATGGGAACCATGGGGTTGGGTTGCCATGGCATCCACGGGGTTGGGTTGCCATGGCAACCACGGGGTTTGGTTGCCATGGCAACCATGGGGTTCTGTGTCCATGGTAACCATGGCGTTGTGTTGCCATGGTAACCATGGCGTTTAGTTGCCATGGCAACCACGGAGTTTGGTTGCCATGGTAACCATGGGGTTGTGTTGCCATGGTAACCATGGCGTTTAGTTGTCATGGCAACTATGGGGTTCTGTTGCCATGGTAACCATGGGGTTGGGTTGCCATGGCATCAACGGGGTTGGGTTGCCATGGAAACCATGGGGTTGGGTTGCCATGGTAACCATGGCGTTGTGTTGCCATGGTAACCATGGCGTTTAGTTGCCATGGCAACCACGGAGTTTGCTTGCCATGGTAACCACGGGGTTTGGTTGCCATGGTAACCATGGGGTTGGGTTGCCATGGCAACCATGGGGTTGTGTTGCCATGGTAACCATGGCGTTTAGTTGCCATGGCAAGTATGGGGTTCTGTTGCCATGGTAACCATGGGGTTGGGTTGCCATGGCAACCATGGGGTTGTGTTGCCATGGTAACCATGGGGTTGGGTTGCCATGGCAACCATGGGGTTGGGTTGCCATGGCAACCACGGGGTTTGGTTGCCATGGCAACCATGGGGTTGTGTTGCCATGGTAACCATGGCGTTTAGTTGCCATGGCAACTCTGGGGTTCTGTTGCCATGGTAACCATGGGGTTGGGTTTCCATGGCAACCATGGGATTGTGTTGCCATGGTAACCATGGGGTTGGGTTGCCATGGCAACCATGGGGTTGGGTTGCCATGGTAACCATGGCGTTTAGTTGCCATGGCAACTATGGGGTTCTGTTGCCATGGTAACCATGGGGTTGGGTTGCCATGGCAACCATGGGGTTGTGTTGCCATGGGAACCATGGGGTTGGGTTGCCATGGCATCCACGGGGTTGGGTTGCCATGGCAACCATGGGGTTCTGTGTCCATGGTAACCATGGGGTTGTGTTGCCATGGTAACCATGGCGTTTTGTTGCCATGGCAACTATCGGGTTCTGTTGCCATGGCAACCATGGGGTTGTGTTGCCATGGTAACCATGGCGTTTGGTTGCCATGGCAACTATGGGGTTCTGTTGCCATTGTAACCATGGGGTTGGGTTGCCATGGCAACCATGGGGTTGTGTTGCCATGGGAACCATGGGGTTGGGTTGCCATGGCAACTATGGAGTTCTGTTGCCATGGCAACCATGGGGTTGTGTTGCCATGGTAACCATGGCGTTTGGTTGCCATGGCAACTATGGGGTTCTGTTGCCATTGTAACCATGGGGTTGGGTTGCCATGGCAACCATGGGGTTGTGTTGCCATGGGAACCATGGGGTTGGGTTGCCATGGCAACTATGGAGTTCTGTTGCCATGGTAACCATGGGGTTGGGTTGCCATGGCAACCATGGGGTTGTGTTGCCGTGGGAACCATGGGGTTGGGTTGCCATGGCATCCACGGGGTTGGGTTGCCATGGCAACCATGGGGTTCTGTGTCCATGGTAACCATGGGGTTGTGTTGCCATGGCAACCATGGGGTTCTGTGTCCATGGTAACCATGGCGTTGTGTTGCCATGGTAACCATGGGGTTGGGTTGCCATGGCATCCATGGGGTTGTGTTGCCATGGCAACCATGGGGTTGTGTTGCCATGGGAACCATGGGGTTGGGTTGCCATGGCAACCACGGAGTTTGCTTGCCATGGTAACCACGGGGTTTGGTTGCCATGGTAACCATGGGGTTGTGTTGCCATGGCAACCATGGGGTTGTGTTGCCATGGTAATCATGGCGTTTAGTTGCCATGGCAACTATGGGGTTCTGTTGCCATGGTAACCATGGGGTTGGGTTGCCATGGCAACCATGGGGTTGTGTTGCCATGGGAACCATGGGGTTGGGTTGCCATGGCATCCACGGGGTTGGGTTGCCATGGCAACTACGGGGTTTGGTTGCCATGGCAACCATGGGGTTCTGTGTCCATGGTAACCATGGGGTTGTGTTGCCATGGTAACCATGGCGTTTTGTTGCCATGGGAACCATGGGGTTGCGTTGCCATGGCATCCACGGGGTTGGGTTGCCATGGCAACCACGGGGTTTGGTTGCCATGGGAACCATGGGGTTCTGTGTCCATGGTAACCATGGGGTTGTGTTGCCATGGTAACCATGGCGTTTTGTTGCCATGGCAACTATGGGGTTCTCTTCCCATGGCAACCATGGGGTAGTGTTTCCATGGCAACCACGGGGTTTGGTTGCCATGGTAACCATGGGGTTGGGTTGCCATGGCAACCATGGGGTTGGGTTGCCATGGCAACAATGGGGTTGTGTTGCCATGGTAACCATGGGGTTGGGTTGCCATGGCAACCATGGGGTTGTGTTGCCATGGTAACCATGGGGTTGGGTTGCCATGGCAACCATGGGGTTGTGTTGCCATGGTAACCATGGCGTTTAGTTTCCATGGCAACTATGGGGTTCTGTTGCCATGGTAACCATGGGGTTGGGTTGCCATGGCAACCATGGGGTTGTGTTGCCATGGGAACCATGGGGTTGGGTTGCCATGGCATCCACGGGGTTGGGTTGCCATGGCAACCACTAAGGTTTGGTTGCCATGGCAACCATGGGGTTGTGTTGCCATGGTAACCATGGCGTTTAGTTGCCATGGCAACTATGGGGTTCTGTTTCCATGGTAACCATGGGGTTGGGTTGCCATGGCAACCATGGGGTTGTGTTGCCATGGCAACCATGGGGTTGGGTTGCCATGGCAACCATGTGGTTGGGTTGCCATAGTAACCATGGCGTTGCGTTGCCATGGTAACCATGGCGTTTAGTTGCCATGGCAACCACGGAGTTTGGTTGCCATGGTAACCACGGGGTTTGGTTGCCATGGTAACCATGGGGTTGGGTTGCCATGGCAACCATGGGGTTGTGTTGCCATGGTAACCATGGTGTTGGGTTGCCATGGCAACCATGGGGTTGTGTTGCCATGGTAACCATGGCGTTTAGTTGCCATGGCAACTATGGTGTTCTGTTGCCATGGTAACCATGGGGTTGGGTTGCCATGGTAACCATGGGGTTGTGTTGCCATGGGAACCATGGGGTCGGGTTGCCATGGCATCCACGGGGTTGGGTTACCATGGCATCCACGGAGTTTGGTTGCCATGGTAACCATGGGGTTGTGTTGCCATGGTAACCATGGCGTTTAGTTGCCATGGCAACTATGGGGTTCTGTTGCCATGGTAACCATGGGGTTGGGTTGCCATGGCAACCATGGGGTTGTGTTGCCATGGCAACCATGGGGTTGGGTTGCCATGGCATCCACGGGGTTGGGTTGCCATGGCAACCATGGGGTTGTGTTGTCATGGGAACCATGGGGTTGGGTTGCCATGGCAACCATGGGGTTGGGTTGCCATGGCAACCATGGGGTTGTGTTGCCATGGTAACCATGGCGTTTAGTTGCCATGGCAACTATGGGGTTCTGTTGCCATGGTAACCATGGGGTTGGGTTGCCATGGCAACCATGGGGTTGTGTTGCCATGGGAACCATGGGGTTGGGTTGCCATGGCATCCACGGGGTTGGGTTGCCATGGCAACCACGGGGTTTGGTTGCCATGGCAACCATGGGGTTCTGTGTCCATGGTAACCATGGCGTTGTGTTCCCATGGTAACCATGGCGTTTAGTTGCCATGGCAACTATGGGGTTCTGTTGCCATGGTAACCATGGGGTTGGGTTACCGTGGCAACCATGGGGTTGTGTTGTCATGGGAACCATGGGGTTGGGTTGCCATGGCAAACATGGGGTTGGGTTGCCATGGCAACCATGGGGTTGTGTTGCCATGGTAACCATGGCGTTTAGTTGCCATGGCAACCACGGGGTTTGGTTGCCATGGTAACCATGGGGTTGTGTTGCCATGGCAACCATGGGGTTGGGTTGCCATGGCAACCATGGGGTTGGGTTCCCATGGTAACCATGGGGTTGGGTTGCCATGGCAACCATGGGGTTGTGTTGCCATGGTAACCATGGCGTTTAGTTGCCATGGCAACTATGGGGTTCTGTTGCCATGGTAACCATGGGGTTGGGTTGCCATGGCAACCATGGGGTTGTGTTGCCATGGGAACCATGGGGTTGGGTTGCCATGGCATCCACGGGGTTGGGTTGCCATGGCAACCACGGGGTTTGGTTGCCATGGCAACCATTGGGTTCTGTGTCCATGGTAACCATGGGGTTGTGTTGCCATGGTAACCATGGCGTTTTGTTGCCATGGCAACTATGGGGTTCTGTTGCCATGGCAACCACGGGGTTTGGTTGCCATGGTAACCATGGGGTTGGGTCTCCATGGCAACCATGGGGTTAGGTTGCCATGGCAACCATGGGGTTGTGTTGCCATGGTAACCATGGCGTTTAGTTGCCATGGCAACTATGGGGTTCTGTTGCCATGGTAACCATGGGGTTGTGTTGCCATGGCAACCATGGGGTTAGGTTGCCATGGCAACCACGGGGTTCTGTTGCCATGGTAACCATGGGGTTGGGTTGCCATGGCAACCATAGGGTTGTGTTGCCATGGGAACCATGGGGTTGGGTTACCATGGCATCCACGGGGTTGGGTTGCCATGGCAACCACGGGGTTTGGTTGCCATGGCAACCATGGGGTTCTGTGTCCATGGTAACCATGGCGTTGTGTTGCCATGGTAACCATGGCGTTTTGTTGCCATGGCAACTATGGGGCTCTGTTGCCATGGCAACCATGGGGTAGTGTTTCCATGGCAACCACGGGGTTTGGTTGCCATGGTAACCATGGGGTTGGGTTGCCATGGCAACCATGGGGTTGGGTTGCCATGGCAACCATGGGGTTGTGTTGCCATGGTAACCATGGGATTGGGTTGCCATGGCAACCCAGGGGTTGTGTTGCCATGGTAACCATGGCGTTTAGTTGCCATGGCAACTCTGGGGTTCTGTTGCCATGGTAACCATGGGGTTGGGTTTCCATGGCAACCATGGGATTGTGTTGCCATGGTAACCATGGGGTTGGGTTTCCATGGCAACCATGGGGTTGGGTTGCCATGGTAACCATGGCGTTTAGTTGCCATGGCAACTATGGGGTTCTGTTGCCATGGTAACCATGGGGTTGGGTTGCCATGGCAACCATGGGGTTGTGTTGCCATGGGAACCATGGGGTTGGGTTGCCATGGCATCCACGGGGTTGGGTTGCCATGGCAACCATGGGGTTCTGTGTCCATGGTAACCATGGGGTTGTGTTGCCATGGTAACCATGGCGTTTTGTTGCCATGGCAACTATCGGGTTATGTTGCCATGGCAACCATGGGGTTGTGTTGCCATGGTAACCATGGCGTTTAGTTGCCATGGCAACTATGGGGTTCTGTTGCCATTGTAACCATGGGGTTGGGTTGCCATGGCAACCATGGGGTTGTGTTGCCATGGGAACCATGGGGTTGTGTTGCCATGGCAACTATGGAGTTCTGTTGCCATGGTAACCATGGGGTTGGGTTGCCATGGCAACCATGGGGTTGTGTTGCCATGGGAACCATGGGGTTGGGTTGCCATGGCATCCACGGGGTTGGGTTGCCATGGCAACCACGGGGTTTGGTTGCCATGGCAACCATGGTGTTCTGTGTCCATGGTAACCATGGCGTTGTGTTGCCATGGTAACCATGGCGTTTAGTTGCCATGGCAACCACGGAGTTTGGTTGCCATGGCAACCATGGGGTTGTGTTGCCATGGTAACCATGGCGTTTAGTTGCCATGGCAACTATGGGGTTCTGTTGCCATGGTAACCATGGGGTTGGGTTGCCATGGCAACCATGGGGTTGTGTTGCCATGGGAACCATGGGGTTGGGTTGCCATGGCATCCACGGGGTTGGGTTGCCATGGCAACCACGGGGTTTGGTTGCCATGGCAACCATGGGGTTCTGTGTCCATGGTAACCATGGGTTTGGGTTACCATGGCAACCATGGGGTTGTGTTGTCATGGGAACCATGGGGTTGGGTTGCCATGGCAACCATGGGGTTGGGTTGCCATGGCAACCATGGGGTTGTGTTCCCATGGTAACCATGGGGTTGGGTTGCCATGGCATCTACGGGGTTGGGTTGCCATGGCAACCACGGGGTTTGGTTGCCATGGCAATCTTGGGGTTCTGTGTCCATGGTAACCATGGCGTTGTGTTGCCATGGTAACCATGGCGTTTAGTTGCCATGGCAACCACGGAGTTTGGTTGCCATGGTAACCATGGGGTTGTTTTGCCATGGTAACCATGGCGTTTAGTTGCCATGGCAACCATGGGGTTCTGTTGCCATGGTAACAATGGGGTTGTGTTGCCATGGGAACCATGGGGTTGGGTTGCCATGGCATCCACGGGGTTGGGTTGCCATGGCAACCACGGGGTTTCGTTGCCATGGCAACCATGGGGTTCTGTGTCCATGGTAACCATGGCGTTGTGTTGCCATGGTAACCATGGCGTTTTGTTGCCATGACAACTATGGGGTTCTGTTGCCATGGTAACCATGGGGTTGGGTTGCCATGGCAACCATGGGGTTGGGTTGCCATGGCAACCATGGGGTTGTGTTGCCATGGTAACCATGGGGTTGGGTTGCCATGGCAACCATGGGGTTGTGTTGCCACGGTAACCATGGCGTTTAGTTGCCATGGCAACCACGGAGTTTGGTTGCCATGGTAACCACGGAGTTTGGTTGCCATGGTAACCATGGGGTTGGGTTGCCATGGCAACCATGGGGTTGTGTTGCCATGGTAACCATGGGGTTGGGTTGCCATTGCAACCATGGGGTTGTGTTGCCATGGTAACCATGGCGTTTAGTTGCCATGGCAACTTTTGGGTTCTGTTGCCATGGTAACCATGGGGTTGGGATTCCATGGCAACCATGGGGTTGTGTTGCCATGGGAACCATGGGGTTGGGTTGCCATGGCATCCACGGGGTTGGGTTGCCATGGCAACCACGGGGTTTCGTTGCCATGGCAACCATGGGGTTCTGTGTCCATGGTAACCATGGCGTTGTGTTGCCATGGTAACCATGGCGTTTAGTTGCCATGGCAACCACGGAGTTTGGTTGCCATGGTAACCATGGGGTTGTGTTGCCATGGTAACCGTGGCGTTTAGTTGCCATGGCAACTATGGGGTTCTGTTGCCATGGTAACCATGGGGTTGGGTTGCCATGGCAACCATGGGGTTGTGTTGCCATGGGAACCATGGGGTTGGGTTGCCATGGCAACCACGGGGTTTGGTTGCCATGGCAACCATGGTGCTCTGTGTCCATGGTAACAATGGCGTTGTGTTGCCATGGTAACCATGGCGTTTAGTTGCCATGGCAACCACGGAGTTTGGTTGCCATGGTAACCATGGGGTTGTGTTTCCATGGTAACCATGGCGTTTAGTTGCCATGGCAACTATGGGGTTCTGTTGCCATGGTAACCACGGGGTTTGGTTGCCATGGGAACCATGGTGTTCTGTGTCCATGGTAACCATGGGGTTGTGTTGCCATGGTAACCATGGCGTTTTGTTGCCATGGCAACTATGGGGTTCTCTTGCCATGGCAACCATGGGGTAGTGTTTCCATGGCAACCACGGGGTTTGGTTGCCATGGTAACCATGGGGTTGGGTTGCCATGGCAACCATGGGGTTGGGTTGCCATGGTAACCATGGGGTTGTGTTGCCATGGTAACCATGGGGTTGGGTTGCCATGGCAACCATGGGGTTGTGTTGCCATGGTAACCATGGCGTTTAGTTTCCATGGCAACTATGGGGTTCTGTTGCCATGGTAACCATGGGGTTGGGTTGCCATGGCAACCATGGGGTTGTGTTGCCATGGGAACCATGGGGTTGGGTTGCCATGGCATCCACGGGGTTGGGTTGACATGGCAACCACTAAGGTTTGGTTGCCATGGCAACCATGGGGTTGTGTTGCCATGGTAACCATGGCGTTTAGTTGCCATGGCAACTATGGGGTTCTGTTGCCATGGTAACCATGGGGTTGGGTTGCCATGGCAACCATGGGGTTGTGTTGCCATGGGAACCATGGGGTTGGGTTGCCATGGCAACCATGGGGTTGGGTTGCCATGGTAACCATGGCGTTGTGTTGCCATGGTAACCATGGCGTTTAGTTGCCATGGCAACCACGGAGTTTGGTTGCCATGGTAACCACGGGGTTTGGTTGCCATGGTAACCATGGGGTTGGGTTGCCATGGCAACCATGGGGTTGTGTTGCCATGGCAACCATGGGGTTGTGTTGCCATGGTAACCATGGCGTTTAGTTGTCATGGCATCCATGGGGTTGTGTTGCCATGGGAACCATGGGGTTGGGTTGCCATGGCATCCACGGGGTTGGGTTGCCATGTCAACCACGGGGTTTGGTTGCCATGGCAACCATGGGGTTCTGTGTCCATGGTAACCATGGCGTTGTGTTGCCATGGTAACCATGGGATTGGGTTGCCATGGCAACCCAGGGGTTGTGTTGCCATGGTAACCATGGCGTTTAGTTGCCATGGCAACTATGGGGTTCTGTTGCCATGGTAACCATGGGGTTGGGTTGCCATGGCAACCATGGGGTTGTGTTGCCATGGTAACCATGGGGTTGGGTTGCCATGGCAACCATGGGGTTGGGTTGCCATGGTAACCATGGCGTTGTGTTGCCATGGTAACCATGGCGTTTAGTTGCCATGGCAACCACGGAGTTTGGTTGCCATGGTAACCACGGGGTTTGGTTGCCATGGTAACCATGGGGTTGGGTTGCCATGGCAACCATGGGGTTGTGTTGCCATGGTAACCATGGGGTTCGGTTGCCATGGCAACCATGGGGTTGTGTTGCCATGGTAACCATGGCGTTTAGTTGCCATGGCAACTATGGGGTTCTGTTGCCATGGTAACCATGGGGTTGGGTTGCCATGGGAACCATGGGGTTGTGTTGCCATGGCAACCATGGCGTTTAGTTCCATGGCAACCACGGGGTTGTGTTGCCATGGTAACCATGGGGTTGTGTTGCCATGGCATCCACAGGGTTGGGTTGCCATGGCAACCACGGGGTTTGGTTGCCATGGCAACCATGGGGTTCTGTGTCCATGGTAACCATGGGGTTGTGTTGCCATGGTAACCATGGCGTTTTGTTCCCATGGCAACTATCGGGTTGTGTTGCCATGGCAACCATGGGGTAGTGTTTCCATGGCAACCATGGGGTAGTGTTGCCATGGTAACGATGGGGTTGGGTTGCCATGGCAACCACGGGGTTGTGTTCTCATGGGAACCATGGGGTTGTGTTGCCATGGCAACCATGGGGTTGGGTTGCCATGGCAACCATGGGGTTGTGTTGCCATGGTAACCATGGGGTTGGGTTGCCATGGCAACCATGGGGTTGTGTTGCCATGGTAACCATGGCGTTTAGTTGCCATGGCAACTATGGGGTTCTGTTGCCATGGGAACCATGGGGTTGTGTTCTCATGGGAACCATGGGGTTGGGTTGCCATGGCAACCATGGTGTTGTGTTGCCATGGGAACCATGGGGTTGGGTTGTCATGGCATCCACGGGGTTGGGTTGCCATGGCAACCACGGGGTTTGGTTGCCATGGCAACCATGGGGTTGTGTTGCCATGGTAACCATGGGGTTGTGTTGCCATGGTAACCATGGCGTTTTCTTGCCATAGCAACTATGGGGTTCTGTTGCCATGGCAACCATGGGGTAGTGTTTCCATGGCAACCATGGGGTAGTGTTGCCATGGTAACGATGGGGTTGGCTTGCCATGGCAACCACGGGGTTGTGTTCTCATGGGAACCATGGGGTTGTGTTGCCATGTTAACCATGGTGTTGGGTTGCCATGGCAACCACGGGGTTTGGTTGCTATGGCAACTATGGGGTTCTGTTGCCATGGTAACCATGGCGTTTTGTTGCGATGGCAACTATGGGGTTCTGTTGCCATGGCAACCATGGGGTAGTGTTTCCATGGCAACCATGGGGTTGTGTTGCCATGGTAACTATGCGGTTGGGTTGCTATGGAAACTATGGGGTTTAGTTGCCTTGGCAACCATGGGGATGGGTTGCCATGGCAACCATGGGGTTGTGTTGCCATGGTAACCATGGCGTTTAGTTGCCATGGCAACTATGGGGTTCTGTTGCCATGGTAACCATGGGGTTCTGTTGCCATGGTAACCATGGGGTTGGGTTGCCATGGCAACCATGGGGTTGTGTTTCCATGGGAACCATGGGGTTGGGTTGCCATGGCATCCACGGGGTTGGGTTGCCATGGCAACCACGGGGTTCTGTGTCCATGGTAACCATGGGGTTGTGTTGCCATGGTAACCATGGCGTTTTCTTGCCATGGCAACTATGGGGTTCTGTTGCCATGGCAACCATGGGGTAGTGTTTCCATGGCAACCATGGGGTAGTGTTGCCATGGTAACGATGGGGTTGGCTTGCCATGGAACCACGGGGTTGTGTTCTCATGGGAACCATGGGGTTGTGTTGCCATGGTAACCATGGGGTTGGGTTGCCATGGCAACCACGGGGTTTGGTTGCTATGGTAACCATGGGGTTGGGTTGCCATGGCAACCATGGGGTTGTGTTCCAAGGTAACCATGGCGTTTAGTTTCCATGGCAACCACGGGCTTTGGTTGCCATGGTAACCATGGGGTTGGGTTGCCATGGCAACCATGGGGTTGTGATGCCATGGTAACCATGGCGTTTTGTTGCGATGGCAACTATGGGGTTGTGTTGCCATGGTAACCATGGGGTTGTGTTGCCATGGTAACCATGGGGTTGGGTTGCCATGGCAATCATGGGGTAGTGTTTCCATGGCAACTATGGGGTTCTGTTGCCATGGTAACTATGGGGTTGGGTTGCTATGGAAACTATGGGGTTTAGTTGCCTTGGCAACCATGGGGTTGGGTTGCCATGGCAACCATGGGGTTGTGTTGCCATGGTAACCATGGGGTTGGGTTGCCATGGCAACCATGGGGTTGTGTTGCCATGGTAACCATATCGTTTAGTTGCCATGGCAACTATGGGGTTGTGTTGCCATGGTAACCATGGGGTTGGGTTGCCATGGCAACCATGAGGTTGTGTTGCCATGGGAACCATGGGGTTGGGTTGCCATGGCATCCACGGGGTTGGGTTGCCATGGCAACTACGGGGTTTGGTTGCCATGGCAACCATGGGGTTCTGTGTCCATGGTAACCATGGGGTTGTGTTGCCATGGTAACCATGGCGTTTTGTTGCCATGGGAACCATGGGGTTGGGTTGCCATGGCATCCACGGTGTTGGGTTGCCATGGCAACCACGGGGTTTGGTTGCCATGGGAACCATGGTGTTCTGTGTCCATGGTAACCATGGGGTTGTGTTGCCATGGTAACCATGGCGTTTTTTTGCCATGGCAACTATGGGGTTCTCTTGCCATGGCAACCATGGGGTAGTGTTTCCATGGCAACCACGGGGTTTGGTTGCCATGGTAACCATGGGGTTGGGTTGCCATGGCAACCATGGGGTTGGGTTGCCATGGTAACCATGGGGTTGTGTTGCCATGGTAACCATGGGGTTGGGTTGCCATGGCAACCATGGGGTTGTGTTGCCATGGTAACCATGGCGTTTAGTTTCCATGGCAACTATGGGGTTCTGTTGCCATGGTAACCATGGGGTTGGGTTGCCATGGCAACCATGGGGTTGTGTTGCCATGGGAACCATGGGGTTGGGTTGCCATGGCATCCACGGGGTTGGGTTGACATGGCAACCACTAAGGTTTGGTTGCCATGGCAACCATGGGGTTGTGTTGCCATGGTAACCATGGCGTTTAGTTGCCATGGCAACTATGGGGTTCTGTTGCCATGGTAACCATGGGGTTGGGTTGCCATGGCAACCATGGGGTTGTGTTGCCATGGGAACCATGGGGTTGGGTTGCCATGGCAACCATGGGGTTGGGTTGCCATGGTAACCATGGCGTTGTGTTGCCATGGTAACCATGGCGTTTAGTTGCCATGGCAACCACGGAGTTTGGTTGCCATGGTAACCACGGGGTTTGGTTGCCATGGTAACCATGGGGTTGGGTTGCCATGGCAACCATGGGGTTGTGTTGCCATGGCAACCATGGGGTTGTGTTGCCATGGTAACCATGGCGTTTAGTTGTCATGGCATCCATGGGGTTGTGTTGCCATGGGAACCATGGGGTTGGGTTGCCATGGCATCCACGGGGTTGGGTTGCCATGTCAACCACGGGGTTTGGTTGCCATGGCAACCATGGGGTTCTGTGTCCATGGTAACCATGGCGTTGTGTTGCCATGGTAACCATGGGATTGGGTTGCCATGGCAACCCAGGGGTTGTGTTGCCATGGTAACCATGGCGTTTAGTTGCCATGGCAACTATGGGGTTCTGTTGCCATGGTAACCATGGGGTTGGGTTGCCATGGCAACCATGGGGTTGTGTTGCCATGGTAACCATGGGGTTGGGTTGCCATGGCAACCATGGGGTTGGGTTGCCATGGTAACCATGGCGTTGTGTTGCCATGGTAACCATGGCGTTTAGTTGCCATGGCAACCACGGAGTTTGGTTGCCATGGTAACCACGGGGTTTGGTTGCCATGGTAACCATGGGGTTGGGTTGCCATGGCAACCATGGGGTTGTGTTGCCATGGTAACCATGGGGTTCGGTTGCCATGGCAACCATGGGGTTGTGTTGCCATGGTAACCATGGCGTTTAGTTGCCATGGCAACTATGGGGTTCTGTTGCCATGGTAACCATGGGGTTGGGTTGCCATGGGAACCATGGGGTTGTGTTGCCATGGCAACCATGGCGTTTAGTTCCATGGCAACCACGGGGTTGTGTTGCCATGGTAACCATGGGGTTGTGTTGCCATGGCATCCACAGGGTTGGGTTGCCATGGCAACCACGGGGTTTGGTTGCCATGGCAACCATGGGGTTCTGTGTCCATGGTAACCATGGGGTTGTGTTGCCATGGTAACCATGGCGTTTTGTTCCCATGGCAACTATCGGGTTGTGTTGCCATGGCAACCATGGGGTAGTGTTTCCATGGCAACCATGGGGTAGTGTTGCCATGGTAACGATGGGGTTGGGTTGCCATGGCAACCACGGGGTTGTGTTCTCATGGGAACCATGGGGTTGTGTTGCCATGGCAACCATGGGGTTGGGTTGCCATGGCAACCATGGGGTTGTGTTGCCATGGTAACCATGGGGTTGGGTTGCCATGGCAACCATGGGGTTGTGTTGCCATGGTAACCATGGCGTTTAGTTGCCATGGCAACTATGGGGTTCTGTTGCCATGGGAACCATGGGGTTGTGTTCTCATGGGAACCATGGGGTTGGGTTGCCATGGCAACCATGGTGTTGTGTTGCCATGGGAACCATGGGGTTGGGTTGTCATGGCATCCACGGGGTTGGGTTGCCATGGCAACCACGGGGTTTGGTTGCCATGGCAACCATGGGGTTGTGTTGCCATGGTAACCATGGGGTTGTGTTGCCATGGTAACCATGGCGTTTTCTTGCCATAGAAACTATGGGGTTCTGTTGCCATGGCAACCATGGGGTAGTGTTTCCATGGCAACCATGGGGTAGTGTTGCCATGGAAACGATGGGGTTGGCTTGCCATGGCAACCACGGGGTTGTGTTCTCATGGGAACCATGGGGTTGTGTTGCCATGTTAACCATGGTGTTGGGTTGCCATGGCAACCACGGGGTTTGGTTGCTATGGCAACTATGGGGTTCTGTTGCCATGGTAACCATGGCGTTTTGTTGCGATGGCAACTATGGTGTTCTGTTGCCATGGCAACCATGGGGTAGTGTTTCCATGGCAACCATGGGGTTGTGTTGCCATGGTAACTATGCGGTTGGGTTGCTATGGAAACTATGGGGTTTAGTTGCCTTGGCAACCATGGGGATGGGTTGCCATGGCAACCATGGGGTTGTGTTGCCATGGTAACCATGGCGTTTAGTTGCCATGGCAACTATGGGGTTCTGTTGCCATGGTAACCATGGGGTTCTGTTGCCATGGTAACCATGGGGTTGGGTTGCCATGGCAACCATGGGGTTGTGTTTCCATGGGAACCATGGGGTTGGGTTGCCATGGCATCCACGGGGTTGGGTTGCCATGGCAACCACGGGGTTCTGTGTCCATGGTAACCATGGGGTTGTGTTGCCATGGTAACCATGGCGTTTTCTTGCCATGGCAACTATGGGGTTCTGTTGCCATGGCAACCATGGGGTAGTGTTTCCATGGCAACCATGGGGTAGTGTTGCCATGGTAACGATGGGGTTGGCTTGCCATGGAACCACGGGGTTGTGTTCTCATGGGAACCATGGGGTTGTGTTGCCATGGTAACCATGGGGTTGGGTTGCCATGGCAACCACGGGGTTTGGTTGCTATGGTAACCATGGGGTTGGGTTGCCATGGCAACCATGGGGTTGTGTTCCAAGGTAACCATGGCGTTTAGTTTCCATGGCAACCACGGGCTTTGGTTGCCATGGTAACCATGGGGTTGGGTTGCCATGGCAACCATGGGGTTGTGATGCCATGGTAACCATGGCGTTTTGTTGCGATGGCAACTATGGGGTTGTGTTGCCATGGTAACCATGGGGTTGTGTTGCCATGGTAACCATGGGGTTGGGTTGCCATGGCAATCATGGGGTAGTGTTTCCATGGCAACTATGGGGTTCTGTTGCCATGGTAACTATGGGGTTGGGTTGCTATGGAAACTATGGGGTTTAGTTGCCTTGGCAACCATGGGGTTGGGTTGCCATGGCAACCATGGGGTTGTGTTGCCATGGTAACCATGGGGTTGGGTTGCCATGGCAACCATGGGGTTGTGTTGCCATGGTAACCATATCGTTTAGTTGCCATGGCAACTATGGGGTTGTGTTGCCATGGTAACCATGGGGTTGGGTTGCCATGGCAACCAAGAGGTTGTGTTGCCATGGGAACCATGGGGTTGGGTTGCCATGGCATCCACGGGGTTGGGTTGCCATGGCAACTACGGGGTTTGGTTGCCATGGCAACCATGGGGTTCTGTGTCCATGGTAACCATGGGGTTGTGTTGCCATGGTAACCATGGCGTTTTGTTGCCATGGGAACCATGGGGTTGGGTTGCCATGGCATCCACGGTGTTGGGTTGCCATGGCAACCACGGGGTTTGGTTGCCATGGGAACCATGGTGTTCTGTGTCCATGGTAACCATGGGGTTGTGTTGCCATGGTAACCATGGCGTTTTTTTGCCATGGCAACTATGGGGTTCTCTTGCCATGGCAACCATGGGGTAGTGTTTCCATGGCAACCACGGGGTTTGGTTGCCATGGTAACCATGGGGTTGGGTTGCCATGGCAACCATGGGGTTGGGTTGCCATGGTAACCATGGGGTTGTGTTGCCATGGTAACCATGGGGTTGGGTTGCCATGGCAACCATGGGGTTGTGTTGCCATGGTAACCATGGCGTTTAGTTTCCATGGCAACTATGGGGTTCTGTTGCCATGGTAACCATGGGGTTGGGTTGCCATGGCAACCATGGGGTTGTGTTGCCATGGGAACCATGGGGTTGGGTTGCCATGGCATCCACGGGGTTGGGTTGACATGGCAACCACTAAGGTTTGGTTGCCATGGCAACCATGGGGTTGTGTTGCCATGGTAACCATGGCGTTTAGTTGCCATGGCAACTATGGGGTTCTGTTGCCATGGTAACCATGGGGTTGGGTTGCCATGGCAACCATGGGGTTGTGTTGCCATGGTAACCATGGGGTTGGGTTGCCATGGCAACCATGGGGTTGGGTTGCCATGGTAACCATGGCGTTGTGTTGCCATGGTAACCATGGCGTTTAGTTGCCATGGCAACCACGGAGTTTGGTTGCCATGGTAACCACGGGGTTTGGTTGCCATGGTAACCATGGGGTTGGGTTGCCATGGCAACCATGGGGTTGTGTTGCCATGGTAACCATGGGGTTGGGTTGCCATGGCAACCATGGGGTTGTGTTGCCATGGTAACCATGGCGTTTAGTTGCCATGGCAACTATGGGGTTCTGTTGCCATGGTAACCATGGGGTTGGGTTGCCATGGCAACCATGGGGTTGTGTTGCCATGGGAACCATGGGGTTGGGTTGCCATGGCATCCACGGGGTTGGGTTACCATGGCATCCACGGAGTTTGTTTGCCATGGTAACCATGGTGTTGTGTTGCCATGGTAACCATGGCGTTTTGTTGCCATGGCAACTATGGGGTTCTGTTGCCATGGTAACCATGGGGTTGGGTTGCCATGGCAACCATGGGGTTGGGTTGCCATGGCAACCATGGGGTTGTGTTGCCATGGGAACCATGGGGTTGGGTTGCCATGGCAACCATGGGGTTGTGTTGCCACGGTAACCATGGCGTTTAGTTGCCATGGCAACCACGGAGTTTGGTTGCCATGGTAACCACGGGGTTTGGTTGCCATGGTAACCATGGGGTTGGGTTGCCATGGCAACCATGGGGTTGTGTTGCCATGTTAACCATGGGGTTGGGTTGCCATGGCAACCATGGGGTTGTGTTGCCATGGTAACCATGGCGTTTAGTTGCCATGGCAACTTTTGGGTTCTGTTGCCATGGTAACTATGGGGTTGGGATGCCATGGCAACCATGGGGTTGTGTTGCCATGGGAACCATGGGGTTGGGTTGCCATGGCATCCACGGGGTTGGGTTGCCATGGCAACCACGGGGTTTGGTTGCCATGGCAACCATGGGGTTCTGTGTCCATGGTAACCATGGCGTTGTGTTGCCATGGTAACCATGGCGTTTAGTTGCCATGGCAACCACGGAGTTTGGTTGCCATGGTAACCATGGGGTTGTGTTTCCATGGTAACCGTGGCGTTTAGTTGCCATGGCAACTATGGGGTTCTGTTGCCATGGTAACCATGGGGTTGGGTTGCCATGGCAACCATGGGGTTGTGTTGCCATGGGAACCATGGGGTTGGGTTGCCATGGCAACCACGGGGTTTGGTTGCCATGGCAACCATGGTGTTCTGTGTCCATGGTAACAATGGCGTTGTGTTGCCATGGTAACCATGGCGTTTAGTTGCCATGGCAACCACGGAGTTTGGTTGCCATGGTAACCATGGGGTTGTGTTTCCATGGTAACCATGGCGTTTAGTTGCCATGGCAACTATGGGGTTCTGTTGCCATGGTAACCATGGGGTTGGGTTGCCATGGCATCCACGGGGTTGGGTTGCCATGGCAACCATGGGGTTGGGTTGCCATGGTAACCATGGCGTTGTGTTGCCATGGTAACCATGGCGTTTAGTTGCCATTGCAACCACGGAGTTTGCTTGCCATGGTAACCACGGGGTTTGGTTGCCAAGGTAACCATGGGTTTGGGTTGCCATGGCAACCATGGGGTTGTGTTGCCATGGTAACCATGGCGTTTAGTTGCCATGGCAACCATGGGGTTCTGTTGCCATGGTAACCATGGGGTTGGGTTGCCATGGCAACCATGGGGTTGTGTTGCCATGGGAACCATGGGGTTGGGTTGCCATGGCATCCACGGGGTTGGGTTGCCGTGGCAACTACGGGGTTTGGTTGCCATGGCAACCATGGGGTTCTGTGTCCATGGTAACCATGGGGTTGTGTTGCCATGGTAACCATGGCGTTTTGTTGCCATGGGAACCATGGGGTTGGGTTGCCATGGCATCCACGGTGTTGGGTTGCCATGGCAACCACGGGGTTTGGTTGCCATGGGAACCATGGTGTTCTGTGTCCATGGTAACCATGGCGTTTAGTTGCCATGGCAACTATGGGGTTCTGTTGCCATGGTAACCATGGGGTTGGGTTGCCATGGCAACCATGGGGTTGTGTTGCCATGGGAACCATGGGGTTGGGTTGCAATGGCATCCACGGGGTTGGGTTGCCATGGCAACCACTAAGGTTTGGTTGCCATGGCAACCATGGGGTTGTGTTGCCATGGTAACCATGGCGTTTAGTTGCCATGGCAACTATGGGGTTCTGTTGCCATGGTAACCATGGGGTTGGGTTGCCATGGCAACCATGGGGTTGTGTTGCCATGGTAACCATGGGGTTGGGTTGCCATGGCAACCATGGGGTTGGGTTGCCATGGTAACCATGGCGTTGTGTTGCCATGGTAACCATGGCGTTTAGTTGCCATGGCAACCACGGAGTTTGGTTGCCATGGTAACCACGGGGTTTGGTTGCCATGGTAACCATGGGGTTGGGTTGCCATGGCAACCATGGGGTTGTGTTGCCATGGTAACCATGGGGTTGGGTTGCCATGGCAACCATGGGGTTGTGTTGCCATGGTAACCATGGCGTTTAGTTGCCATGGCAACTATGGGGTTCTGTTGCCATGGTAACCATGGGGTTGGGTTGCCATGGCAACCATGGGGTTGTGTTGCCATGGGAACCATGGGGTTGTGTTGCCATGGCATCCACGGGGTTGGGTTGCCATGGCAACCATGGGGTTGTGTTGTCATGGGAACCATGGGGTTGGGTTGCCATGGCAACCATGGGGCTGGGTTGCCATGGCAACCATGGGGTTGGGTTGCCATGGCAACCATGGGGTTGTGTTGCCATGGTAAACATGGCGTTTAGTTGCCATGGCAACCACGGGGTTTGGTTGCCATGGTAACCATGGGGTTGTGTTGCCATGGTAACCATGGCGTTTAGTTGCCATGGCAACTATGGGGTTCTGTTGCCATGGTAACCATGGGGTTGGGTTGCCATGGCAACCATGGGGTTGTGTTGCCATGGGAACCATGGGGTTGGGTTGCCATGGCATCCACGGGGTTGGGTTGCCATGGCAACCACGGGGTTTGGTTGCCATGGCAACCATGGGGTTCTGTGTCCATGGTAACCATGGCGTTGTGTTGCCATGGTAACCATGGCGTTTAGTTGCTATGGCAACTATGGGGTTCTGTTTCCATGGTAACCATGGGGTTGGGTTACCATGGCAACCATGGGGTTGTGTTGTCATGGGAACCATGGGGTTGGGTTGCCATGGCAACCATGGGGTTGGGTTGCCATGGCAACCATGGGGTTGGGTTGCCATGGTAACCATGGCGTTTAGTTGCCATGGCAACCACGGGGTTTGGTTGCCATGTTAACCATGGGGTTGTGTTGCCATGGCAACCATGGGGTTGGGTTGCCATGGCAACCATGGGGTTGGGTTCCCATGGTAACCATGGGGTTGGGTTGCCATGGCAACCATGGGGTTGTGTTGCCATGGTAACCATGGCGTTTAGTTGCCATGGCAACTATGGGGTTCTGTTGCCATGGTAACCATGGGGTTGGGTTGCCATGGCAACCATGGGGTTGTGTTGCCATGGCAACCATGGGGTTGGGTTGCCATGGCATCCACGGGGTTGGGTTGCCATGGCAACCACGGGGTTTGGTTGCCATGGCAACCATTGGGTTCTGTGTCCATGGTAACCATGGTGTTGTGTTGCCATGGTAACCATGGCGTTTTTTTGCCATGGCAACTATGGGGTTCTGTTGCCATGGCAACCACGGGGTTTGGTTGCCATGGTAACCATGGGGTTGGGTTGCCATGGCAACCATGGGGTTAGGTTGCCATGGCAACCATGGGGTTGTGTTGCCATGGTAACCATGGGGTTGTGTTGCCATGGCAACCATGGGGTTGTGTTGCCATGGTAACCATGGCGTTTGGTTGCCATGGCAACTATGGGGTTCTGTTGCCATGGTAACCATGGGGTTGGGTTGCCATGGCAACCATAGGGTTGTGTTGCCATGGGAACCATGGGGTTGGGTTGCCATGGCATCCACGGGGTTGGGTTGCCATGGCAACCACGGGGTTTGGTTGCCATGGCAACCATGGGGTTCTGTGTCCATGGTAACCATGGCGTTGTGTTGCCATGGTAACCATGGGATTGGGTTGCCATGGCAACCCAGGGGTTGTGTTGCCATGGTAACCATGGCGTTTAGTTGCCATGGCAACTATGGGGTTCTGTTGCCATGGTAACCATGGGGTTGGGTTGCCATGGCAACCATGGGGTTGTGTTGCCATGGTAACCATGGGGTTGGGTTGCCATGGCAACCATGGGGTTGGGTTGCCATGGCATCCACGGTGTTGGGTTGCCATGGCAACCACGGGGTTTGGTTGCCATGGGAACCATGGTGTTCTGTGTCCATGGTAACCATGGGGTTGTGTTGCCATGGTAACCATGGCGTTTTGTTGCCATGGCAACTATGGGGTTCTCTTGCCATGGCAACCATGGGGTAGTGTTTCCATGGCAACCACGGGGTTTGGTTGCCATGGTAACCATGGGGTTGGGTTGCCATGGCAACCATGGGGTTGGGTTGCCATGGTAACCATGGGGTTGTGTTGCCATGGTAACCATGGGGTTTAGTTGCCATGGCAACCATGGGGTTGTGTTGCCATGGTAACCATGGCGTTTAGTTTCCATGGCAACTATGGGGTTCTGTTGCCATGGTAACCATGGGGTTGGATTGCCATGGCAACCATGGGGTTGTGTTGCCATGGGAACCATGGGGTTGGGTTGCAATGGCATCCACGGGGGTGGGTTGCCATGGCAACCACTAAGGTTTGGTTGCCATGGCAACCATGGGGTTGTGTTGCCATGGTAACCATGGCGTTTAGTTGCCATGGCAACTATGGAGTTCTGTTGCCATGGTAACCATGGGGTTTGGTTGCCATGGCAACCATGGGGTTGTGTTGCCATGGTAACCATGGGGTTGGGTTGCCATGGCAACCATGGGGTTGGGTTGCCATGGTAACCATGGCGTTGTGTTGCCATGGTAACCATGGCGTTTAGTTGCCATGGCAACCACGGAGTTTGGTTGCCATGGTAACCACGGGGTTTGGTTGCCATGGTAACCATGGGGTTGGGTTGCCATGGCAACCATGGGGTTGTGTTGCCATGGTAACCATGGGGTTGGGTTGCCATGGCAACCATGGGGTTGTGTTGCCATGGTAACCATGGCGTTTAGTTGCCATGGCAACTATGGGGTTCTGTTGCCATGGTAACCTTGGGGTTGGGTTGCCATGGCAACCATGGGGTTGTGTTGCCATGGGAACCATGGGGTTGGGTTGCCATGGCATCCACGGGGTTGGGTTACCATGGCATCCACGGAGTTTGGTTGCCATGGTAACCATGGGGTTGTGTTGCCATGGTAACCATGGCGTTTAGTTGCCATGGCAACTATGGGGTTCTGTTGCCACGGTAACCATGGGGTTGGGTTGCCATGGCAACCATGGAGTTGTGTTGCCATGGGAACCATGGGGTTGGGTTGCCATGGCATCCACGGGGTTGGGTTGCCATGGCAACCATGGGGTTGTGTTGTCATGGGAACCATGGGGTTGGGTTGCCATGGCAACCATGGGGCTGGGTTGCCATGGCAACCATGGGGTTGTGTTGCCATGGTAAACATGGCGTTTAGTTGCCATGGCAACCACGGGGTTTGGTTGCCATGGTAACCATGGGGTTGTGTTGCCATGGTAACCATGGCGTTTAGTTGCCATGGCAACTATGGGGTTCTGTTGCCATGGTAACCATGGGGTTGGGTTGCCATGGCAACCATGGGGTTGTGTTGCCATGGGAACCATGGGGTTGGGTTGCCATGGCATCCACGGGGTTGGGTTGCCATGGCAACCACGGGGTTTGGTTGCCATGGCAACCATGGGGTTCTGTGTCCATGGTAACCATGGCGTTGTGTTGCCATGGTAACCATGGCGTTTAGTTGCTATGGCAACTATGGGGTTCTGTTTCCATGGTAACCATGGGGTTGGGTTACCATGGCAACCATGGGGTTGTGTTGTCATGGGAACCATGGGGTTGGGTTGCCATGGCAACCATGGGGTTTGGTTGCCATGGCAACCATGGGGTTGGGTTGCCATGGTAACCATGGCGTTTAGTTGCCATGGCAACCACGGGGTTTGGTTGCCATGTTAACCATGGGGTTGTGTTGCCATGGCAACCATGGGGTTGGGTTGCCATGGCAACCATGGGGTTGGGTTCCCATGGTAACCATGGGGTTGGGTTGCCATGGCAACCATGGGGTTGTGTTGCCATGGTAACCATGGCGTTTAGTTGCCATGGCAACTATGGGGTTCTGTTGCCATGGTAACCATGGGGTTGGGTTGCCATGGCAACCATGGGGTTGTGTTGCCATGGGAACCATGGGGTTGGGTTGCCATGGCATCCACGGGTTTGGGTTGCCATGGCAACCACGGGGTTTGGTTGCCATGGCAACCATTGGGTTCTGTGTCCATGGTAACCATGGGGTTGTGTTGCCATGGTAACCATGGCGTTTTTTTTCCATGGCAACTATGGGGTTCTGTTGCCATGG
This sequence comes from Netta rufina, assembly GCF_964035555.1. Lineage (NCBI taxonomy): Eukaryota > Metazoa > Chordata > Aves > Anseriformes > Anatidae > Netta > Netta rufina. The sequence continues at coordinate 392,391 of NW_028168888.1, read as the reverse complement.
CAACCACGGGGTTTGGTTGCCATGGTAACCATGGGGTTGGGTTGCCATGGCAACCATGGGGTTAGGTTGCCATGGCAACCATGGGGTTGTGTTGCCATGGTAACCATGGGGTTGTGTTGCCATGGCAACCATGGGGTTGTGTTGCCATGGTAACCATGGCGTTTGGTTGCCATGGCAACTATGGGGTTCTGTTGCCATGGTAACCATGGGGTTGGGTTGCCATGGCAACCATAGGGTTGTGTTGCCATGGGAACCATGGGGTTGGGTTGCCATGGCATCCACGGGGTTGGGTTGCCATGGCAACCACGGGGTTTGGTTGCCATGGCAACCATGGGGTTCTGTGTCCATGGTAACCATGGCGTTGTGTTGCCATGGTAACCATGGGATTGGGTTGCCATGGCAACCCAGGGGTTGTGTTGCCATGGTAACCATGGCGTTTAGTTGCCATGGCAACTATGGGGTTCTGTTGCCATGGTAACCATGGGGTTGGGTTGCCATGGCAACCATGGGGTTGTGTTGCCATGGTAACCATGGGGTTGGGTTGCCATGGCAACCATGGGGTTGGGTTGCCATGGTAACCATGGCGTTGTGTTGCCATGGTAACCATGGCGTTTAGTTGCCATGGCAACCACGGAGTTTGGTTGCCATGGTAACCACGGGGCTTGGTTGCCATGGTAACCATGGGGTTGGGTTGCCATGGCAACCATGGGGTTGTGTTGCCATGGTAACCATGGGGTTCGGTTGCCATTGCAACCATGGGGTTGTGTTGCCATGGTAACCATGGCGTTTAGTTGCCATGGCAACTATGGGGTTCTGTTGCCATGGTAACCATGGGGTTTCGTTGCCATGGGAACCATGGGGTTGTGTTGCCATGGTAACCATGGCGTTTAGTTGCCATGGCAACCACGGGGTTGTGTTGCCATGGTAACCATGGGGTTGTGTTGCCATGGCATCCACAGGGTTGGGTTGCCATGGCAACCACGGGGTTTGGTTGCCATGGCAACCATGGGGTTCTGTGTCCATGGTAACCATGGGGTTGTGTTGCCATGGTAACCATGCGTTTTGTTCCCATGGCAACTATCGGGTTGTGTTGCCATGGCAACCATGGGGTAGTGTTTCCATGGCAACCATGGGGTAGTGTTGCCATGGTAACGATGGGGTTGGGTTGCCATGGCAACCACGGGGTTGTGTTCTCATGGGAACCATGGGGTTGTGTTGCCATGGCAACCATGGCGTTTCGTTGCCATGGCTACCACGGGGTTTGGTTGCCATGGTAACCATGGGGTTGGGTTGCCATGGCAACCATGGGGTTGTGTTGCCATGGTAACCATGGCGTTTTGTTGCGATGGCAACTATGGAGTTCGGTTGCCATGGCAACCATGGGGTAGTGTTTCCATGGCAACCATGGGGTTGTGTTGCCATGGTAACTATGGGGTTGGGTTGCTATGGAAACTATGGGGTTTAGTTGCCTTGGCAACCATGGGGTTGGGTTGCCATGGCAACCATGGGGTTGTGTTGCCATGGTAACCATGGCGTTTAGTTGCCATGGCAACTATGGGGTTCTGTTGCCATGGTAACCATGGGGTTGGGTTGCCATGGCAACCATGGGGTTGTGTTGCCATGGGAACCATGGGGTTGGGTTGCCATGGCATCCACGGGGTTGGGTGCCATGGCAACCACGGGGTTCTGTGTCCATGGTAACCATGGGGTTGTGTTGCCATGGTAACCATGGCGTTTTCTTGCCATGGCAACTATGGGGTTCTGTTGCCATGGCAACCATGGGGTAGTGTTTCCATGGCAACCATGGGGTAGTGTTGCCATGGTAACGATGGGGTTGGCTTGCCATGGAACCACGGGGTTGTGTTCTCATGGGAACCATGGGGTTGTGTTGCCATGGTAACCATGGGGTTGGGTTGCCATGGCAACCATGGGGTTGGGTTGCCATGGCAACCATGGGGTTGTGTTCCAAGGTAACCATGGCGTTTAGTTGCCATGGCAACCACGGGCTTTGGTTGCCATGGTAACCATGGGGTTGGGTTGCCATGGCAACCATGGGGTTGTGTTGCCATGGTAACCATGGCGTTTTGTTGCGATGGCAACTATGGGGTTCTGTTGCCATGGCAATCATGGGGTAGTGTTTCCATGGCAACTATGGGGTTCTGTTGCCATGGTAACTATGGGGTTGGGTTGCTATGGAAACTATGGGGTTTAGTTGCCTTGGCAACCATGGGGTTGGGTTGCCATGGCAACCATGGGGTTGTGTTGCCATGGTAACCATGGGGTTGGGTTGCCATGGCAACCATGGGGTTGTGTTGCCATGGTAACCATATCGTTTAGTTGCCATGGCAACTATGGGGTTGTGTTGCCATGGTAACCATGGGGTTGGGTTGCCATGGCAACCATGAGGTTGTGTTGCCATGGGAACCATGGCGTTTAGTTGCCATGGCATCCACGGGGTTGGGTTGCCATGGCAACCACGGGGTTTGGTTGCCATGGCAACCATGGGGTTCTGTGTCCATGGTAACCATGGGGTTGTGTTGCCATGGTAACCATGGCGTTTTGTTGCCATGGCAACTATGGGGTTGGGTTACCATGGCAACCATGGGGTAGTGTTTCCATGGCAACCATGGGGTAGTGTTGCCATGGTAACGATGGGGTTGGGTTGCCATGGCAACCACGGGGTTGGGTTGCCATGGCAACCACGGGGTTTGGTTGCCATGGCAACCATGGGGTTCTGTGTCCATGGTAACCATGGGGTTGTGTTCCCATGGTAACCATGGCGTTTAGTTGCCATGGCAACTATGGGGTTCTGTTGCCATGGTAACGATGGGGTTGGTTTTCCATGGCAACCATAGGTTTGTGTTGCCATGGTAACCATGGGGTTGGGTTGCCATGGCAACCATCGGGTTGGGTTGCCATGGGAACCATGGGGTTGTGTTGCCATGGTAACCATGGCGTTTAGTTGCCATGGCAACCACGGAGTTTGGTTGCCATGGTAACCATGGGGTTGGGTTGCCATGGCAACCATGGGGTTGTGTTGCCATGGCATCCACGGGGTTGGGTTGCCATGGCAACCATGGGGTTGTGTTGCCATGGTAACCATGGCGTTTAGTTGCCATGGCAACTATGGGGTTCTGTTGCCATGGTAACCATGGTGTTGGGTTGCCATGGCAAGCACGGGGTTTGGTTGCCATGGCAACCATGGGGTTCTGTGTCCATGGTAACCATGGGGTAGTGTGGCCATGGTAAACATGGCGTTTTGTTGCCATGGCAACTATGGTGTTCTGTTGCCATGGCAACCATGGGGTAGTGTTTCCATTGCAACCACGGGGTTTGGTTGCCATGGTAACCATGGGGTTGGCTTCCCATGGCAACCATGGTGTTGTGTTGCCATGGGAACCGCGGGGTTGGGTTGTCATGGCATCCACGGGGTTGGGTTGCCATGGCAACCACGGGGTTTGGTTGCCATGGCAACCATGGGGTTCTGTTGCCATGGTTACCATGGGGTTGTGTTGCCATGGTAACCATGGCGTTTTCTTCCCATGGCAACTATGGGGTTCTGTTCCCATGGCAACCAAGGGGTAGTGTTTCCATGGCAACCATGGGGTAGTGTTGCCATGGTAACGATGGGGTTGGCTTGCCATGGCAACCACGGGGTTGTGTTCTCATGGGAACCATGGGGTTGTGTTGCCATGGTAACCATGTGGTTGGGTTGCCATGGCAACCACGGGGTTTGGTTGCTATGGCAACTATGGGGTTCTGTGGCCATGGCAACCATGGGGTCGGGTTGCCATGGCAACCATAAGGTTGTGTTGCCATGGGAACCATGGGGTTGGGTTGCCATGGCAACCACAAGGTTGGGTTGCCATGGCAACCACGGGCTTTGGTTGCCAGGGCAACCATGGGGTTCTGTGTCCATGGTAACCATGGCGTTTTGTTGCGATGGCAACTATGGGGTTCTGTTGCCATGGTAACCATGGGGTAGTGTTTCCATGGCAACCATGGGGTTGTGTTGCCATGGTAACTATGGGGTTGGGTTGCTATGGAAACTATGGGGTTTAGTTGCCTTGGGAACCCTGGGGTTGGGTTGCCATGGCAACCATGGGGTTGTGTTGCCATGGTAACCATGGGGTTGGGTTGCCATGGCAACCATGGGGTTGTGTTGCCATGGTAACCATGGCGTTTATTTGCCATGGCAACTATGGGGTTCTGTTGCCATGGTAACCATGGGGTTGGGTTGCCATGGCAACCATGGGGTTGTGTTGCCATGGGAACCGTGGGGTTGGGTTGCCATGGCATCCACGGGGTTGGGTTGCCATGGCAACCACGGGGTTCTGTGTCCATGGTAACCGTGGGGTTGTGTTGCCATGGTAACCATGGCGTTTTCTTGCCATGGCAACTATGGGGTTCTGTTGCCATGGCAACCATGGGGTAGTGTTTCCATGGCAACCATGGGGTAGTGTTGCCATGGTAACGATGGGGTTGGCTTGCCATGGAACCACGGGGTTGTGTTCTCATGGGAACCATGGGGTTGTGTTGCCATGGTAACCATGGGGTTGGGTTGCCATGGCAACCACGGGGTTTGGTTGCTATGGTAACCATGGGGTTGGGTTGCCATGGGAACCATGGGGTTGTGTTGCCATGGTAACCATGGCGTTTAGTTGCCATGGCAACCACGGGCTTTGGTTGCCATGGTAACAATGGGGTTGGGTTGCCATGGCAACGATGGGGTTGTGTTGCCATGGTAACCATGGCGTTTTGTTGCGATGGCAACTATGGGGTTCTGTTGCCATGGTAACGATGGGGTTGGTTTTCCATGGCAACCATAGGTTTGTGTTGCCATGGTAACCATGGGGTTGGGTTGCCATGGCAACCATCGGGTTGGGTTGCCATGGGAACCATGGGGTTGTGTTGCCATGGTAACCATGGCGTTTAGTTGCCATGGCAACCACGGAGTTTGGTTGCCATGGTAACCATGGGGTTGGGTTGCCATGGCAACCATGGGGTTGTGTTGCCATGGCATCCACGGGGTTGGGTTGCCATGGCAACCATGGGGTTGTGTTGCCATGGTAACCATGGCGTTTAGTTGCCATGGCAACTATGGGGTTCTGTTGCCATGGTAACCATGGTGTTGGGTTGCCATGGCAAGCACGGGGTTTGGTTGCCATGGCAACCATGGGGTTCTGTGTCCATGGTAACCATGGGGTTGTGTTGCCATGGTAAACATGGCGTTTTGTTGCCATGGCAACTATGGTGTTCTGTTGCCATGGCAACCATGGGGTAGTGTTTCCATTGCAACCACGGGGTTTGGTTGCCATGGTAACCATGGGGTTGGGTTGCCATGGCAACCATGGTGTTGTGTTGCCATGGGAACCGCGGGGTTGGGTTGTCATGGCATCCACGGTGTTGGGTTGCCATGGCAACCACGGGGTTTGGTTGCCATGGCAACCATGGGGTTCTGTTGCCATGGTAACCATGGGGTTGTGTTGCCATGGTAACCATGGCGTTTTCTTGCCATGGCAACTATGGGGTTCTGTTGCCATGGCAACCAAGGGGTAGTGTTTCCATGGCAACCATGGGGTAGTGTTGCCATGGTAACGATGGGGTTGGCTTGCCATGGCAACCACGGGGTTGTGTTCTCATGGGAACCATGGGGTTGTGTTGCCATGGTAACCATGTGGTTGGGTTGCCATGGCAACCACGGGGTTTGGTTGCTATGGCAACTATGGGGTTCTGTGGCCATGGCAACCATGGGGTCGGGTTGCCATGGCAACCATAAGGTTGTGTTGCCATGGGAACCATGGGGATGGGTTGCCATGGCAACCACGGGGTTGGGTTGCCATGGCAACCACGGGCTTTGGTTGCCAGGGCAACCATGGAGTTCTGTGTCCATGGTAACCATGGCGTTTTGTTGCGATGGCAACTATGGGGTTCTGTTGCCATGGTAACCATGGGGTAGTGTTTCCATGGCAACCATGGGGTTGTGTTGCCATGGTAACGATGGGGTTGGGTTGCTATGGAAACTATGGGGTTTAGTTGCCTTGGGAACCCTGGGGTTGGGTTGCCATGGCAACCATGGGGTTGTGTTGCCATGGTAACCATGGTGTTGGGTTGCCATGGCAACCATGGGGTTGTGTTGCCATGGTAACCATGGCGTTTATTTGCCATGGCAACTATGGGGTTCTGTTGCCATGGTAACCATGGGTTTGGGTTGCCATGGCAACCATGGGGTTGTGTTGCCATGGGAACCGTGGGGTTGGGTTGCCATGGCATCCACGGGGTTGGGTTGCCATGGCAACCACGGGGTTCTGTGTCCATGGTAACCGTGGGGTTGTGTTGCCATGGTAACCATGGCGTTTTCTTGCCATGGCAACTATGGGGTTCTGTTGCCATGGCAACCATGGGGTAGTGTTTCCATGGCAACCATGGGGTAGTGTTGCCATGGTAACGATGGGGTTGGCTTGCCATGGCAACCACGGGGTTTGGTTGCTATGGTAACCATGGGGTTGGGTTGCCATGGCAACCATGGGGTTGTGTTGCCATGGTAACCATGGCGTTTATTTGCCATGGCAACTATGGGGTTCTGTTGCCATGGTAACCATGGGTTTGGGTTGCCATGGCAACCATGGGGTTGTGTTGCCATGGTAACCATGGGGTTGGGTTGCCATGGCAACCACGGGGTTTGGTTGCTATGGTAACCATGGGGTTGGGTTGCCATGGCAACCATGGGGTTGTGTTGCCATGGTAACCATGACGTTTAGTTGCCATGGCAACCACGGGGTTTGGTTGCCATGGTAACCATGGGGTTGGGTTGCCATGGCAACCATGGTGTTGGGTTGCCATGGTAACCATGGCGTTTTGTTGCGATGGCAACTATGGGGTTCTGTTGCCATGGCAACCATGGGGTAGTGTTTCCATGGCAACCATGGGGTTGTGTTGCCATGGTAACTATGGGGTTGGGTTGCTATGGAAACTATGGTGTTTAGTTGCCTCGGCAACCATGGGGTTGGGTTGCCATGGCAACCATGGGGTTGTGTTGCCATGGTAACCATGGCGTTTCGTTGCCATGACAACCACGGGGTTTAGTTGCTATGGTAACCATGGGGTTGTGTTGCCATGGCAACCATGGGGTTGTGTTGCCATGGTAACCATGGGGTTGGGTTGCCATGGCAACCACGGGGTTTGGTTGCCATGGCAACCATGGGGTTCTGTGTCCATGGTAACCATGGTGTTGTGTTGCCATGGTAACCATGGCGTTTTGTTGCCAAGGCAACTATGGGGTTCTGTTGCCATGGCAACCATGGGGTAGTGTTTCCATGGAAACCATGGGGTAGTGTTCCCATAGTAACGATGGGGTTGGCTTGCCATGGCAACCACGGGGTTGTGTTCTCATGGGAACCATGGGGTTGTGTTGCCATGGTAACCATGGGGTTGGGTTGCCATGGCAACCACGGGGTTTGGTTGCTATGGTAACCATGGGGTTGGGTTGCCATGGCAACCATGGGGTTGTGTTGCCATGGTAACCATGGCGTTTAGTTGCCATGGCAACCACGGGGTTTGGTTGCCATGGTAACCATGGCGTTGGGTTGCCATGGCAACCATGGGGTTGGGTTGCCATGGTAACCATGGCGTTTTGTTGCGATGGCAACTATGGGGTTCTGTTGCCATGGCAACCATGGGGTAGTGTTTCCATGGCAACCATGGGGTTGAGTTGCCATGGTAACTATGGGGTTGGGTTGCTATGGAAACTATGGGGTTGTGTTGCCATGGTAACCATGGGGTTGGGTTGCCATGGCAACCATGGGGTTGTGTTGCCATGGTAACCATGGCGTTTAGTTGCCATGGCAACTATGGGGTTGTATTGCCATGGTAACCATGGGGTTGGGTTGCCACGGCAACCATGGGGTTGTGTTGCCATGGGAACCGTGGGGTTGGGTTTCCATGGCATCCACGGGGTTGGGTTGCCATGGCAACCACGGGGTTTGGTTGCCATGGCAACCATGGGGTTCTGTGTCCATAGTAACCATGGGGTTGTGTTGCCAGGGTAACCATGGCGTTTTGTTGCCATGGCAACCATGGGGTTCTGCTGCCATGGCAACCATGGGGTAGTGTTTCCATGGCAACAATGGGGTAGTGTTGCCATGGTAACGATGGGGTTGGCTTGCCATGGCAACCACGGGGTTGTGTTCTCATGGGAACCATGGGGTTGTGTTGCCATGGTAACCATGGGGTTGGGTTGCCATGGCAACCACGGGGTTTGGTTGCTATGGTAACCATGGGGTTGGGTTGCCATGGCAACCATGGGGTTGTGTTGCCATGGTAACCATGACGTTTAGTTGCCATGGCAACCACGGGGTTTGGTTGCCATGGTAAACATGGGGTTGGGTTGCCATGGCAACCATGGCGTTTTGTTGCGATGGCAACTATGGGGTTCTGTTGCCATGGCAACCATGGGGTAGTGTTTCCATGGCAACCATGGGGTTGTGTTGCCATGGTAACTATGGGGTTGGGTTGCTATGGAAACTATGGGGTTTAGTTGCCTTGGCAACCATGGGGTTGGGTTGCCATGGCAACCATGGGGTTGTGTTGCCATGGTAACCATGGCGTTTTGTTGCCATGGCAACTATGGGGTTCTGTTGCCATGGAAACCATGAGGTAGTGCTTCCATGGCAACCATGGGGACGTGTTGCCATGGTAACGATGGGGTTGGGTTGCTATGGTAACCATGCGGTTGTGTTGCCATGGTAACCATGGGGTTGGGTTGCCATGGCAACCATGGGGTTGTGTTGCCATGGTAACCATGGCGTTTAGTTGCCATGGCAACTATGGGGTTCTGTTGCCATGGTAACCATGGGGTTGGGTTGCCATGGCAACCATGGGGTTTGTTGCCATGGGAACCATGGGGTTGGGTTGCCATGGCATCCACGGGGTTGGGTTGCCATGGCAACCACGGGGTTTGGTTGCCATGGCAACCATGGGGTTCTGTGTCCATGGTAACCATGGGGTTGTGTTGCCATGGTAACCATGGCGTTTTGTTGCCATGGCAACTATGGGGTTCTGTTGCCATGGTAACCATGGGGTAGTGTTTCCATGGCAACCATGGGGTAGTGTTGCCATGGTAACGATGGGGTTGGCTTGCTTTGGTAACCATGGGGTTGGGTTGCCATGGCAACCATGGGGTTGTGTTGCCATGGTAACCATGGCGTTTAGTTGCCATGGCAACCACGGGCTTTGGTTGCCATGGTAACCATGGGATTGGGTTGCCATGGCAACCATGGGGTTGTGTTGCCATGGTAACCATGGCGTTTTGTTGCCATGGCAACTATGGGGTTCTGTTGCCATGGCAACCATGGGGTTGGGTTGCCATGGCAACCATGGGGTTGTGTTGCCATGGGAACCATGGGGTTGGGTTGCCATGGCATCCACGGGGTTGGGTTGCCATGGCAACCACGGGGTTTGGTTGCCATGGCAACCATGGGGTTCTGTGTCCATGGTAACCATGGGGTTGTGTTGCCATGGTAACCATGGCGTTTTGTTGCTATGGCAACTATGGGGTTCTGTTGCCATGGCAACCATGGGGTAGTGTTTCCATGGCAACCACGGGGTTTGGTTGCCATGGTAACCATGGTGTTGGCTTGCTATGGTAACCATGGGGTTGGGTTCTCATGGGAACCATGGGGTTGTGTTGCCATGGTAACCATGGCGTTTCGTTGCCATGGCAACCACGGGGTTTGGTTGCCATGGTAACCATCGGGTTGTGTTGCCATGGCAACCATGGGGTTGTGTTGCCATGGTAACCATGGCGTTTTGTTACGATGGCAACTATGGGGTTCTGTTGCCATGGCAACCATGGGGTAGTGTTTCCATGGCAACCATGGGGTTGTGTTGCCATGGTAAGTTTGGGGTCGGGTTGCTATGGAAACTATGGGGTTTAGATACCTTGGCAACCATGGGGTTGGGTTGCCATGGCAACCATGGGGTTGTGTTGCCATGGTAGCCATGGCGTTTCTTTGCCATGGCAACCACGGGGTTTGGTTGCCATGGTAACCACGGGGTTGGGTTGCCATGGCAACCATGGGGTTGTGTTGCCATGGTAACCATGGCGTTTTGTTGCGATGGCAACTATGGAGTTCGGTTGCCATGGCAACCATGGGGTAGTGTTTCCATGGCAACCATGGGGTTGTGTTGCCATGGTAACTATGGGGTTGGGTTGCTATGGAAACTATGGGGTTTAGTTGCCTTGGCAACCATGGGGTTGGGTTGCCATGGCAACCATGGGGTTGTGTTGCCATGGTAACCATGGCGTTTCGTTGCCATGGCAACCACGGGGTTTGGTTGCAGTGGTAACCATGGGGTTGGGTTGCCATGGTAACCATGGCGTTTAGTTGCCATGGCAACTATGGGGTTCTGTTGCCATGGTAACCATGGGGTTGGGTTGCCATGGCAACCATGGGGTTGTTTTGCCATGGGAACCATGGGGTTGGGTTGCCATGGCATCCACGGGGTTGGGTTGCCATGGCAACCACGGGGTTTGGTTGCCATGACAACCATGGGGTTCTGTGTCCATGGTAACCATGGGGTTCTGTTGCCATGGCAACCATGGGGTAGTGTTTCCATGGCAACCATGGGGTTGTGTTGCCATGGTAACTTTGGGGTTGGGTTGCTATGGAAACTATGGGGTTTAGTTGCCTTGGCAACCATGGGTTTCTGTTGCCATGGCAACCATGGGGTTGTGTTGCCATGGTAACCATGGCGTTTCCTTGCCATGGCAACCGCGGGGTTTGGTTGCTATGGTAACCATGGGGTTGGGTTGCCATGGCAACTACGGGGTTTGGTTGCTATGGTAACCATGGGGTTGGGTTGCCATGGCAACCATGGGGTTGTGTTGCCATGGTAACCATGGCGTTTAGTTGACATGGCAACCACGGGGTTGGGTTGCCATGGCAACCATGGGGTTGGGTTGCCATGGTAACCATGGCGTTTTGTTGCAATGGCAACTATGGGGTTCTGTTGCCATGGCAACCATGGGGTAGTGTTTCCATGGCAACCATGGGGTTGTGTTGCCATGGTAACTATGGGGTTGGGTTGCTATGGAAACTATGGGGTTTAGTTGCCTTGGCAACCATGGGGTTGGGTTGCCATGGCAACCATGGGGTTGTGTTGCCATGGTAACCATGGCGTTTTCTTGCCATGGCAACTATGGGGTTCTGTTGCCATGGAAACCATGGGGTAGTGCTTCCATGGCAACCATGGGGATGTGTTGCCATGGTAACGATGGGGTTGGGTTGCTATGGTAACCATTCGGTTGTGTTGCCATGGTAACCATGGGGTTGGGTTGCCATGGCAACCATGGGGTTGTGTTGCCATGGTAACCATGGCGTTTAGTTGCCATGGCAACTATGGGGTTCTGTTGCCATGGTAACCATGGGGTTGGGTTGCCATGGCAACCATGGGGTTGTGTTGCCATGGGAACCATGGGGTTGGGTTGCCATGGCATCCACGGGGATGGGTTGCCATGGCAACCACGGGGTTTGGTTGCCATGGCAACCATGGGTTCTGTGTCCATGGTAACCATGGGGTTGTGTTGCCATGGTAACCATGGCGTTTTGTTGCCATGGCAACTATGGGGTTCTGTTGCCATGGCAACCATGGGGTAGTGTTTCCATGGCAACCACGGGGTTTGGTTGCCATGGTAACCATGGGGTTGGCTTGCTATGGTAACCATGGGGTTGGGTTCTCATGGGAACCATGGGGTTGTGTTGCCATGGTAACCATGGCGTTTCGTTGCCATGGCAACCACGGGGTTTGGTTGCCATGGTAACCATGGGGTTGGGTTGCCATGGCAACCATGGGGTTGTGTTGCCATGGTAACCATGGCGTTTTGTTGCGATGGCAACTATGGAGTTCGGTTGCCATGGCAACCATGGGGTAGTGTTTCCATGGCAAACATGGGGTTGTGTTGCCATGGTAACTATGGGGTTGGGTTGCTATGGAAACTATGGGGTTTAGTTGCCTTGGCAACCATGGGGTTGGGTTGCCATGGCAACCATGGGGTTGTGTTGCCATGGTAACCATGGCGTTTAGTTGCCATGGCAACTATGGGGTTCTGTTGCCATGGCATCCACGGGGTTGGGTTGCCATGGCAACCACGGGGTTTGGTTGCCATGCCAACCATGGGGTTCTGTGTCCATGGTAACCATGGGGTTGTGTTGCCATGGTAACCATGGCGTTTTGTAGCCATGGCAACTATGGTGTTCTGTTGCCATGGCAACCATGGGGTAGTGTTTCCATGGCAACCATGGGGTTGTGTTGCCATGGTAACTATGCCGTTGGGTTGCTATGGAAACTATGGGGTTTAGTTGCCTTGGGAACCCTGGGGTTGGGTTGCCATGGCAACCATGGGGTTGTGTTGCCATGGTAACAATGGGGTTGGGTTGTCATGGCAACCATGGGGTTGTGTTGCCATGGTAACCATGGCGTTTATTTGCCATGGCAACTATGGGGTTCTGTTGCCATGGTAACCATGGGGTTGGGTTGCCATGGCAACCATGGGGTTGTGTTGCCATGGGAACCGTGGGGTTGGGTTGCCATGGCATCCACGGGGTTGGGTTGCCATGGCAACCACGGGGTTCTGTGTCCATGGTAACCGTGGGGTTGTGTTGCCATGGTAACCATGGCGTTTTCTTGCCATGGCAACTATGGGGTTCTGTTGCCATGGCAACCATGGGGTAGTGTTGCAATGGTAACGATGGGGTTGGCTTGCCATGGAACCACGGGGTTGTGTTCTCATGGGAACCATGGGGTTGTGTTGCCATGGTAACCATGGGGTTGGGTTGCCATGGCAACCACGGGGTTTGGTTGCTATGGTAACCATGGGGTTGGGTTGCCATGGCAACCATGGGGTTGTGTTGCCATGGTAACCATGGCGTTTAGTTGCCATGTCAACCACGGGCTTTGGTTGCCATGGTAACCATGGGGTTGGGTTGCCATGGCAACGATGGGGTTGTGTTGCCATGGTAACCATGGCGTTTTTTTGCGATGGCAACTATTGGGTTCTGTTGCCATGGCAATCATGGGGTAGTGTTTCCATGGCAACTATGGGGTTCTGTTGCCATGGTAACTATGGGGTTGGGTTGCTATGGAAACTATGGGGTTTAGTTGCCTTGGCAACCATGGGGTTGGGTTGCCATGGCAACCATGGGGTTGTGTTCCCATGGTAACCATGGGGTTGGGTTGCCATGGCAACCATGGGGTTGTGTTGCCATGGTAACCATGGGGTTTAGTTGCCATGGCAACTATGGGGTTGTGTTGCCATATTAACCATGGGGTTGGGTTGCCATGGCAACCATGAGGTTGTGTTGCCATGGCAACCATGGGGTTGGGTTGCCATGGCATCCACGGGGTTGGGTTGCCATGGCAACCACGGGGTTTGGTTGCCATGGCAACCATGGGGTTCTGTGTCCATGGTAACCATGGGGTTGTGTTGCCATGGTAACCATGGCGTTTTGTTGCCATGGCAACTATGGGGTTGGGTTGCCATGGCAACCATGGGGTTCTGTGTCCATGGTAACCATGAGGTTGTGTTGCCATGGCAACCATGGGGTTGCGTTGCCATGGTAACCATGGGGTTGGGTTTCCATGGCAACCACGGGGTTTGGTTGCAATGGTAACCATGTGGTTGGGTTGCCATGGCAACCATGGGGTTGTGTTGCTATGGTAACCATGGCGTTTAGTTGCCATGGCAACCATGGGGTTGGGTTGCCATGGTAACCATGGGGTTGGGTTGCCATGGCAACCATGGGGTTGTGTTGCCAAGGTAACCATGGCGTTTTGTTGCGATGGCAACTATGGGGTTCTGTTGCCATGGCAACCATGGGGTAGTGTTTCCATGGCAACCATGGGGTTGTGTTGCCATGGGAACCATGGGGTTGGGTTGCCATGGCATCCACGGGGTTGGGTTGCCATGGCAACCACGGGGTTTGGTTGCCATGGCAACCATGGGGTTCTGTGTCCATGGTAACCATGGGGTTGTGTTGCCATGGTAACCATGGCGTTTAGTTGCCATGGCAACTATGGGGTTCTGTTGCCATGGCAACCATGGGGTAGTTTTTCCATGGCAACCACGGGGTTTGGTTGCCATGGTAACCATGGGGTTGGGTTGCCATGGCAACCATAGCGTTGGGTTGCAATGGCAACCATGGGGTTTGGTTGCCATGGCAACCATGGGGGTTCTGTGTCCATGGTAACCATGGGGTTGTGTTGCCATTGTAACCATGGCGTTTTGTTGCCATGGCAACTATGGGGTTCTGTTGCCATGGCAACCATGGGGTAGTGTTTCCATGGCAACCACGGGGTTTGGTTGCCATGGTAACCATGGGGTTGGGTTGCCATGGCAACCATGGGGTTGTGTTGCCACGGTAACCATGGCGTTTCGTTGCCATGGCAACCACGGGGTTTGGTTGCTATGGTAACCATGGGGTTGGGTTGCCATGGCAACCATGGGGTTGTGTTGCCATGGTAACCATGGCGTTTAGTTGCCATGGCAACTATGGGGTTCTGTTGCCATGGCATCCACGGGGTTGGGTTGCCATGGCAACCACGGGGTTTGGTTGCCATGGCAACCATGGGGTTCTGTGTCCATGGCAACCATGGGGTTGTGTTGCCATGGTAACTATGCCGTTGGGTTGCTATGGAAACTATGGGGTTTAGTTGCCTTGGGAACCCTGGGGTTGGGTTGCCATGGCAACCATGGGGTTGTGTTGCCATGGTAACCATGGCGTTTAGTTGCCATGGCAACCACGGGGTTTGGTTGCCATGGTAACCATGGGGTTGGGTTGCCATGGCAACCACGGTGTTTGGTTGCCATGGCAACCATGGGGTTGTGTTGCCATGGTAACCATGGCGTTTAGTTGCCATGGCAACTATGGGGTTGTGTTGCCATGGTAACCATGGGGTTGGGTTGCCATGGCAAGCATGGGGTTGTGTTGCCATGGTAACCATGGGGTTGGGTTGCCATGGCAACCATGGGGTTGGGTTGCCATGGCAACCATGGGGTTGTGTTGCCATGGTAACCATGGGGTTTAGTTGCCATGGCAACCATGGGGTTTGGTTGCCATGGTAACCATGGGGTTGGGTTGCCATGGCAACCATGGGGTTGGGTTTCCATGGCAACCATGGGGTTCTGTTGCCCTGGTAACCATGGGGTTGGGTTGCCATGGCAACCATGGGGTTCTGTTGCCATGGTAACCATGGCGTTTAGTTGCCATGGCAACTATGGGGTTCTGTTGCCATGGTAACCATGGGGTTGGGTTGCCATGGCATCCACGGGGTTGGGTTGCTATGGCAACCACGGGGTATGGTTGCCATGGCAACCACTGGGTTCTGTGTCCATGGTAACCATGGGGTTGTGATGCCATGGTAACCATGGCGTTTTGTTGCCATGGCAACTATGGGGTTCTTTTGCCATGGCAACAATTGGGTTGTGTTTCCATGGCAACCACGGGGTTTCGTTTCCATGGTAACCATGGGGTTGGGTTGCCATGGCATCCACGGGGTTGGGTTGCCATGGCAACCACGGGGTTTGGTTGCCATGGCAACCATGGGGTTCTGTGTCCATGGTAACCATGGGGTTGTGTTGCCATTGTAACCATGGCGTTTTGTTGCCATGGCAACTATGGGGTTCTGTTGCCATGGCAACCATGGGGTAGTGTTTCCATGGCAACCACGGGGTTTGGTTGCCATGGTAACCATGGGGTTGGGTTGCCATGGCAACCATGGGGTTGTGTTGCCATGGTAACCATGGCGTTTCGTTGCCATGGCAACCACGGGGTTTGGTTTCTATGGTAACCATGGGGTTGGGTTGCCATGGCAACCATGGGGTTGTGTTGCCATGGTAACCATGGCGTTTAGTTGCCATGGCAACTATGGGGTTCTGTTGCCATGGCATCCACGGGGTTGGGTTGCCATGGCAACCACGTGGTTTGGTTGCCATGGCAACCATGGGGTTCTGTGTCCATGGTAACCATGGGGTTGTGTTGCCATGGTAACCATGGCGTTTAGTTGCCATGGCAACTATGGGGTTCTGTTGCCATGGCATCCACGGGGTTGGGTTTCCATGGCAACTATGGGGTTCTGTTGCCATGGTAACCATGGGGTTGGGTTGCCATGGCAACCATGGGGTTGTGTTGCCATGGTAACCATGGCGTTTAGTTGCCATGGCAACTATGCGGTTCTGTTGCCACGGTAACCATGGGGTAGTGTTGCCATGGCAACCATGGGGTAGTGTTGCCATGGTAACCATGGGGTTCAGTTGCCATGGCAACCATGGGGTAGTGTTGCCATGGTAACCATGCAGTTGTGTTGCCATGGTAACCATGGGGTAGTGTTGCCATGGTAACCATGCGGTTGTGTTGCCATGGTAACCATGGGGTTGGGTTGCCATGGCAACCATGGCGTTGGGTTGCCATGGCAACCATGCTGTTTAGTTGCCATGGCAACCATGCTGTTTAGTTGCCATGGTAACCATGGGGTAGTGTTGGCATGGCAAACATGCGGTTGTGTTGCCATGGTAACGATGGCGTTGGGTTGCCATGGCAACCACGGGGTTGTGTTGCCATGGGAACCATGGGGTTGTGTTGCCATGGTAACCATGGGGTTGGGTTGCCATGGCAACCACGGGGTTTGGTTGCTATGGTAACCATGGCGTTCTGTTGCCATGGTAACCATGGTGTTGTTTGCCATGGTAACCATGGCGTTTAGTTGATATAGCAACTATGGTAGTCTGTTGCCATGGCAACCATGGCGTTGTGTTGCCATGGTAAGTATGGGGTTGGGTTGCAATGGTTATCAGGCGGTTCTTTTGGAATGGCAACCATGCGGTAGTGTTGCCATGGTAACCATGCGGTTATGTTGCCATGGTAACCATGGGGTTGGGTTGCCATGGCAACCATGGGGTGGTGTTGCCATGGCAACCATGGGGTTGTGTTGCCATGGTAACGATGGGGTTGGGTTGCCATGGCAACCACGGGGTTGTGTTGCCATGGGAACCATGGGGTTGTGTTGCCATGGTGACCATGGGGTTGTGTTGCCATGGTAACCATGGCGATTAGTTGCCATGGCAACTATGGGTTTCTGTTGCCATGGTAACCGTGGGGTAGTGTTGCCATGGCAACCATGGGGTTGTGTTGCCATGGTAACTATGGGGTTGGGTCGCAATGGTTATCAGGCGGTTCTTTTGGAATGGCAATCATGGGGTAGCGTTGCCATGGTAACCATGGGGTAGTGTTGCCAAAAATTCTAGTTACTTGCTGAGTCGTATTGTCCTTTTAATATTCAAAGCTGCTGCAAAAACATGGGGATTGTTGCTTCTAGAAACACCCCACTTTTCTTGTTTGCACTCTGCATGCTGTTGAGCTAAAGCAGACAAAAAAAAAAATAAAGGAAACACACACACAAAAAACAACAATAACAAAAGAAACCCACCATTGGGTGATGTGTTGTGAACGCAACGATCATTTAATCCCTTTGTTTTCCCAGGTGGTGTGGATGATACTGGTTGCACTGTTGGAGCTTGGATTTGGAGAGGAACAGGTGAGCATAGTTGTATGTTGCATCAGCAGTAGTCAGCATTGTGGAGAAGGTGGGCATCATGACCGGCATGCTAGTGAATGCTGTTAGTCTGTTTTTGCAGCTGATGATGAGCCTGGCCATTGACTAAGATGACGACCAGTGCCTGTGCATTTCTGGAGGCGGAGGGAATTTACCATGCAGCAACCTGAGAGCTAAGTTGGGGGGCACCTGGTATTTGCATATCTGGGGTGGCTAATGGGAGCTGGGAGCCAGAGGAGCATGGTGCCTTCTGGCTGACTAGACTTGGTGCCAAGGTGAGGGTGGTTCAGGCTGGGTCACGTTCAGGCTCCTTGTGGCTGGGTCACCAGCCTAATAGAAGCAGCGGGATTATTTTGTAGCGTGAGTGTGTGCGCCAGGCAGGACTGTTTCCTTCTGTTCTTCTGTCTTGTAGTGTTGCTTCTGCAGCGTCTGTTCTGTGCTTCTCGGGTCTTGATATCCTCCTAGCTTTTTACACTGGACTGACCAGACAGGGGACTTGGTAGCGGTGCTGAAGGGCCTCCGTGCTTGTTTTGTCATCGTGGCTCTGATCCGAGCACTTCTTGTCTTGCAGTCGCTGCTTGAAATGCAGTTCTGTTTCAGGTCTCGTTCATCATATTCGGTTTGAGATCGCGTCTGTTTCCATCCTCACTATTGCAGAAGTCATCTGGGCCGTATCAGGAGCTCCTGCTTGGGAATTGATTTCCTAAGCGTCGTCTTATGGGGTTTTCAGTCCCCATCCTTCTGGTCTCTTGCCTTGAAGGCAGGCTTTTTAGGCCTCCATCATCCCAGTTCTGGCAGTTGCTTCCAGTCGCGTGTCGTGACATTTGAGTCTCTCCTGGGGTCTGGTGCAGAGCACCTGTTCTGACTTGCTGTTGCCATAGGCCTTCCCTCCGGGGGTCACTTTTTCTTGCGCCTTGTGTTGTGTGTTTTGTTTGTAGTGTTTGTGGCGTGGCTGTGTATGTGTTTGGTCTGGAGCTGTCCTGCATGGCAGTTAGTGATGACAGCTAACGTGTCAGTGCGTGGGTGTGCTAATACATTGTCTGGAGTGTTTTGGCGAAGACATCCGGTCTGCATCTGGGCACGTACGGAAGGGCAGCAGGCACAGTCATCTCAGTGTTTGTTTAAGCTGAAACACAGTGTACAACACAGGACTTGACCAGAGCTGCTTTTGGCAAGGTGAGCGATGAACAGATGTAGCAGGTACTTTAGGGGTGCAGTTGTCACTGCAGTTACTTAACTACACAAAATATAGTAAAAATCCTGTTTATATTTCAGAGGTGTTGTAGCTGGCCTAAGAGAGCAGATGGAAGCATCTGCCTCGAGGGCAGGTGAGGGGGCAGAGCTAAGGGAGCAGATGAGAGTAAGTGTCCTAGCTGTCCTGTGTCTTTGGATGCTGCTTCGGCCTATGCTTTTCTTTTTCTTTCACAAGCCTCTCGCACAAGCTCAGTGGGGCCAAGCTGCACTCTGAAGAGCAGCACAAGAAGGGCGGGCTGTTTGTGAGCTGGATTGGAGCAGAACGGCCAAGTAGCACAGGGTGACTGCGAAGGGTATCCATCTTTCTTTGCAGGTGCCATGGCAGGCTCTCCACAGAAGCGGTTGAGGATTTGAGAAGAGGTTGCAGATCATCGAGGAGCGACACGTGCAGGGACGTCTTGAAAACGGTATGGCTCCTTTCTCTTCTGTTTATCAGGTGTCCCAGGCAACGTGGGCTGTGATGTTAGTCTTTAGAATCGGAACAAAGCAGGTGCTGATGGTGGCCTTCTTTGGTAGGCAAAAAGGTGCCCGAAGCCCTGTCCTGTGTAGCCTGAGCACTCCTCGCTGAGGATGAAGCCTGCTTTCCAGCAGTTCCGAAAACTGTGCTGAGGCTGAAATGCTGCGTCTGTGTTTTGGTTGGGGTTGCACCTTGGTGAGTGTAGGGATGGGTTTTAAGTGGGTGCAGCGGAGGGCCTGGCCCCAGTGTCCTGTAGTGTGTTTTGACCAATGAGCATAGCCTTTTGGTTCTCAGCCTACTGAAGTAAGTGATTTCTCCTGCGAGTGGAATGGAATTGAATTCTTCTTTTGGCATGTAATCTGTTCTGCTCCTAGATTTTTCTTTGTAAATGAAAGATTGAGGTAATTCCAGGTGGAAAAAAAAAAAAAGAGTTGCTTGCTTGTTTTTATTTTCCTTTCAGTATTCAAAGCTGCAGCTAAAGCATGGGGATTTTTGTTTCTAGAAACACCCCAGTTCTCTTGTCTGCGCTCTGCATGCTGTTGAGCTAAGCCATATAAAGAAGTTAATAAAACCACAGCTGCTGCTCCTCCTCTTTCTGCTTTGTTTGTGCTTTCCCCCTGCACTTTCCCAGGTGATTGGCTTCAGGTTCCAGGTGGGACCTAATGGTAACTGAGTTGCAGGTATGCCATGAGAGAGCTCCTTCGGCCCGGGCTGCACTTTGGGGTAAGTGCTTTGGTTTTCCTTCAGTTGTTTGGAGGGTTCTTTAGGTGGGTCAGTCTATGGACTGATGCGTTTTCAAGTAGAAACCAGGACTCCTATCTTTTTGAGGTGGCTACTGGTAGGATCTGTCATTGTAAAGCAATCTAGTAGTAGGTGCCTGTATTGCATGCAGCTCTTCCTCAGGTGAGTAGTAGTTATATCAGTGTTACGCATAGTATGGTGATGTTACTTTGTGTGTTTGCTTTGTGGTTCTGGGTCCCTTATGATTTTTGCAGAATTACGGGGCTTTTTGAGACTTTGCCTTTATGTCAAATCTTATCAAAGTCACAACCTTGGTGGCAAAGTGATGGAGCATGGTTTAGGAGAAATGTATCATTGAAGCTCCCTGTGTGAGCGTGTGTCTGAAAATGGCAGCATTGGGCATGTAAGGGGTGGTCTCTTTCAGGTTTAGGGACAGTTTATTGTATTTCTGGAGATTTTGCCTGTGGTTTTGCTGTCTGTTGAGTCTTTAGACCTTGCAGCCTTCTAGTCTTGATGTCCTTGAATTGACATATTAGAAGTATGTTTATGAGGTGTTGCTAGGTAGTTGTATTTGGGAAACAGTTGAGCATGGTTCCTTGACGGCATAAGTGCAGTAGTGCCCAGAGAGTGAGCAGGGTCACGTGCTTCATGTCTAAAGAATGAGTCTGTTCGGGCACATTTCGGCGCGGAGCCGCGCGGGCAAATTACTCAGGTGGAGCTACTGAGCAGGTGAGGTAAAGGAACCGGGAACAGAGAAGCAATGCACAATGGTATGTTGCATTAGTTGTAGTGTGCGTTGTGCAGGACATGGGTATTAGGGCTTGCATTGTAGTGAATGCTGGTTCTCTGTGTTTACAGATGGGGATGAGCCTGTTTAAACTAATTCCAGTTCAAAAAGTTTCAGTAATTAGCTTGGTGATATTGCCAATTCAATATTAAAACCTGCAGAATAAGCCAAAGGCGATTTTTGCTTCTAGAATCACTGCAAATATTTGGTCTGCTCTCTGCATGCTTTTGAGATCAAGTTTATTTTAAAAAAGAAACAAAAAGAAAAACAGCTACTTCTCTTGCTCTATTTCTACTTTCTTGTGCTTTGCCCCTACCTTTCCAGGTGACTTGGTTTGGGTGCTAGGCGGGGCCAAATGGTATATGAGTCCAAGGCATCCCCTCAGAGAGCTCATTCTGCTTGGGCTGCTCTTTGTGGTGTTTGTTTTCCTTCGGTCTGTTGCAGGGTTCTTCAGGTGGATGAGAGTTTGTGGACTGATGCTTTTCCAAGTAGCGAGGGGTACGCACATCTTTTTGATATAACAGCTAGTAGGATCTGCAGGATTAAGCAGCTCTCTACCCTGCCTCGTCTCTCACAAGACCCTTCTGCTCTAGGATTGCTGAGGATAGAAGAACAGCAAGTGCCAATTGCGACTACAACTGTGCACCGGTGGCAATATCGCACCAACCGAGACTCCCCGATTTCTCCATGAGTTAGTTCACCATCTGGAGAGCCAAGGAGTGATCAGCAAGACTCATTCACCTTTTAACAGTCCTATATGGCCAGTGCGAAAGGCCAATGGCGAGTGGAGGCTAACAGTGGACTATCGAGGCCTGAATGAAGTCACACCACCACTAAGAGCAGCAGTGCCAGACATGCTAGAACTCCAGTACGAACTAGAGTCAAAGGCAGCCAAGTGGTATGCTACAATTGATATTGCTAATGCGTTTTTCTCTATCCGTCTTGCAGCAGCAGCATGCAGGCCACAATTTGCTTTCACTTGGAGGGGCATTCAGTACTTGGAATCACTGCCCCAGGGGTGGAAACACAGCCCTACCATCTGCCATGGACTGATTCAGACGACACTGGAACAGGGGAACGCTCCTGAACACCTGCAGTATATCGATGATATCATCGTATGGGGTAACACAGCAGAAGAAGTTTTTGGGAAAGGGAAGAAAATAATCCAATTTCTCCTGAAAGCTGGATTTGCCATTAAACAGAATAAGGTCAAGGGAGCTGCACAGGAAATCCAGTTCTTGGGGGTAAAATGGCAGGATGGACGTCGCCACATTCCGACGGATGTGATGGACAAAATAACAGTTCTGTCTCCGCCAACCAGCAAAAAAGAAACAGAAGCGTTCCTACGTCTTGTGGAATTTTGGAGAATGCATGTGCCAGGCTATAGTCAGCTTGTGAGTCCTCTATATTGAGTAACTCGAAAGAGGAATTCAATATAGAGGAACTCTTTCGAGAGGCGCCCCGAGCAACAACAGGCCTTTGAACAACTCAAAAAAGAAATAGCTCGTGCACTTGCCCTTGGGCCTGACCGTACTGGACCAGCTGTGCGAAGCATACTGTACGCTGAAGCTGGGGAGCATGGGCTCACCTGGAGCCTCTGGCAGAAGACCCCAGGAGAAAGTCGAGACCGACCTTTGGGTTTCTGGAGCCGGGGCTATCGAGGATCAGAAGCCAATTACACCCCAGCTGAAAAGGAAATATTAACCGCATATGAGGGGATTCGAGTCGCTTCAGAAGTTGTTGGTACAGAAGCACAAGTTTTCTTGGCCCCACGGCTACCTGTGTTACATTGGATGTTCAAAGAGAAAATCCCCACTACACATCATGAAACCGATGCTACGTGGAGTTAATGGGTAGCGTTCATTACACAGCGGGCTCGAATGGGGAAACCCAATCGCCCGGGAATCCTGGAAGAGATTATGGACTGGCCAGAGGGCAGGGATTTCGGAGCACCGACAAAAGAAGTAACGCGTGCTGAAGAGGCACCACCATACAATGAGTTGCCAGAAGACAGAAAGCAGTATGCGTTGTTTACTGACGGATTCTGCCGTGTGATAGGGAGCCATCGGAAATGGAAAGCTGCTGTGTGGAATCCCATACGACGAGTTGTGGAAGCCATGGAAGGGGAAGGTGAGTCGAGTCAGTATGCAGAAGTAAAAGCCATACAACTAGCCCTAGATACCGCCGAAAGAGAAAATTGGCCAGTATTGTATCTTTATACTGACTCATGGATGGTGGCAAATGCTCTGTGGGGGTGGCTGCAGCAATGGAAAGAGAGCAACTGGCAGCGCAGAGGTAGACCTATCTGGGCTGCTACCCTGTGGCAAGGTATTGCTGCCCGGGTAGAAAACCTGGCTGTAAAGGTACGTCATGTAGATGCCCATATGCCTAAGAATCGTGCTACCGAACAACATCAGAACAACGAAGAAGTAGATCGAGCTTCAAAAATTGAAATAGCTCAGGTGGACCTGGACTGGGGACTTAAGGGCTGTCTGTAGCTCGATGGACCGATGAAATATCAGGACATCTGGGGAGGGATGCCACATATAGATGGGCTCGTGATCGAGGGGTGGACCTGACCATTGAGGCCATCACACAGGTTACCCACCAGTGTGAGACCTGTGCTGCAATCAAACAAGCCATGAGGGTAAAGTCTCCCTGGAATAGGGGGAGATGGCTTGGATTTCGATATGGTGAGGCCTGGCAGATTGACTACATCGGATCACTTCCACAAACCCGCCAAGGCAAATGGTACATACTCAGCATGGAAGAAGCAACTACTGGGTGGCTGGAAACATACCCTGTAAACCATGCCACTGCCCGAAACACTATCTTGGGCCTGGAAAGGCAAGTGCTGTGGCGACATGGTCCACCAGAAAGAATTGAGTCCGACAATGGGAGTCACTTCCGAAAAAATTTGATAACTTCCTGGGCCAAGAGACATGGCATTGAATGGGTCTATCACATCCTTTATCACCCACAAGCCTCTGGGAAGGTTGAGAGGTACAATGGGCTGTTAAAAACTATGCTGAGAGCATTGGGTGCTGCGACATAGAAACACTGGGATATAAATCTACCACAGGACACTTGGCTAGTTAACAACAGGGGGTCTGAAAGCCGTGCTGGTCCTGCCGAAACAAAACCCCTACACACTGTGAAAGGAGCTAAGGTTCCCGTAGTGCATGTAGGAAGGTGGATGGGGAAGGCAGTGTGGGTTGCTCCTGCCTCGGGAAAAGGCAAACCCACTCGTGGGATTGTCTTCGCCCAAGGTCCAGGGTATACCTGGTGGGTGATGCAGAAAGACGGGGATACCAAGTGTGTGCCTCAAGGAGATTTAACACTGGGAGAAAATTAATCTGTCATCCAAGTTATGTGTTGTAGGAGGACACTGCAGAACCAATGACAGGTCAAGTTTGCAAGGAACCGGGCAAGTGCAACAGTGATGCGAGCTAAGCTGGTGCTGCTGTCAAGAAAACCTACTTCGCCTGCCCTGAGTGACCACTTTGACAGATGAAGGTGAAACCATCAACAGTTTTTATGAGCATTTTGGGAAAAGACCTATAGAATAAAGAGAAGTACAGACATAAAAATGCTTCAATGGACAGAAAACAATGGTGATGAGCCCATCTATATACTAAACCGTACCTGATTGTGAAAGAAATATTATGGAATAAGGGGTGGAAGTTGTGTTGGGTCTGTCTGAGCTGGAGTCACCTTTTCCCTGCAGCAGCCCGCACAGTGCTGTACTCTGTACTCGTAGCTGGAACAGCACTGATATCACTCCAGTGTTGTGTCTATTGCTGCATAGTGCTGGCACAGCATCAGGACTCCTTCCAAGTCCCCAAGAGCCAGGCACGGGTGCCGGCTGTGCCGTGTCCCGGGGGTCCGAACTCGAGCGGGTTGGGGGCCGACTGTGCCGTGAAGCAGGAGGCTGCTGTCTGCCGGCTCGGGGTCTGACCGTCCCGGAGACAGGGGGTTCGGTCCCGTGCGAAGCTGCGGCTGGCCGACCCGCGCTCCTCGTTTCTCTATCCCGGGCCGCGGGATCTGATCCTCGCAAGCCCCTGGGCTCCGTTGTCGGGAGACGCTTGTGCTAGTCGCAGCGGTGTGGCCGGACGTCCCGATTAGCTGGGATCCGGTCTTGGGCGACGCTTGGGAGCCCAGAATATCTTGGGAGCACAGCTGCTAGGGACAGCCGGCCCCGCGCCGCCCGAGGCGGGACACCTGGACAGCGGGACCGCCGGCCCTGAGAAGCCGAGTTCGGCCCCGGACCCCGCTGAGTCTAGCACAAGACCGGTGCCCAGGGTTTCGGGACGGCCGGCCACCGAACCGCGCGGGACCTAAAGCCCGCTCTCTGGGAAGCCGGCAGACGCCAGCCCCCCGCTTCACTGCACGGCCGGCCCCCACGCCCCCTGAATTCGGATCCCCGGGACACGAGATAGCCGGCCCCCGCTAGCCGACGGCCCCGCAATCGCCGTCCCCGCACCGTCCGATTTCGGACCCGGCACCCGGTGCTGCTGGCAAACGCGTCGCACAAGACCGGAGCACAGGGGCTCGGGACGGTTGCATGAGAGTTTATGGACTGATGCGTTTCCAAGTAGCGAGGGCTACGCACATCTTTTTGAGGTAACAGCTAGTAGGATCTGTTAGAATAAACTAATGTAGTACTTGCTGCCTTTATTGCATGCAGTTCTTTATCAGGTGACTAACTGTTGCGAGTAACTGAAGTCAACGTTACTTGGTGTGTTTGGTATGCAGTGCCTGTGCGGACTATTGCACGAGACACAGCTTTCTGACATCTGGCCCAGCAACTACTAAATAAGGGGAGGGGAGAAGCTGAAGAACGACCAAAGGACAAAGCCTGGGAGGAAGACTACGAGCCTTCAGTAGGAGCGGCCCCAGGGGGACAACCGGACACTGATAACGCATGCACCAGTGGGAGGGTTCGGATTTTGGGAACTAATCAGAATAACACTGCCTCTTGTAGAAGTAGTAATGAACATGTATTAGCCTAGCAGAATAAAAACCAGCCGCCTGATGTAACTTGTGTGCTTCTTGGTGGAGCAGAGACAGCTGGCGCACCCAGCGCTGTTTCCTTACCTCTATTCCTTTAATAAATCATAAACATTAATTGTAAGCCTGTTTGGGACTCGGTCATTTATTACAACTGGGACCTCCCGGTGGGTGGAAGCGGTCGGGATAGCTCGGGATGCTGAGCCGCGGTGGTGCAAGGACGTTGGTGGTCGGTGGCTTCTGTGGAAAAGGCGCTTGTATGGGGGGCTGCGCATTCAGAGGAATCTTGACAGGCTGCAGATAGGGGCAGGCAGGAACCTTTTGAAGTTCAGCAGAGGGCAATGCCAAGCCCTACACTTAGGGAGAAACACCTCTGTTTACCAGCAGTGGCTAGCTCGATACTGAATAAGCATTTCTTTTGGAAGGGGTGCTTTGATATTAGAAGAGGCTGCCCGGGTAAGTGGTAAGAGACCCGATCATTAAAAGTATTGAATAGACATGTGGACATAGCCCGGGAGTCCGGCCTCCGGCAGGGCGGGAGCTGGCTCTTCCGAGCCCCTGTGCTCCGGCCTTGTGCGACGCGTTTGCAAGCAGCACCGGGTGCAGGGTCCGACATCGGACGGTGCGGGGACGGCGGGGACTGAAAGGAAAACCAGGTACTTCAGTAGGCTATCTGAGAACCAAAAGGCTATGCTCATGGGTCAAAACACACTACAGGACACTGGGGCCAGGCCCTCCGCTGCACCCACTTAAAACCCATCCCTACATTCACCAAGGTGCAACCCCAACCAAAACACAGACGCAGCATTTCAGCCTCAGCACAGTTTTGAGAACCGCTGGAAAGCAAGATTCATACTCAGCGAGGCGTGCCCAGGCTACACAGGACAGGGCTTCGGGCAACTCTTTGCCTACCAAAGAAGACCGCCATCAGCACCTGCTTTGTTCCGATTCTAAAGACTAACATCACAGCCCACGTTGCCTGGGACACATGATAAACAGAAGAGAAAGCAGCCATACCGTTTTCAAGACGTCCCTGCACGTGTCGCTCCTCGATGATCTGCAACCTCTTCTCAAATCCTCAACCGCTTCTGTGGAGAGCCTCCCATGGCACCTGCAAAGCAAGAGCCTTCGCAGTCATCTCGTGCTACTTGGCCGTTCTGCTCCAATCCAGCTCACAAACAGCCCGCCCTTCCCGTGCTGCTCTTCAGAGTGCAGCTTGGCCGCACTCAGCCTGTGCGACACACCTGTGAAACAAAAAGAAAAGCAGAGGCTGAAGCAGCATCCGAAGCCACAGCACAGCTAGGACACTTACTCTCATCTGCTCCCTAACCTCGGCCCCCTCACCTGCCCTCGAGGAAGATGCTTCCATCTGCTCTCTTAAGCCAGCTACAACACACCTCTGAAATAGAAACAGGATTTTTACTGTACTTTGCGCAGTTAAGTAACTTGCAGTGACAGCTGCACCACTAAAGTAACTGCTAGATCTGCTCATCGCGCACCTTGCTAAAAGAAGCTGCGGTCAAGTCCTGTGTTGTACACTGTGTTTCAGCTTTAGCAAATGAAAATGGTCACAAGATAATCGTTCAGCTGCCAGCATTAGCACCCATCCCTCAACAACAGAAGGGACCCCGTTTACAATATTATCGTTTCAAAACAGAAGCCCCCTTACCTCAGCACCTCAGAAGTAGACCAAGCCAGTCACCGAGCTGCCTATGGAGCGCTGAACAGTTCCAGAAGGAGCTCTTTCCTGCGACAGGTTCCTCCAAAGGTTTACACTGTACTGAGGACAGGAGAGAAATAAAAATAAAACTTTCAAAACCCCATGTCTGTAAGCTTTCAAGATTCGACAGACCTCCTCAAGCACACCATTCAAGCGCTATGCAAACAGCTGCTCACAAGCAGATATACTCTCCCCCCCAATATCTGACAAAAAACACTGAGATGACTGTGCCTGCTGCCCTTCCGTACGTGCCCAGATGCAGACCGGATGTCTTCGCCAAAACACTCCAGACAATGTATTAGCACACCCACGCACTGACACGTTAGCTGTCATAACTGCCATGCAGGACAGCTCCAGACCAAACACATACACACACAGCCACGCCACAAACACTACAAACAAAACACACAACACAAGGCGCAAGAAAAAGTGACCCCCGGAGGGAAGCCCTATGGCAACAGCAAGTCAGAACAGGTGCTCTGCACGAGACCCAAGGAGAGACTCAAATGTCACGACACGCGACTGGAAGCAACTGCCAGAACTGGGATGATGGAGGCATAAAAAGCCTGCCTTCAAGGCAAGACACCAGAAGGATGGGGACTGAAAACCCCATAAGACGACGCTTAGGAATTCAATTCCCTTGCAAGAGCTCCTGATGCAACCCAGATGACTTCGCAAGAGCAAGGATGGAAACAGACGCAATCTCAAAGCGAGTATGATGCAGAAGACCTGAAACAGATCTGCACTTCATGCAGCGACTTAAAGACAAGAAGTGCTCGCATCAGCCCTACGATGACAAAACAACCATTTAGGGCCTTTGGTGTGGCTACAAAGTTGCACGTCTTGTCTGTCCAGTGGAAGAAGGCAATGAGAATATGAAGACCTGAGGAGCACGTAACATATGATGATCATATCAGGAAATGTTTGATACAAAAACTATTAATCGCATAGTAGAAGTGATCCCCTTAAGCTCCCACTGCAACACAAGCGTTGCTCAGCTCCCAGTTCAACATCAGCATTATTCTGAGGAGATCAAGTGTTCAATAGCTTCGGGATGGCTTCCCCAGGGCCTGCTGAGCAACAAGAGCAACAACACAGTACAGCACAGACAACACAGATGACAAGCTGGGACTGCCCTGCCTGGCACGTGCTCACGCTGTACGTGACAGAACTCCCCACACATAATCTCTCTGCCTGACCTGATCAATCCTGAAAAGCCTAGCCCAAAGCTTGGATGTCATCATCCAAGCTTTTAAGTCATCATCCAATGACTTAAAAGCGCAGACCCTCACTCTATGGGTGCATTCACAACCCCAACGCAAACATAGCATTTTCCCCCCGCCCCCAGCCCTCCGACACCCCAACTTAGCTTGGGAATGCTGGGAGGCTGGTTCCATCCTCACCAAGGAAGGCTCAAAAAGGCTAGCCAGGACATTGCTTCAGGCACAAGGCTCTTCTTCACCTGCAGAAATAAAGTGCCATCAGGCGCCAGCACACCAGCCAAATTTCTTCCAGTGAAACACCCTCCTCAGACACAAAACAGCAGTAAACTGACCTGCTCCGCTACTGAAATCAGATAGACACCCTCTAGACAACTCCCCACCTCCCCCTGCCAAACACTCCCTAACACACAATTTTTGCACCTAAACTTAATTCTCAGGGCTCAGAATCCATCCTCAATGTGGACCACAGAGGCCAGCTAGGATGCTCCCAGGACCTTCTTCGTCCCTGCAAAAGAGGAGTCACCCAGACGTGCACCAATAGACTGCTACACCAAAAACAATACCTGTTTTCCACCTTTTCTCCACTCACCTTCCCGATCCAGGCTTCAAGCTTCCATTCACTGTGCTGAGCCAAGGTCACGGGGCTTAGACCAAGAACAACAGAAACGTGACGATCCACAAAACAGTCTACACCCACTCCTTTCCTCCCCTGCTGCAACAGCCAAGAAGCCCCAGAGCCACGTGGCCCAACCCAGTACCACCGCTTCGCTCACCTAACATCCCAAGGAGATGCATCGCGCTCCCTGCTCCTCTTGTGCTCCGAGCATCTCCAGCATTTCAGGAACTGGAACCGCTGACATCTGGCACGTCTCAGAAACGTGGCAGGAGACGTACTCTGCTGTCGCAAGGCGCTTGCAAAGCCGGCCCGACAGGTGAAGCAGAATAACACAGTCCACCAACCAACTCGAGGCCCCCACTGCTGTCCACTCACCCTCATGCTTTGTTCAAGTTTTCGTGCCTATGCCCTGAGCTACAAGAAACAAAGAGAGAAGGTCACAACCACGACGGCTACGCAAACAGTGCAGCTCCTAGCAGAGGACTCAAACACAGAGACTAGAGCCGGACAAACAAAATCAACCCTCAAGTCCACAAATGCCACAAGGCCATGAATGCGTAGCAGCCCCAGCAGGGGTAATCACAGACATACCATTTGGAGATGAAAAAGGTGACCCTGCTCAGTCTCTTGGTAATGCTGCACCTACGTGGTCAAGCCTCTTGTAGCATGTAATCAAGCTGGGTTTAGTCCTCTGGAGAGTTACCCAACTGGGTTGATTCATCTAGAGATCAAAATACAGATCAAACACAGGAGCGAAAGCCACCATCCCAAAAACAGTGAGCCAGCAGCCTCTACTAAATATCCCTCTATTAAGTGAATTCCAAGCACTTAGAAATCCTGAAATCCATAGACGCCAGCCGTCCTAAAGAACCCTGCAACTGACTGAAGGAAAAACAAAGCACTTACCCCAAAGAGCAGCCCAGGCAGAAGGAGCTCTCTCATGGCATACCTGCAACTCAGTTACCATTAGGGCCCACCTGGAACTTGAAGCCAGTCACCTGGGAAAGTGCAGGGGCAAAGCACAAGAAAGTAGAAAGAGGAGGAGCAGCAGCTGTGGTTTATTTACTTAATTATAAGGCTTACCTCAACAGCATGCAGAATGCAGACAAGAGAACTGGGGTGTTTCCACAAGCAACAATCCCCATGCTTTCGCTGCAGCTTTTAATGTTAGAAGGACGATATGACCAAGCAAGTAAATGAAACTTTTTCAGCTGGAATAAGCTCAAACTTTTATTTACGTAGAAAGAAAAATCTAGGAGCAGAACTGATTATACATCAACAAAATCAATTCCGTTCCACTCGCAGGAAAAACCACGTACTTCAGTAGGCTGAGAACCAAAAGGCTATGCTCATGGGTCAAAACACACTACAGGACACTGGGGCCAGGCCCTCCGCTGCACCCACTTAAAACCCATCCCTACACTCACCAAGGTGCAACCCCAACCCAAACACAGACGCAGCATTTCAGCCTCAGCACAGTTTTCGGAACTGCTGGAAAGCAGGCTTCATCCTCAGCAAGTCGTGCTCAGGCTGCACAAGAGGGGGCTTCGGGCACCTCTTTGCCTACCGAAGAAGACGGCCATCAGGAACTGCTACACCAGACAACCGTTTCCATCTACAACACCTTTCTCAGGAGCCACACAGCATTCCAGCGACCTGCCTTCGCCCTACTCTAAAGGCTATCTCAGCCCACCTTGTCTGTGGCACCTCATAAACTGGAGAGAAAGCAACTGCAGCAGCAGAAGCCACAACACCCTTTGGACAGTTACTCTTATCCCCTCGAGTACCTCAGCCGCTGGCCTGCCCCACATGGCAGATGCTTCCATCTGTTCTCTTTACCCACTTATAGCACCTCTAAAAGACAAACTGGAATTTTACTCTATTGGATGTAGGAAAATAACTGCAGTGACAAAAGCGCCCCAAACTGAGCCAGCAGCCCCTACTAAACATCCCTCTACTAAGTGAAGTCTCAAGTGGCATCTCAAACCCATGATTGCCATGGCAACTAAACCCCATAGTTTCCATAGCAACCCAACCCCATGGTTACCATGACAACACAACCCCATGGTTGCCATGGAAACACTACCCCATGGTTGCCATGGCAACAGAACCCCATAGTTGCCATGGCAACAATACGCCATGGTTACCATGGCAACACAACCCCATGGTTGCCATGGCAACCCAACCCCATAGTTTCCATGGCAACTAAACGCCATTGTTAACATGGCAACCCAACCCCATGGTTACCATGGACACAGAACCCCATGGTTACCATAGCAACCAAACCCCGTGGTTGCCATGGCAACCCAACCCCACGGTTACCATGGCAACACAACCCCATGGTTACCACAACAACACCGCATGGTTACCACGGCAACCCAACTGCATGGTTACCACGGCATCTCAACCCCATGGTTGCCATGGCAACTAAACCCCATAGTTTCCATAGCAACACAACCCCATAGTTACCATGGCAACACAAGCCCATCGTTACCATGGCAACAAAACCCCATGGTTGCCATGGCAACCCAACCCCATGGTTACCATGGCAACAGAACCCCGTAGCTGCCATGGCAACCAAACGCCATGGTTACCATGGCAACACAACCCCATGGTTGCCATGGCAACCCAACCCCAGGGTTACCATGGCAACACAACCCCATGTTTCCCATGGCAACACAACCCCGTGCTTGCCATGGCAACGCAACCCCATGGTTACCATGGCAACCAAACCCCGTGGTTCCCATGGCAACACAACCCCGTGGTTGCCATGGCAACCCAACCCCATCGTTTCCATGGCAACACAACCCCATGGTTGCCATGGAAACACTACCCCATGGTTGCCATGGCAACAGAACCCCATAGTTGCCATGGCAACAAAACGCCATGGTTACCATGGCAACACAACCCCATGGTTGCCATGGCAACCCAGCCCCATGGTTACCATGGCAACACAACCGCATGGTTACCATCGCAACCCAACCCCATAGTTACCATAGCAACCCAACCCCATAGTTACCATGGCAGCACAACCCCATCGTTACCATGGCAACACAACCCCATGGTTACCATGGCAACAGAACCCCATAGTTGCCATGGCAACAAAACGCCATGGTTACCATGGCAACACAACCCATGGTTGCCATGGCAACCCAACCCCATGGTTACAATGGCAACACAACCGCATGGTTACCATAGCAACCCAACCCCATCGTTACCATGGCAACACAACCCCATTGTTGCCATGGAAACACTACCCCATGCTTGCCATGGCAACAGAACCCCATAGTTGCCATGGCAACTAAACGCCATGGTTACCATGGCAACCCAACCCCTTGGTTACCATGGACACAGAACCCCATGGTTTCCATGGCAACACAACCCCATGGTTGCTATGGCAACCCAACCCCATGGTTACCATGGCAACACAACCCCATGGCTCCCATGGGAACACAACCCCGTGGTTGCCATGGCAACCCAACCCCATCGTTTCCATGACAACACAACCCCATGGTTGCCATGGAAACACTACCCCATGGTTGCCATGGCAACAGAACCCCATAGTTGCCATGGCAACAAAACGCCATGGTTACCATGGCAACACAACCGCATGGTTACCATCGGAACCCAACCCCATAGTTACCATAGCAACCCAACCCCATAGTTACCATGGCAGCACAACCCCATCGTTACCATGGCAACACAACCCCATGGTTGCCATGGCAACCAAACCCCATGGTTACC
Source organism: Netta rufina (assembly GCF_964035555.1). Lineage (NCBI taxonomy): Eukaryota > Metazoa > Chordata > Aves > Anseriformes > Anatidae > Netta > Netta rufina. The sequence continues at coordinate 359,232 of NW_028168888.1, read as the reverse complement.
ATGGCAACAGAACCCCATAGTTGCCATGGCAACAAAACGCCATGGTTACCATAGCAACCAAACCCCGCCGTTGCCATGGCAACCCAACCCCATGGTTACCATGGCAACACAACCCCATGGTTCCCATGGCAACACAACACCGTGGCTGCCATGGCAAGCCAACCCCATCGTTACCATGGCAACAGAACCCCATAGATGCCATGGCAACAAAACGCCATAGTTACCATGGCAACACAATCCATGGTTACCATAGCAACCCAACCCCATAGTTACCATGACAACACAACCCCATGGTTGCCATGGAAACACTACCCCATGGTTGCCATGGCAACAGAACCCCATGGTTGCCATGGCAACAGAACCCCATAATTGCCATGGCTACAAAACGCCGTGGTTGCCATGGCAACACAACCCCATGGTTGCCAAGGCAACTAAACCCCATAGTTTCCATAGCAACCCAACCCCATAGTTACCATGGCAACACAACCCCATGGTTGCCATGGAAACACTACCCCATGGTTGCCATGGCAACAGAACCCCATAGTTGCCATGGCAACAATACGCCATGGTTACCATGGCAACACAACACCATGGTTGCCATGGCAACCCAACCCCATAGTTTCCATGGCAACTAAACGCCATGGTTACCATGGCAACCCAACCCCATGGTTACCATGGACACAGAACCCCATGGTTACCATGGCAACACAACCCCAGGGTTACCACAACAACAACACCGCATGGTTACCACGGCAACCCAACTGCATGGTTACCACGGCATCTCAACCCCATGGTTGCCATGGCAACTAAACCCCATAGTTTCCATAGCAACACAACCCCATCGTTACCATGGCAACACAACCCCATGGTTGCCATGGCAACCCAACACCATGGTTACCATGGCAACACAACCCCATGGTTCCCATGGCAAAACAACCCCGTGGTTGCCATGGCAACCCAACCCCATCGTTTCCATGGCAACACAACCCCATGGTTGCCATGGAAACAATACCCCATGGTTGCCATGGCAACAGAACCCCATGGTTGCCATGGCAACCCAACCGCATGGTTGCCAAATCAACTAAACCCCATAGTTTCCATAGCAACCCAACCCCATAGACACCATGGCAACACAACCCCATGGTTGCCATGGAAACACTACCCCATGGTTGCCATGGCAACCCAACCCCGTAGTTGCCATGGCAACTAAACGCCATGGTTACCATGGCAACCCAACCCCTTGGTTACCATGGACACAGAACGCCATGGTTACCATAGCAACCAAACCCCGTGGTTACCATGGCAACACAACCCCATTGTTACCATGGCAACACAACCCCATGGTTGCCATGGCAACCCAACCCAATGGTTACCATGGCAACAGAACCCCGTAGCTGCCATGGCAACTAAACGCCATGGTTACCATGACAACACAACCCCATGGTTGCCATGGCAACCCAACCCCATGGTTACCATGGCAACCCAACACCATCGTTTCCATGGCAACACAACCCCATGGTTGCCATGGCAACAGAACCCCATAGTTGCCATGGCAACAAAACGCCATGGTTACCATGGCAACACAAGCCCATGGTTACCATCGCAACCCAACCCCATAGTTACCATAGCAACCCAACCCCATAGTTACCATGGCAGCACAACCCCATCGTTACCATGGCAACACAACCCCATGGTTGCCATGGCAACAGAACACCATAGTTGCCATGGCAACAAAACGCCATGGTTACCATGGCAACAGAACCCCATAGTTGCCATGGCAACCCTGCCCCATGGTTACCATGGCAACACAACACCGTGGTTGCCATGGCAAGCCAACCCCATCGTTACCATGGCAACACAACCCCATGGTTGCCATGGAAACACTACCCAATGGTTGCCATGGCAACAGAACCCCATAGCTGCCATGGCAACAAAACGCCATGGTTACCATGGCAACACAACCCATGGTTACCATAGCAACCCAACCCCATAGTTACCATGGCAACACAACCCCATGTTTGCCATGGAAACACTACCCCATGGTTGCCATGGCAACAGAACCCCATAGTTGCCATGGCAACAAAACGCCATGGTTGCCATGGCAACAGAACCCCATAATTGCCATGGCTACAAAACGCCGTGGTTACCATGGCAACACAACCCGATGGTTGCCATGGCAACCCAACCCCATGGTTGCCAAGGCAACTAAACCCCATAGTTTCCATAGCAACCCAACCCCATAGTTACCATGGCAACACAACCCCATGGTTACCACAACAACAACACCGCATTGTTACCGCGGCAACCCAACTGCATGATAACAACGGCATCTCAACCCCATGGTTGCCATGCCCACTAAACCCCGTAGTTTCCACAGCAACACAACCCCGTAGTTACCATGGGAACACAACCCCATCGTTACCATGGCAACACAACCCCATGGTTGCCATGGCAACCCAACCCCATGGTTACCATGGCAACAGAACCCCGTAGCTGCCATGGAAACTAAACGCCATGGTTACCATGGCAACACAACCCCATGGTTGCCATGGCAACCCAACCCCATGGTTACCATGGCAACACAACCCCATGGTTCCCATGGCAACACAACCCCGTGCTTGCCATGGCAACAGAACCCCATCGTTTCCATGGCAACACAACCCCATGGTTGTCATGGACACACTACCCCATGGTTACAATGGCAACAGAACCCCATAGTTGCCATGGCAACAAAACGCCATGGTTACCATGGCAACACAACCCCATGGTTGCCATGGCAACCCAACCCCAGGGTTACCATGGCAACACAACCCCATGGTTCCCATGGCAACACAACACCGTGGCTGCCATGGCAAGCCAACCCCATGGTTGCCAAGGCAACTAAATTCCATAGTTTCCATAGCAACCCAACCCCATAGTTACCATGGCAACACAACCCCATGGTTGCCATGGAAACACTACCCCATGGTTGCCATGGCAACAGAACCCCATAGTTGCCATGGCAACTAAACGCCATGGTTACCATGGCAACACAACCCCATGGTTCCCATGGCAAAACAACCCCGTGGTTGCCATGGCAACCCAACCCCATCGTTTCCATGGCAACACAACCCCATGGTTACCATGGCAACAAAACGCCATGGTTACCATGGCAACACAACCCCATGGTTGCCATGGCAACCCAACCCCAGGGTTGCCATGGCAACCCAACCCCAGGGTTACCATGGCAACACAACCCCATGTTTCCCATGGCAACACAACCCCGTGCTTGCCATGGAAACACTACCCCATGGTTGCCATGGCAACAGAACCCCATAGTTGCCATGGCAACAAAACGCCATGGTTACCATGGCAACACAACCCCGTGGTTGCCATGGCAAGCCAACCCCATCGTTACCATGGCAACAGAACCCCATAGTTGCCATGGCAACAAAACGCCATAGTTACCATGGCAACACAATCCATGGTTACCATAGCAACCCAACCCCATAGTTACCATGGCAACACAACCCCATGGTTGCAATGGAAACACTACCCCATGGTTGCCATGGCAACAGAACCCCATAGTTGCCATGGCAACAAAACGCCATGGTTGCCATGGCAACAGAACCCCATAATTGCCATGGCTACAAAACGCCGTGGTTGCCATGGCAACACAACCCCATGGTTGCCAAGGCAACTAAACCCCATAGTTTCCATAGCAACCCAACCCCATAGTTACCATGGCAACACAACCCCATGGTTGCCATGGAAACACTACCCCATGGTTTCCATGGCAACAGAACCCCATAGTTGCCATGGCAACAATACGCCATGGTTACCATGGCAACACAACACCATGGTTGCCATGGCAACCCAACCCCATAGTTTCCATGGCAACTAAACGCCATGGTTACCATGGCAACCCAACCCCATGGTTACCATGGACACAGAACCCCATGGTTACCATAGCAACCAAACCCCGTGGTTGCCATGGCAACAGAACCCCATGGTTACCATGGCAACACAACCCCATGGTTACAACAACAACAACACCGCATGGTTACCACGGCAACCCAACTGCATGGTTACCACGGCATCTCAACCCCATGGTTGCCATGGCAACTAAACCCCATAGTTTCCATAGCAACACAACCCCATCGTTACCATGGCAACACAACCCCATGGTTGCCATGGCAACCCAACCCCAGGGTTACCATGGCAACACAACCCCATGTTTCCCATGGCAACACAACCCCGTGCTTGCCATGGCAACCCAACCCCATCGTTTCCATGGCAACACAACCCCATGGTTGCCATGGAAACACTACCCCATGGTTGCCATGGCAACAGAACCCCATAGTTGCCATGGCAACAAAACGCCATGGTTACCATGGCAACACAACCCCATGGTTGCCATGGCAACCCAACCCCATGGTTACCATGGCAACACAACCGCATGGTTACCATCGCAACCCAACCCCATAGTTACCATAGCAACCCAACCCCATAGTTACCATGGCAGCACAACCCCATCGTTACCATGGCAACACAACCCCATGGTTGCCATGGGAACCCAACCCCATGGTTACCATGGCAACAGAACCCCATAGTTGCCATGGCAACAAAACGCCATGGTTACCATGGCAACACAACCCCATGGTTGCCATGGCAACCCAACCCCATGGTTACAATGGCAACACAACCGCATGGTTACCATAGCAACACAACCCCATGGTTGCCATGGCAACCCAACCCCATGGTTACCATGGCAACAGAACCCCATAGTTACCATGGCAGCACAGCCCCATGGTTACCATGGCAACACAACCCCATGGCTGCCATGGCAACCCAACCCCATGGTTACCATGGCAACACAACCCCATGGTTGCCATGGCAACCCAACCCCATGGTTGCCATGGCAAGACAACCCCATAGTTGCCATGGCAACACAACCCCATGGTTACCATGGCAACACAACCCCATGGTTGCCATGGCAAGCCAACCCCATAGTTGCCATGGCAACACAACCCCATGGTTACCATGGCAACACAACCCCATGGTTTCCATGGCAACCCAACCCCATGGTTACCATGGCAACAGAACCCCATAGTTACCATGGAAGCACAACCCCATCGTTACCATGGCAACACAACCCGACGGTTGCCATGGCAACCCAATCCCATGGTTACCATGGCAACAGAACCCCATAGTTGCCATGGCAACAAAACGCCATGGTTACCATTGCAACACAACCCCATGGTTGCCATGGCAACCCAACCCCATGGTTACCATGGCAACAGAACCCCATAGTTACCATGGCAGCACAACCCCATCGTTACCATGGCAACACAACCCCATGGTTGCCATGGAAACACTACCCCATGGTTGCCATGGCAACAGAACCCCATAGTTGCCATGGCAACAAAACGCCATGGTTGCCATGGCAACAGAACCCCATAATTGCCATGGCTACAAAACGCCGTGGTTGCCATGGCAACACAACCCCATGGTTGCCAAGGCAACTAAATTCCATAGTTTCCATAGCAACCCAACCCCATAGTTACCATGGCAACACAACCCCATGGTTGCCATGGAAACACTACCCCATGGTTGCCATGGCAACAGAACCCCATAGTTGCCATGGCAACAATACGCCATGGTTACTATGGCAACACAACACCATGGTTGCCATGGCAACCCAACCCCATAGTTTCCATGGCAACTAAACGCCATGGTTACCATGGCAACCCAACCCCATGGTTACCATGGACACAGAACCCCATGGTTACCATAGCAACCAAATCCCGTGGTTGCCATGGCAACAGAACCCCATGGTTACCATGGCAACACAACCCCATGGTTACCACAACAACAACACCGCATGGTTACCACGGCAACCCAACTGCATGGTTACCACGGCATCTCAACCCCATGGTTGCCATGGCAACTAAACCCCATAGTTTCCATAGCAACACAACCCCATCGTTACCATGGCAACACAACCCCATGGTTGCCATGGCAACCCAATCCCAGGGTTACCATGGCAACACAACCCCATGTTTCCCATGGCAACACAACCCCGTGCTTGCCATGGAATCACTACCCCATGGTTGCCATTGCAACAGAACCCCATAGTTGCCATGGGAACAAAACGCCATGGTTACCATGGCAACACAACCCCATGGTTGCCATGGCAACCCAACCCCATGGTTACCATGGCAACACAACCGCATGGTTACCATCGCAACCCAACTCCATAGTTACCATAGCAACCCAACCCCATAGTTACCATGGCAGCACAACCCCATCGTTACCATGGAAACACAACCCCATGGTTGCCATGGCAACCCAGCCCCATGGTTACCATGGCAACAGAACCCCATAGTTGCCATGGCAACAAAACGCCATGGTTACCATGGCAACACAACCCCATGGTTGCCATGGCAACCCAACCCCATGGTTACAATGGCAACACAACCGCATGGTTACCATAGCAACACAACCCCATGGTTGCCATGGCAACCCAATCCCATGGTTACCATGGCAACAGAACCCCATAGTTACCATGGCAGCACAACCCCATGGTTACCATGGCAACACAACCCCATGGCTGCCATGGCAACCCAACCGCATGGTTACCATGGCAACACAACCCCATGGTTGCCATGGCAACACAACCCCATGGTTGCCATGGCAACCCAACCCCATGGTTGCCATGGCAAGCCAACCCCATAGTTGCCATGGCAACACAACCCCATGGTTACCATGGCAACACAACCCCAGGGTTGCCATGGCAAGCCAACCCCATAGTTGGCAATGGCAACACAACCCCATGGTTACCATGGCAACACAACCCCATGGTTGCCATGGCAACCCAACCACATGGTTACCATGGCAACAGAACCCCATAGTTACCATGGCAGCACAACCCCATCGTTACCATGGCAACACAACCCCATGGTTGCCATGGCAACCCAACCCCGTGGTTACCATGGCAACAGAACCCCATAGTTGCCATGGCAACAAAACGCCATGGTTACCATGGCAACAGACCAACATAGTTGCAATGGCAACAAAACGCCATGGTTACCATGGCAACACAACCCCATGGTTGCCATGGCAACCCAACCCCATGGTTACCATGGCAACAGAACCCCATAGTTACCATGGCAACAAAACGCCATGGTTGCCATGGCAACAGAACCCCATAATTGCCATGGCTACAAAACGCCGTGGTTGCCATGGCAACACAACCCCATGGTTGCCAAGGCAACTAAACCCCATAGTTTCCATAGCAACCCAACCCCATAGTTACCATGGCAACACAACCCCATGGTTGCCATGGAAACACTACCCTATGGTTGCCATGGCAACAGAACCCCATAGTTGCCATGGCAACAATACGCCATGGTTACCATGGCAACACAACACCATGGTTGCCATGGCAACCCAACCCCATAGTTTCCATGGCAACTAAACGCCATGGTTACCATGGCAACCCAACCCCATGGTTACCATGGACACAGAACCCCATGGTTACCATAGCAACCAAACCCCGTGGCTGCCATGGCAACAGAACCCCATGGTTACCATGGCAACACAACCCCATGGTTACCACAACAACAACACCGCATGGTTACCACGGCAACCCAACTGCATGGTTACCACGGCATCTCAACCCCATGGTTGCCATGGCAACTAAACCCCATAGTTTCCATAGCAACACAACCCCATCGTTACCATGGCAACACAACCCCATGGTTGCCATGGCAACCCAAACCCATGGTTACCATGGCAACAGAACCCCGTAGCTGCCATGGCAACTAAACGCCATGGTTACCATGGCAACACAACCCCATGGTTCCCATGGCAAAACAACCCCGTGGTTGCCATGGCAACCCAACCCCATCGTTTCCATGGCAACACAACCCCATGGTTACCATGGCAACAAAACGCCATGGTTACCATGGCAACACAACCCCATGGTTGCCATGGCAACCCAACCCCAGGGTTACCATGGCAACACAACCCCATGTTTCCCATGGCAACACAACCCCGTGCTTGCCATGGCAACCCAACCCCATCGTTTCCATGGCAACACAACCCCATGGTTACCATGGCAACCCAAACCCATCGTTTCCATGGCAACACAACCCCATGGTTGCCATGGCAACCCAACCCCATGGTTACCATGGCAACAGAACCCCATAGTTGCCATGGCAACAAAACGCCATGGTTACCATGGCAACACAACCCCATGGTTACCATGGACACAGAACCCCATGGTTACCATAGCAACCAAACCCCGTGGTTGCCATGGCAACAGAACCCCATGGTTACCATGGCAACACAACCCCATGGTTACCACAACAACAACACCGCATGGTTACCACGGCAACCCAACTGCATGGTTACCACGGGATCTCAACCCCATGGTTGCCATGGCAACTAAACCCCATAGTTTCCATAGCAACACAACCCCATCGTTACCATGGCAACACAACCCCATGGTTGCCATGGCAACCCAACCCCATGGTTACCATGGCAACACAACCCCATGGTTACCATGGGAAAACAACCCCATGGTAACCATGGCAACCCAACCCCATCGTTTCCATGGCAACACAACCCCATGGTTACCATGGCAACAAAACGCCATGGTTACCATGGCAACACAACCCCATGGTTGCCATGGCAACCCAACCCCAGGGTTACCATGGCAACACAACCCCATGTTTCCCATGGCAACACAACCCCGTGCTTGCCATGGCAACCCAACCCCATCGTTTCCATGGCAACACAACCCCATGGTTACCATGGCAACCCAAACCCATCGTTTCCATGGCAACACAACCCCATGGTTGCCGTGGCAACCCAACCCCATGGTTACCATGGCAACAGAACCCCATAGTTGCCATGGCAACAAAACGCCATGGTTACCATGGCAACACAACCCCATGGTTGCCATGGCAACCCAACCCCATGGTTACCATGGCAACAGAACCCCATAGTTACCATGGCAGCACAACCCCATCGTTACCATGGCAACACAACCCCATGGTTGCCATGGAAACACTACCCCATGGTTACCATGGCAACAGAACCCCAAAGTTGCCATGGCAACAAAACGCCATGGTTGCCATGGCAACAGAACCCCATAATTGCCATGGCTACAAAACGCCGTGGTTGCCATGGCAGCAGAACCCCATGGTTGCCAAGGCAACTAAACCCCATAGTTTCCATAGCAACCCAACCCCATAGTTACCATGGCAACACAACCCCATGGTTGCCATGGAAACACTACCCCATGGTTGCCATGGCAACAGAACCCCATAGTTGCCATGGCAACAATACGCCATGGTTACCATGGCAACACAACACCATGGTTGCCATGGTAACCCAACCCCATAGTTTCCATGGCAACTAAACGCCATGGTTACCATGGCAACCCAACCCCATGGTTACCATGGACACAGAACCCCATGGTTACCATAGCAACCAAACCCCGTGGTTGCCATGGCAACAGAACCCCATGGTTACCATGGCAACACAACCCCATGGTTACCACAACAACAACACCGCATGGTTACCACGGCAACCCAACTGCATGGTTACCACGGCATCTCAACCCCATGGTTGCCATGGCAACTAAACCCCATAGTTTCCATAGCAACACAACCCCATCGTTACCATGGCAACACAACCCCATGGTTGCCATGGCAACCCAACCCCATGGTTACCATGGCAACAGAACCCCGTAGCTGCCATGGCAACTAAACGCCATGGTTACCATGGCAACACAACCCCATGGTTCCCATGGCAAAACAACCCCGTGGTTGCCATGGCAACCCAACCCCATCGTTTCCATGGCAACACAACCCCATGGTTACCATGGCAACAAAACGCCATGGTTACCATGGCAACACAACCCCATGGTTGCCATGGCAACCCAACCCCAGGGTTACCATGGCAACACAACCCCATGTTTCCCATGGCAACACAACCCCGTGCTTGCCATGGAAACACTACCCCATGGTTGCCATGGCAACAGAACCCCATAGCTGCCATGGCAACAAAACGCCATGGTTACCATGGCAACACAACCCCATGGTTGCCATGGCAACCCAACCCCATGGTTACCATGGCAACACAACCCCATGGTTACCATCGCAACCCAACCCCATAGTTACCATAGCAACCCAACCCCATAGTTACCATGGCAGCACAACCCCATCGTTACCATGGCAACACAACCCCATGGTTGCCATGGCAACCCAACCCCATGGTTACCATGGCAACAGAACCCCATAGTTGCCATGGCAACAAAACGCCATGGTTACCATGGCAACACAACCCCATGGTTGCCATGGCAACCCAACCCCATGGTTACCATGGCAACAGAACCCCATAGTTACCATGGCAGCACAACCCCATGGTTACCATGGCAAGCCAACCCCATAGTTGCCATGGCAACACAACCCCATGGTTACCATGGCAACACAACCCCATGGTTGCCATGGCAAGCCAACCCCATAGTTGCCATGGCAACACAACCCCATGGTTACCATGGCAACACAACCCCATGGTTGCCATGGCAACCCAACCCCATGGTTACCATGGCAACAGAACCCCATAGTTACCATGGCAGCACAACCCCATCGTTACCATGGCAACACAACCCCATGGTTGCCATGGCAACCCAACCCCATGGTTACCATGGCAACAGAACCCCATAGTTGCCATGGCAACAAAACGCCATGGTTGCCATGGCAACAGACCAACATAGTTGCAATGGCAACAAAACGCCATGGTTACCATGGCAACACAACCCCATGGCTGCCATGGCAACCCAATCCCATGGTTACCATGGCAACAGAACCCCATAGTTACCATGGCAGCACAACCCCATGGTTACCATGGCAAGCCAACCCCATAGTTGCCATGGCAACACAACCCCATGGTTACCATGGCAACACAACCCCATGGTTGCCATGGCAAGCCAACCCCATAGTTGCCATGGCAACACAACCCCATGGTTACCATGGCAACACAACCCCATGGTTGCCATGGCAACCCAACCCCATGGTTACCATGGCAACAGAACCCCATAGTTACCATGGCAGCACAACCCCATCGTTACCATGGCAACACAACCCCATGGTTGCCATGGCAACCCAACCCCATGGTTACCATGGCAACAGAACCCCATAGTTGCCATGGCAACAAAACGCCATGGTTGCCATGGCAACAGACCAACATAGTTGCAATGGCAACAAAACGCCATGGTTACCATGGCAACACAACCCCATGGCTGCCATGGCAACCTAACCCCATGGTTGCCAAGGCAACTAAACCCCATATTTTCCATAGCAACCCAACCCAATAGTTACAATGGCAACACAACCCCATGGTTGCCATGGAAACACTACCCCATGGTTGCCATGGCAACAGAACCCCATAGTTGCCATGGCAACAAAACGCCATGGTTACCATGGCAACACAACCCCATGGTTGCCATGGAAACCCAACCCCATAGTTGCCATGGCAACAAAACGCCATGGTTACCATGGCAACCAAACCCCATGGTTACCATGGACACAGAACCCCACGGTTATCATAGCAACCAATCCCCGTGGTTGCCATGCTAACCCAACCCCATGGTTACCATGGCAACACAACCCCATGGTTCCCATGGCAACACAACACCGTGGTTGCCATGGCAAGCCAACCCCATCGTTACCATGGCAACACAACCCCTGGTTACCATAGCAACCCAACCCCATAGTTACCATGGCAACACAACCCCATGGTTGCCATGGAAACACTACCCCATGGTTGCCATGGCTACAGAACCCCATAGTTGCCATGGCAACAAAACGCCATGGTTTCCATGGCAACAGAACCCCATAGTTGCCATGGCAACAAAACGCCATGGTTGCCATGGCAACAGAACCCCATAATTGCCATGGCTACAAAACGCCGTGGTTGCCATGGCAACACAACCCCATGGTTGCCATGGCAACCCAACCCCATGGTTGCCAAGGCAACTAAACCCCATAGTTTCCATAGCAACCCAACCCCATAGACACCATGGCAACACAACCCCATGGTTGCCATGGAAACACTACCCCATGGTTGCCATGGCAACCCAACCCCATAGTTGCCATGGCAACTAAACGCCATGGTTACCATGGCAACCCAACCCCTTGGTTACCATGGACACAGAACCCCATGGTTACCATAGCAACCAAACCCCGTGGTTACCATGGCAACACAACCCCATCGTTACCATGGCAACACAACCCCATGGTTGCCATGGCAACCCAACCCCATGGTTACCATGGCAACAGAACCCCGTAGCTGCCATGGCAACTAAACGCCATGGTTACCATGACAACACAACCCCATGGTTGCCATGGCAACCCAACCCCATGGTTACCATGGCAACACAACCCCATGTTTCCCATGGCAACCAAACCCCGTGGTTGCCATGGCAACGCAACCCCATGGTTACCATGGCAACACAACTCCATGGTTCCCATGGCAACACAACCCCGTGGTTGCCATGGCAACCCAACCCCATCGTTTCCATGGGAACACAACCCCATGGTTGCCATGGAAACACTACCCCATGGTTGCCATGGCAACAGAACCCCATAGTTGCCATGGCAACAAAACGCCATGGTTACCATGGCAACACAACCCCATGGTTACCATCGCAACCCAACCCCATAGTTAACATAGCAACCCAACCCCATAGTTACCATGGCAGCACAACCCCATCGTTACCATGGCAACACAACCCCATGGTTGCCATGGCAACACAACCCCATGGTTACCATGGCAACAGAACCCCATAGTTGCCATGGCAACAGAACCCCATGGTTGCCATGGCAACAAAACGCCATGGTTACCATGGCAACAGAACCCCATAGTTGCCATGGCAACCCAACCCCATGGTTACCATGGCAACACAACCCCATGGTTCCCATGGCAACACAACACCGTGGTTGCCATGGCAAGCCAACCCCATCGTTACCATGGCAACACAACCCCATGGTTGCCATGGAAACACTACCCAATGGTTGCCATGGCAACAGAACCCCATAGCTGCCATGGCAACAAAACGCCATGGTTACCATGGCAACAAAACCCATGGTTACCTTAGCAACCCAAACCCATAGTTACCATGGCAACACAACCCCATGTTTGCCATGGAAACACTACCCCATGGTTGCCATGGCAACAGAACCCCATAGTTGCCATGGCAACAAAACGCCATGGTTGCCATGGCAACAGAACCCCATAATTGCCATGGCTACAAAACGCCGTGGTTACCATGGCAACACAACCCGATGGTTGCCATGGCAACCCAACCCCATGGTTGCCAAGGCAACTAAACCCCATAGTTTCCATAGCAACACAACCCCATAGTTACCATGGCAACACAACCCCATGGTTTCCATGGCAACCCAACCCCATAGTTGCCATGGCAACTAAACGCCATGGTTACCATGGCAACCCAACCCCATGGTTACCATGGCAACACAACCCCATGGTTACCACAACAACAACACCGCATGGTTACCGCGGCAAGCCAACTGCATGGTTACCACGGCATCTCAACCCCATGGTTGCCATGGCCACTAAACCCCATAGTTTCCACAGCAACACAACCCCGTAGTTACCATGGCAACACAACCCCATCGTTACCATGGCAACACAACCCCATGGTTGCCATGGCAACTCAACCCCATGGTTACCATGGCAACAGAACCCCGTAGCTGCCATGGCAACTAAACGCCATGTTTCCCATGGCAACACAACCCCGTGCTTGCCATGGCAACACAACCACATGGTTACCATGGCAACACAACCCCATAGTTGCCATGGCAACAAAACGCCATGGTTACCATGGCAACACAACCCCATGGTTCCCATGGCATCCAAACCCCATGGTTACCATGGCAACACAACCCCATGGTTCCCATGGCAACACAACACCGTGGTTGCCATGGCAAGCCAACCCCATCGTTACCATGGCAACACAACCCCATGGTTGCCATGGAAACACTACCCCATGGTTGCCATGGCAACAGAACCCCATAGTTGCCATGGCAACAAAACGCCATGGTTACCATGGCAACACAACCCATGGTTACCATAGCAACCCAACCCCATAGTTACCATGGCAACACAACCCCATGGTTGCCATGGCAACCCAACCCCATGGTTACCATGGCAACACAACCCCATGTTTCCCATGGCAACACAACCCCGTGCTTGCCATGGCAACGCAACCCCATGGTTACCATGGCAACCAAACCCCGTGGTTGGCATGGCAACTCAACACCATGGTTGCCATGGCAACACAACCCCATGGTTCCCATGGCAACACAGCCCCGTGGTTGCCATGGCAACCCAACCCCATCGTTTCCATGGCAACACAACCCCATGGTTGCCATGGACACACTACCCCATGGTTACAATGGCAACAGAACCCCATAGTTGCCATGGCAACAAAACGCCATGGTTACCATGGCAACACAACCCCATGGTTGCCATGGCAACCCAACCCCATGGTTACCATGGCAACACAACCGCATGGTTACCATCGCAAACCAACCCCATATTTACCATAGCAACCCAACCCCATAGTTACCATGGCAGCACAACCCCATCGTTACCATGGCAACACAACCCCATGGTTGCCATGGCAACCCAACCCCATGGTTACCATGGCAACAGAACCCCATAGTTGCCATGGCAACAAAACGCCATGGTTACCATGGCAACACAACTCCATGGTTGCCATGGCAACCCAACCCCAGGGTTACTATGGCAACACAACCCCATGGTTCCCATGGCAACACAACACCGTGGCTGCCATGGCAAGCCAACCCCATTGGTACCATGGCAACACAACCCCATGGTTGCCATGGAAACACTACCCCATGGTTGCCATGGCAACAGAACCCCATAGTTGCCATGGCAACAAAACGCCATGGTTACCATGGCAACACAACCCATGGTTACCATAGCAACCCAACCCCATAGTTACCATGGCAACACAACCCCATGGTTGCCATGGAAACACTACCCCATGGTTGCCATGGCAACAGAACCCCATAGTTGCCATGGCAACAAAACGCCATGGTTGCCATGGCAACAGAACTCCATAATTGCCATGGCTACAAAACGCCGTGGTTACCATGGCAACACAACCCCATGGTTGCCATGGCAACCCAACCCCATGGTTGCCAAGGCAACTAAACCCCATAGTTTCCAGAGCAACCCAACCCCATAGTTACCATGGCAACACAACCCCATGGTTGCCATGGAAACACTACCCCATGGTTGCCATGGCAACAGAACCCCATAGTTGCAATGGCAACAATACGCCATGGTTACCATGGCAACACAACCCCATGGTTGCCATGGCAACCCAACCCCATAGTTGCCATGGCAACTAAACGCCATGGTTACCATGGCAACCCAACCCCATGGTTACCATGGACACAGAACCCCATGGTTACCATAGCAACCAAACCCCGTGGTTGCCATGGCAACCCAACCCCATGGTTACCATGGCAACACAACCCCATGGTTACCACAACAACAACACCGCATGGTTACCACGGCAACCCAATTGCATGGTTACCACGGCATCTCAACCCCACGGTTGCCATGGCAACTAAACCCCATAGTTTCCATAGCAACCCAACCCCATAGTTACCATGGCAACACAACCCCATGGTTGCCATGGCAACCAAACCCCATGGTTACCATGGCAACAGAACCCCGTAGCTGCCATGGCAACTAAACGCCACGGTTACCATGGCAACACAACCCCATGGTTGCCATGGCAACCCAACCCCATTGTTACCATGGCAACACAACCCCATGTTTCCCATGGCAACACAACCCCGTGCTTGCCATGGCAACACAACCACATGGTTACCATGGCAACAGAACCCCATAGTTGCCATGGCATCCAAACCCCATGGTTACCATGGCAACACAACCCCATGGTTCCCATGGCAACACAACACCGTGGTTGCCATGGCAAGCCAACCCCATCGTTACCATGGCAACACAACCCCATGGTTGCCATGGAAACACTACCCCATGGTTGCCATGGCAACAGAACCCCATAGTTGCCATGGCAAGAAAACGCCATGGTTACCATGGCAACACAACCCATGGTTACCATAGCAACCCAACCCCATAGTTACCATGGCAACACAACCCCATGGTTGCCATGGAAACACTACCCCATGGTTGCCATGGCAACAGAACCCCATAGTTGCCATGGCAACAAAACGCCATGGTTGCCATGGCAACAGAACCCCATAATTGCCATGGCTACAAAACGCCGTGGTTACCATGGCAACACAACCCCATGGTTGCCATGGCAACCCAACCCCATGGTTGCCAAGGCAACTAAACCCCATAGTTTCCATAGCAACCCAACCCCATAGTTACCATGGCAACACAACCCCATGGTTGCCATGGAAACACTACCCCAAGGTTGCCATGGCAACAGAACCCCATAGTTGCCATGGCAACAATACGCCATGGTTACCATGGCAACACAACCCTATGGTTGCCATGGCAACCCAACCCCATAGTTTCCGTGGCAACTAAACGCCATGGTTACCATGGCAACCCAACCCCATGGTTACCATGGACACAGAACCCCATGGTTACCCTAGCAATCAAACCCCGTGGTTGCCATGGCAACCCAACCCCATGGTTACCATGGCAACACAACCCCATGGTTACCACAACAACAACACCGCATGGTTACCACGGCAACACAACTGCATGGTTACCACGGCATATCAACCCCATGGTTGCCATGGCAACTAAACCCCATAGTTTCCATAGCAACACAACCCCATAGTTACCATGGCAACACAACCCCATCGTTACCATGGCAACACAACCCCATGGTTGCCATGGCAACCCAAACCCATGGTTACAATGGCAACAGAACGCCGTAGCTGCCATGGCAACTAAACGCCATGGTTACCATGGCAACACAACCCCATGGTTGCCATGGCAACCCATCCCCAGGGTTACCATGGCAACACAACCCCATGTTTCCCATGGCAACACAACCCCGTGCTTGCCATGGCAACGCAACCCCATGGTTACCATGGCAACCAAACCCCGTGGTTGCCATGGCAACGCAACACCATGGTTACCATGGCAACACAACCCCATGGTTCCCATGGCAACACAACCCCGTGGTTGCCATGGCAACCCAACCCCATCGTTTCCATGGCAACACAACCCCATGGTTGCCATGGAAACACTACCCCATGGTTGCCATGGCAACAGAACCCCATAGTTGCCATGGCAACAAAACGCCATGGTTACCATGGCAACACAACCCCATGGTTGCCATGGCAACTCAACCCCATGGTTACCATGGCAACACAACCGCATGGTTACCATCGCAACCCAACCCCATAGTTACCATAGCAACCCAACCCCATAGTTACCATGGCAGCACAACCCCATCGTTACCATGGCAACACAACCCCATGATTGCCATGGCAACCCAACCCCATGGTTACCATGGCAACAGAATCCCATAGTTGCCATGGCAACAAAACGCCATGGTTACCATGGCAACACAACCCCATGGTTGCCATGGCAACCCAACCCCATGGTTACAATGGCAACACAACCGCATGGTTACCATAGCAACCCAACCCCATCGTTACCATGGCAACACAACCCCATGGTTGCCATGGAAACAGTACCCCATGGTTGCCATGGCAACAGAAACCCATAGTTGCCATGGCAACAAAACGCCATGGTTGCCATGGCAACAGAACCCCATGGTTGCCATGGCAACAGAAACCCATAGTTGCCATGGCAACAAAACGCCATGGTTACCATGGCAACACAACCCCATGGTTGCCATGGCAACCCAACCCCATGGTTGCCAAGGCAACTAAACCCCATAGTTTCCATAGCAACCGAACCCCATAGTTACCATGGCAACACAACCCCATGGTTGCCATGGAAACACTACCCCATGGTTGCCATGGCAACAGAACCCCATAGTTGCAATGGCAACAATACGCCATGCTTACCATGGCAACACAACCCCATGGTTGCCATGGCAACCCAACCCCATAGTTGCCATGGCAACTAAACGCCATGTTTACCATGGCAACCCAACCCCATGGTTACCATGGACACAGAACCCCATGGTTACCATAGCAACCAATCCCCGTGGTTGCCATGCTAAACCAACCCCATGGTTACCACGGCAACCCAACTGCATGGTTACCACGGCATCTCAACACCATGGTTGCCATGGCAACTAAACCCCATAGTTCCCATAGCAACCCAACCCCATAGTTACCATGGCAGCACAACCCCATCGTTACTATGGCAACACAACCCCATGGTTGCCATGGCAACCCAACCCCATGGTTACCATGGCAACAGAACCCCATTGTTGCCATGGCAACAAAACGCCATGGTTACCATGGCAACACAACCCCATGGTTGCCATGGCAACCCAACCCCATGGTTACCATGGCAACACAACCGCATGGTTACCATCGCAACCCAACCCCATAGTTACCATAGCAACCCAACCCCATAGTTACCATGGCAGCACAACCCCATCGTTACCATGGCAACACAACCCCATGGTTGCCATGACAACCCAACCCCATGGTTACCATGGCAACAGAACCCCATGGTTACCATGGCAACACAACCGCATGGTTACCATCGCAACCAAAACCCCATAGTTACCATGGCAACACAACAACATAGTTACCATGGCAGCACAACCCCATCGTTACCATGGCAACACAACCCAATTGTTGCCATGGCAAGCCAACCACATAGTTACCATAGCAGCACAACCCCATTGGTTGCCATGGCAACACAACCCCATGGTTGCCATGGCAACCCAACCCCATAGTTACCATGGCAACACAACCCCATCGTTACCATGGCAGCACAACCCCATAGTTACCATAGCAACCCAACCCCATCGTTAATATGGCAACCCAACCCCATGGTTACCATGGCAACCCAACCCCATGGTTACCATGGCAACACAACCGCATGGTTACCATCGCAACCCAAACCCATAGTTACCATGGCAACACAACCCCATAGTTACCATGGCAGCACAACCCCATCGTTACCATGGCAACACAACCCCATGGTTGCCATGGCAACACAACCCCATGGTTGCCATGGCAACCCAACCCCATGGTTACCATGGCAACACAACCCCATGGTTACCATGGCAACACAACCGCATGGTTACCATCGCAACCGAACCCCATAGTAACCATAGCAACCCAACCCCATAGTTACCATGGCAGCACAACCCCATCGTTACCATGGCAACACAACCCCATGGTTGCCATGGCAACCCAACCCCATGGTTACCATGGCAACACAACCGCATGGTTACCATCGCAACCCAACCCCATAGTTACCATAGCAACCCAACCCCATAGTTACCATGGCAACCCAACCCCATGGTTACCATGGCAACACAACCCCATGGTTGCCATGGCAACCCAACCCCATGGTTGCCATGGCAACACAACCCCATGGTTACCATGGCAACACAACCCCATGGTTGCCATGGCAACCCAACCCCATGGTTACCATGGCAACAGAACCCCATAGTTACCATGGGAGCACAACCCCATCGTTACCATGGGAGCACAACCCCATGGTTACCATGGCAACACAACCCCATGGTTACCATGGCAACACAACCCCATGGTTGCCATGGCAACACAACCCCATGGTTGCCATGGCAACCCAACCCCATGGTTGCCATGGCAAGCCAACCCCATAGTTGCCATGGCAAAACAACCCCATGGTTACCATGGCAACACAACCCCATGGTTGCCATGGCAAGCCAACCCCATGGTTGCCATGGCAACACAACCCCATGGTTACCATGGCAACACAACCCCATGGTTGTCATGGCAACCCAACCCCATGGTTGCCATGGCAACAGAACCCCATATTTACCATGGCAGCACAACCCCATCGTTACCATGGCAACACAACCCCATGGTTGCCATGGCAACCCAACCCCATGGTTACCATGGCAACAGAACCCCCTAGTTGCCATGGCAACAAAACGCCATGGTTACCATGGCAACACAACCCCATGGTTGCCATGGCAACCCAACCCCATGGTTACCATGGCAACAGAACCCCATGGTTACCATGGCAACACAACCGCATGGTTACCATCGCAACCCAACCCCATAGTTACCATGGCAACACAACCCCGTAGTTACCATGGCAGCACAACCCCATCGTTACCATGGCAACACAACCCCATGGTTGCCATGGAAACACTACCCCATGGTTGCCATGGCAACAGAACCCCATAGTTGCCATGGCAACAATACGCCATGGTTACCATGGCAACACAACCCCATGGTTGCCATGGCAAGCCAACCCCATAGTTGCCATGGCAACACAACCCCATGGTTACCATGGCAACACAACCCCATGGTTGTCATGGCAACCCAACCCCATGGTTACCATGGCAACAGAACCCCATAGTTACCATGGCAGCACAACCCCATCGTTACCATGGCAACACAACCCCATGGTTGCCATGGCAACCAAACCCCATGGTTACCATGGCAACAGAACCCCCTAGTTGCCATGGCAACAAAACGCCATGGTTACCATGGCAACACAACCCCATGGTTGCCATGGCAACCCAACCCCATGGTTACCATGGCAACAGAACCCCATGGTTACCATGGCAACACAACCGCATGGTTACCATCGCAACCCAACCCCATAGTTACCATGGCAACACAACCCCATAGTTACCATGGCAGCACAACCCCATCGTTACCATGGCAACACAACCCCATGGTTGCCATGGCAACGCTACCCCATGGTTACCATGGCAAGCCAACCCCATGCTTACCATGGCAACACAACCGCATGGTTACCATCGCAACCCAACCCCATAGTTACCATGGCAGCACAACCCCATCGTTACCATGGCAACACAACCCCATGGTTGCCATGGCAAGCCAACCCCATGGTTACCATGGCAGCACAACCCCATGGTTGCCATGGCAACACAACCCCATGGTTGCCATGGCAACCCAACCCCATAGTTACCATGGCAACACAACCCCATCGTTACCATGGCAGCACAACCCCATAGTTACCATAGCAACCCAACCCCATCGTTACCATGGCAACACAACCCCATGGTTGCCATGGCAAGCCAACCCCATGGTTACCATGGCAGCACAACCCCATGGTTGCCATGGCAACACAACCCCATGGTTGCCATGGCAACCCAACCCCATAGTTACCATGGCAACACAACCCCATCGTTACCATGGCAGCACAACCCCATAGTTACCATAGCAACGCAACCCCATGGTTACCATGGCAACCCAACCCCATGGTTACCATGGCAACACAACCGCATGGTTACCATCGCAACCCAAACCCATAGTTACCATGGCAACACAACCCCATAGTTACCATGGCAGCACAACCCCATCGTTACCATGGCAACACAACCCCATGGTTGCCATGGCAACACAACCCCATGGTTGCCATGGCAACCCAACCCCATGGTTACCATGGCAACCCAACGCCATGGTTACCATGGCAACACAACCGCATGGTTACCATCGCAACCCAACCCCATAGTAACCATAGCAACCCAACCCCATAGTTACCATGGCAGCACAACCCCATCGTTACCATGGCAACACAACCCCATGGTTGCCATGGAAACCCAACCCCATGGTTACCATGGCAACACAACCCCATCGTTACCATGGCAGCACAACCCCATAGTTACCATAGCAACCCAACCCCATCGTTAATATGGCAACCCAACCCCATGGTTACCATGGCAACCCAACCCCATGGTTACCATGGCAACACAACCGCATGGTTACCATCGCAACCCAAACCCATAGTTACCATGGCAACACAACCCCATAGTTACCATGGCAGCACAACCCCATCGTTACCATGGCAACACAACCCCATGGTTGCCATGGCAACACAACCCCATGGTTGCCATGGCAACCCAACCCCATGGTTACCATGGCAACACAACCCCATGGTTACCATGGCAACACAACCGCATGGTTACCATCGCAACCGAACCCCATAGTAACCATAGCAACCCAACCCCATAGTTACCATGGCAGCACAACCCCATCGTTACCATGGCAACACAACCCCATGGTTGCCATGGCAACCCAACCCCATGGTTACCATGGCAACACAACCGCATGGTTACCATCGCAACCCAACCCCATAGTTACCATAGCAACCCAACCCCATAGTTACCATGGCAACCCAACCCCATGGTTACCATGGCAACACAACCCCATGGTTGCCATGGCAACCCAACCCCATGGTTGCCATGGCAACACAACCCCATGGTTACCATGGCAACACAACCCCATGGTTGCCATGGCAACCCAACCCCATGGTTACCATGGCAACAGAACCCCATAGTTACCATGGGAGCACAACCCCATCGTTACCATGGCAACACAACCCCATGGTTACCATGGCAACACAACCCCATGGTTGCCATGGCAACACAACCCCATGGTTGCCATGGCAACCCAACCCCATGGTTGCCATGGCAAGCCAACCCCATAGTTGCCATGGCAAAACAACCCCATGGTTACCATGGCAACACAACCCCATGGTTGCCATGGCAAGCCAACCCCATAGTTGCCATGGCAACACAACCCCATGGTTACCATGGCAACACAACCCCATGGTTGTCATGGCAACCCAACCCCATGGTTGCCATGGCAACAGAACCCCATATTTACCATGGCAGCACAACCCCATCGTTACCATGGCAACACAACCCCATGGTTGCCATGGCAACCCAACCCCATGGTTACCATGGCAACAGAACCCCCTAGTTGCCATGGCAACAAAACGCCATGGTTACCATGGCAACACAACCCCATGGTTGCCATGGCAACCCAACCCCATGGTTACCATGGCAACAGAACCCCATGGTTACCATGGCAACACAACCGCATGGTTACCATCGCAACCCAACCCCATAGTTACCATGGCAACACAACCCCATAGTTACCATGGCAGCACAACCCCATGGTTACCATGGCAACACAACCCCATGGTTGCCATGGCAACGCTACCCCATGGTTACCATGGCAAGCCAACCCCATGCTTACCATGGCAACACAACCGCATGGTTACCATCGCAACCCAACCCCTTAGTTACCATGGCAGCACAACCCCATCGTTACCATGGCAACACAACCCCATGGTTGCCATGGCAAGCCAACCCCATGGTTACCATGGCAGCACAACCCCATGGTTGCCATGGCAACACAACCCCATGGTTGCCATGGCAACCCAACCCCATAGTTACCATGGCAACACAACCCCATCGTTACCATGGCAGCACAACCCCATAGTTACCATAGCAACCCAACCCCATCGTTACCATGGCAACACAACCCCATGGTTGCCATGGCAAGCCAACCCCATGGTTACCATGGCAGCACAACCCCATGGTTGCCATGGCAACACAACCCCATGGTTGCCATGGCAACCCAACCCCATAGTTACCATGGCAACACAACCCCATCGTTACCATGGCAGCACAACCCCATAGTTACCATAGCAACGCAACCCCATGGTTACCATGGCAACCCAACCCCATGGTTACCATGGCAACACAACCGCATGGTTACCATCGCAACCCAAACCCATAGTTACCATGGCAACACAACCCAATAGTTACCATGGCAGCACAACCCCATCGTTACCATGGCAACACAACCCCATGGTTGCCATGGCAACACAACCCCATGGTTGCCAAGGCAACCCAACCCCATGGTTACCATGGCAACCCAACGCCATGGTTACCATGGCAACACAACCGCATGGTTACCATCGCAACCCAACCCCATAGTAACCATAGCAACCCAACCCCATAGTTACCATGGCAGCACAACCCCATCGTTACCATGGCAACACAACCCCATGGTTGCCATGGAAACCCAACCCCATGGTTACCATGGCAACACAACCGCATGGTTACCATCGCAACCCAACCCCATAGTTACCATAGCAACCCAACCCCATAGTTACCATGGCAACACAACCCCATCGTTACCATGGCAACACAACCCCATGGTTGCCATGGCAACACAACCCCATGGTTTCCATGGCAACAGAACCCCATGGTTACCATGGCAACAGAACACCATAGTTGCCATGGCAACCCAACCCCATGGTTACCATGGCAACACAACCCCATGGTTCCCATGGGAACCCAACCCGATGGTTGCCATGGCAACACAACCCCATGGTTACCATGGCAACACAACCCCATGGTTGCCATGGCAACCCAACCCCATGGTTACCATGGCAACAGAACCCCATAGTTACCATGGCAGCACAACCCCATCGTTACCATGGCAACACAACCCCATGGTTGCCATGGCAACCCAACCCCATGGTTACCATGGCAACACAACCCCATGGTTGCCATGGCAACACAACCCCATGGTTGCCATGGCAAGCCAACCCCATGGTTACCATGGCAACAGAACCCCATAGTTACCATGGCAGCACAACCCCATCGTTACCATGGCAACACAACCCCATGGTTACCATGGCAACCCAACCCCATGGTTACCATGGCAACAGAACCCCCTAGTTGCCATGGCAACAAAACGCCATGGTTACCATGGCAACACAACCCCATGGTTGCCATGGCAACCCAACCCCATGGTTGCCATGGCAAGCCAACCCCATAGTTGCCATGGCAACCCAACCCCATGGTTACCATGGCAACACAACCGCATGGTTGCCATGGCAACCCAACCCCATGGTTGCCATGGCAAGCCAACCCCATAGTTACCATGGCAGCTCAACCCCATCGTTACCATGGCAACACAAACCCATGGTTGCCATGGCAACCTAACCCCATGGTTACCATGGCAACAGAACCCCATAGTTGCCATGGCAACAAAACGCCATGGTTACCATGGCAACACAACCCCATAGTTGCCATGGCAACCAAACCCCATGGTTACCATGGCAACAGAACCCCATAGTTGCCATGGCAACACAACCCCATCGTTACCATGGCAACACAACCCCATGGTTGCCATGGCAACCCAACCCCATGGTTACCATGGCAACAGAACCCCATAGTTGCCATGGCAACACAACCCCATGGTTACCATGGCAATACAACCCCATGGTTCCCATGGCAACACAACACCGTGGTTGCCATGGCAAGCCAACCCCATCGTTACCATGTCAACACAACCCCATGGTTGCCATGGAAACACTACCCCATGGTTGCCATGGCAACACAACCCCATGGTTGCCATGGCAACCCAACCCCATGGTTACCATGGCAACTAAACCCCATAGTTTCCATAGCAACCCAACCCCATAGTTACCATGGCAACACCACCCCATGGTTGCCATGGAAACTCTACCCCATGGTTGCCATGGCAACAGAACCCCATAGTTGCCATGGCAACAAAACGCCATGCTTGCCATGGCAACAGAACCCCATAGTTGCCATGGCAACAAAACGCCATGGTTACCATGGCAACAGAACCCCATGGTTGCCATGGAAACCCAACCCCGTGGTTGCCAAGGCAACTAAACCCCATAGTTTCCATAGCAACCCAAACCCCATAGTTACCATGGCAACACCACCCCATGGTTGCCATGGAAACACTACCCCATGGTTGCCATGGCAACGGAACCCCATGGTTGCCATGGCAACAAAACGCCATGGTTTCCATGGCAACACAACCCCGTGGTTGCCATGGCAACCCAATCCCATGGTTACCATGGCAACACAACTGAATGGTTACCATGGCATCTCAACACCATGGTTGCCATGGCAACTAAACCCCATAGTTTCCATAGCAACCCAACCCCATAGTTACCATGGCAACAGAACCCCATCGTTACCATGGCAACACAACCCCATGGTTGCCATGTCAACCCAACCCCATGGTTGCCAAGGCAACTAAACCCCATAGTTTCCATAGCAACCCAACCCCATAGTTACCATGGCAACACAACCCCATGGTTGCCATGGAAACACTACCCCATGGTTGCCATGGCAACAGAACCCCATAGTTGCCATGGCAACAATACGCCATGGTTACCATGGCAACACAACCCCATGGTTGCCATGGCAACCCAACCCCATAGTTGCCATGGCAACTAAACGCCATGGTTACCATGGCAACCCAACCCCATGGTTACCATGGACACAGAACACCATGGTTACCATAGCAACCAAACCCCGTGGTTGCCATGGCAACCCAACCCCATGGTTACCATGGCAACACAACCCCATGGTTACCACAAAAACAACACCGCATGGTTACCACGGGAACCCAACTGCATGGTTACCATGGCAACAGAATTGCATGGTTACCATCGCAACCCAACACCATAGTTACCATAGCAACCCAACCCCATAGTTACCATGGCAACACAACCCCATCGTTACCATGGCAACACAACCCCATGGTTTCCATGGCAACCCAACCCCATGGTTGCCATGGCAACAGAACCCCATGGTTACCATGGCAAGCCAACCCCATAGTTGCCATGGCAACACAACCCCATGGTTACCATGGCAACACAACCCCATGGTTGCCATGGCAACCCAACCCCATGGTTGCCATGGCAACACAACCCCATGGTTACCATGGCAACACAACCCCATGGTTTCCATGGCAACCCAACCCCATGGTTGCCATGGCAACAGAACCCCATGGTTACCATGGCAAGCCAACCCCATAGTTGCCATGGCAACACAACCCCATGGTTACCATTGCAACACAACCCCATGGTTCCCATGGCAACACAACACCGTGGTTGCCATGGCAAGCCAACCCCATCGTTACCATGGCAACACAACCCCATGGTTGCCATGGAAACATTACCCCATGGTTGCCATAGCAACAGAACCCCATGGCTGCCATGGCAAACAAACCCCATGGTTACCATGGCAACACAACCCCATGGTTCCCATGGCAACACAACCCCGTGGTTGCCATGGAAACACAACCCCGTGCTTGCCATGGCAACGCAACCCCATGGTTACCATGGCAACCAAACCCCGTGGTTGCCATGGCAACGCAACACCATGGTTACCATGGCAACACAACCCCATGGTTCCCATGGCAACACAACCCCGTGGTTGCCATGGCAACCCAACCCCATCGTTTCCATGGCAACACAACCCCATGGTTGCCATGGAAACACTACCCCATGGTTGCCATGGCAACAGAACCCCATAGTTGCCATGGCAACAAAACGCCATGGTTACCATGGCAACACAACCCCATGGTTACCACAACAACAACACCGCATGGTTACCGCGGCAATCCAACTGCATGGTTACCACGGCATCTCAACCCCATGGTTGCCATGGCAACTAAACCCCATAGTTTCCATAGCAACCCAACCCCACAGTTACCATGGCAACACAACTCCATCGTTACCATGGCAACACAACCCCATGGTTGCCATGGCAACCCAACCCCATGGTTACCATGGCAACAGAACCCCGTGGCTGCCATGGCAACTAAACGACATGGTTACCATGGCAACACAACCCCATGGTTGCCATGGCAACCCAACCCCACGGTTACCATGGCAACACAACCCCATGTTTCCCATGGCAACACAACCCCGTGCTTGCCATGGCAACGCAACCCCATGGTTACCATGGCAACCAAACCCCGTGGTTGCCATGGCAACGCAACACCATGGTTACCATGGCAACACAACCACATGGTTCCCATGGAAACACAACCCCATGGTTACCATTGCAACACAACCCCATGGTTCCCATGGCAACACAACACCGTGGTTGCCATGGCAAGCCAACCCCATCGTTACCATGGCAACACAACCCCATGGTTGCCATGGAAACACTACCCCATGGTTGCCATGGCAACAGAACCCCATAGTTGCCATGGCAACAAAACGCCATGGTTACCATGGCAACACAACCCATGGTTACCATAGCAACCCAATCCCATAGTTACCATGGCAACACAACCCCATGGTTGCCATGGAAACACTACCCCATGGTTGCCATGGCAACAGAACCCCATAGTTGCCATGGCAACAAAACGCCATGGTTGCCATGGCAACAGAACCCCATAGTTGCCATGGCAACAATACGCCATGGTTACCATGGCAACACAACCCCATGGTTGCCATGGCAACCCAACCCCATAGTTGCCATGGCAACTAAACGCCATGGTTACCATGGCAACCCAACCCCATGGTTACCATGGCAACACAACCCCATGGTTCCCATGGCAACACAACCCCGTGGTTGCCATGGAAACACAACCCCGTGCTTGCCATGGCAACGCAACCCCATGGTTACCATGGCAACCAAACCCCGTGGTTGCCATGGCAACGCAACACCATGGTTACCATGGCAACACAACCCCATGGTTCCCATGGCAACACAACCCCGTGGTTGCCATGGCAACCCAACCCCATCGTTTCCATGGCAACACAACCCCATGGTTGCCATGGAAACACTACCCCATGGTTGCCATGGCAACAGAACCCCATAGTTGCAATGGCAACAAAACGCCATGGTTACCATGGCAACACAACCCCATGGTTGCCATGGCAACCCAACCCCATGGTTACCATGGCAACTAAACCCCATAGTTTCCATAGCAACCCAACCCCATAGTTACCATGGCAACACCACCCCATGGTTGCCATGGAAACACTACCCCATGGTTGCCATGGCAACAGAACTCCATAGTTGCCATGGCAACAAAACGCCATGGTTGCCATGGCAACAGAACCCCATAGTTGCCATGGAAACCCAACCCCATGGTTGCCAAGGCAACTAAACCCCATAGTTTCCATAGCAACCCAACCCCATAGTTACCATGGCAACACCACCCCATGGTTGCCATGGAAACACTACCCCATTGTTGCCATGGCAACAGAACCCCATAGTTGCCATGGCAACAAAACGCCATGGTTACCATGGAAACACAACCCCATGGTTGCCATGGCAACCCAACCCCATGGTTACCATGGCAACACAACCCCATGGTTCCCATGGCAACACAACACCGTGGTTGCCATGGCAAGCCAACCCCATCGTTACCATGGCAACACAACCCCATGGTTGCCATGGAAACACTACCCCATGGTTGCCATGGCAACAGAACCCCATAGTTGCCATGGCAACAAAACGCCATGGTTACCATGGCAACACAACCCATGGTTACCATAGCAACCCAACCCCATAGTTACCATGGCAACACAACCCCATGGTTGCCATGGAAACACTACCCCATGGTTGCCATGGCAACAGAATCCCATTGTTGCCATGGTAACAAAACGCCATGGTTGCCATGGCAACAGAACCCCATAATTGCCACGGCTACAAAACGCCGTGGTTGCCATGGCAACACAACCCCATGGTTGCCATGGCAACACAACCCCATGGTTGCCAAGGCAACTAAACCCCATAGTTTCCATAGCAACCCAACCCCATAGTTACCATGGCAACACAACCCCATGGTTGCCATGGAAAAACTACCCCATGGTTGCCATGGCAACTAAACCCCATAGTTGCAATGGCAACAATACGCCATGGTTACCATGGCAACACAACCCCATGGTTTCCATGGCAACCCAACCCCATAGTTGCCATGGTAACTAAACGCCATGGTTACCATGGCAACCCAACCCCATGGTTAGCATGGACACAGAACCCCATGGTTACCATAGCAACCAAACCCCGTGGTTGCCATGGCAACCCAACCCAATGGTTACCATGGCAACACAACCCCATGGTTACCACAACAACACCACCGCATGGTTACCACGGCAACCCAACTGCATGGTTACCACGGCATCTCAACCCCACGGTTGCCATGGCAACTAAACCCCATAGTTTCCATAGCAACACAACCCCATAGTTACCATGGCAACACAACCCCATCGTTACCATGGCAACACAACCCCATGGTTGCCATGGCAACAGAACCCCGTAGCTGCCATGGCAACTAAACGCCATGGTTACCATGGCAACACAACCCCATGGTTGCCATGGTAACCCAACCCCATGGTTACCATGGCAACACAACCCCATGTTTCCCATGGCAACACAACCCCGTGCTTGCCATGGCAACCCAACCCCATCGTTTCCATGGCAACACAACCCCATGGTTGCCATGGAAACACTACCCCATGGTTGCCATGGCAACAGAACCCCATAGTTGCCATGGTAACAAAACGCCATGGTTACCATGGCAACACAACCCCATGGTTGCCATGGCAACCCAACCCCATGGTTACCATGGCAACTAAACCCCATAGTTTCCATAGCAACCCAACCCCATAGTTACCATGGCAACACCACCCCATGGTTGCCATGGAAACACTACCCCATTGTTGCCATGGCAACAGAACCCCATAGTTGCCATGGCAGCAAAACGCCATGGTTGCAATGGCAACAGAACCCCATAGTTGCCATGGCAACAAAACGCCATGGTTACCATGGCAACACAACCCCATGGTTGCCATGGCAACCCAACCCCATGGTTGCCAAGGCAACTAAACCCCATAGTTTACATAGCAACCCAACCCCATAGTTACCATGGCAACACCACCCCATGGTTGCCATGGAAACACTACCCCATGGTTGCCATGGCAACAGAACCCCATGGTTGCCATGGCAACAAAACGCCATGGTTACCATGGCAACACAACCCCGTGGTTGCCATGGCAACAGAACCCCATGGTTGCCATGGCAACAAAACGCCATGGTTACCATGGCAACACAACCGCATGGTTACCACAACAACACAACCGCATGGTTACCACGGCAACCCAACTGAATGGTTACCATGGCATCTCAACACCATGGTTGCCATGGCAACTAAACCCCATAGTTTCCATAGCAACCCAACCCCATAGTTACCATGGCAACAGAACCGCATCGTTACCATGGCAACACAACCCCATGGTTGCCATGGCAACACAACCCCATGGTTCCCAAGGCAACTAAACCCCATAGTTTCCATAGCAACCCAACCCCATAGTTACCATGGCAACACAACCCCATGGTTGCCATGGAAACACTACCCCATGGTTGCCATGGCAATAGAACCCCATAGTTGCCATGGCAACAATACGCCATGGTTACCATGGCAACACAACCCCATGGTTACCATGGCAACACAACCCCATGGTTGCCATGGCAACCCAACCCCATGGTTACCATGGCAACAGAACAGCGTAGCTGCCATGGCAACTAAACGCCATGGTTACCATGGAAACACAACCCCATGGTTGCCATGGCAACCCAACCCCATGGTTACCATGGCAACTAAACCCCATAGTTTCCATAGCAACCCAACCCCATAGTTACCATGGCAACACCACCCCATGGTTGCCATGGAAACACTACCCCATGGTTGCCATGGCAACAGAACCCCATAGTTGCCATGGCAGCAAAACGCCATGGTTGCAATGGCAACAGAACCCCATAGTTGCCATGGCAACAAAACGCCATGGTTACCATGGCAACACAACCCCATGGTTGCCATGGCAACCCAACCCCATGGTTGCCAAGGCAACTAAACCCCATAGTTTACATAGCAACCCAACCCCATAGTTACCATGGCAACACCACCCCATGGTTGCCATGGAAACACTACCCCATGGTTGCCATGGCAACAGAACCCCATGGTTGCCATGGCAACAAAACGCCATGGTTACCATGGCAACACAACCCCGTGGTTGCCATGGCAACAGAACCCCATGGTTGCCATGGCAACAAAACGCCATGGTTACCATGGCAACACAACCGCATGGTTACCACAACAACACAACCGCATGGTTACCACGGCAACCCAACTGAATGGTTACCATGGCATCTCAACACCATGGTTGCCATGGCAACTAAACCCCATAGTTTCCATAGCAACCCAACCCCATAGTTACCATGGCAACACAACCCCATGGTTGCCATGGAAACACTACCCCATGGTTGCCATGGCAACAGAACCCCATAGTTGCCATGGCAACAATACGCCATGGTTACCATGGCAACACAACCCCATGGTTACCATGGCAACACAACCCCATGGTTGCCATGGCAACCCAACCCCATGGTTACCATGGCAACAGAACCCCGTAGCTGCCATGGCAACTAAACGCCATGGTTACCATGGCAACACAACCCCATGGTTCCCAAGGCAACCCAACCCCATGGTTACCATGGCAACACAACCCCATGGTTCCCATGGCAACACAACCCCGTGGTTGCCATGGCAACCCAACCCCATGGTTACCATGGCAACCAAACCCCGTGGTTGCCATGGCAACCCAACCCCATCGTTTCCATGGCAACACAACCCCATGGTTGCCATGGAAACACTACCCCATGGTTGCCATGGCAACAGAACCCCATAGTTGCCATGGCAACAAAACGCCTTGGTTACCATGGCAACACAACCCCATGGTTGCCATGGCAAGCCAACCCCATGGTTACCATGGCAACTAAACCCCATAGTTTCCATAGCAACCCAACCCCATAGTTACCATGGCAACACCACCCCATGGTTGCCATGGAAACACTACCCCATGGTTGCCATGGCAACAGAACCCCATAGTTGCCATGGCAACAAAACGCCATGGTTGCCATGGCAACAGAACCCCATAGTTGCCATGGCAACAAAACGCCATGGTTACCATGGCAACACAACCCCGTGGTTGCCATGGCAACCCAATCCCATGGTTACCATGGCAACACAACCGCATGGTTACCACAACAACACAACCGCATGGTTACCACGGCAACCCAACTGAATGTTTACCATGGCATCTCAACCGCATGGTTGCCATGGCAACTAAACCCCATAGTTTCCATAGCAACCCAACCCCATAGTTACCATGGCAACACAACCCCATCGTTACCATGGCAACACAACCCCATGGTTGCCATGGCAACACAACCCCATAGTTGCCATGGCAACTAAACGCCATGGTTACCATGGCAACACAACCCCATGGTTGCCATGGCAACACAACCCCATGGTTAACATGGCAACACAACCCCATGGTTCCCATGGCAACACAATCCCGTGGTTGTCATGGCAACCCAACCCCATCGTTACTATGGCAACACAACCCCATGGTTGCCATGGAAAAACTACCCCGTGATTGCCATGGCAACACAACCCCATCGTTACCATGGCAACACAACCCCATAATTGCCATTCCAAGAGAACTGCCTGGTTACCATTGCAACCCAACCCCATCGTTACCATGGCAACCCAACCCCATGGTTGCCTTGGAAACACTACCCCAAGGTTGCCATGGCAACAGAACCCCATAGTTGCCATGGCAACAAAACGCCATGGTTACCATGGCAACACAACCCCATGGTTGCCATGGCAACACAACCCCATGGTTACCATGGCAACACAACCGCATGGTTACCATAGCAACCCAACCCCATAGTTACCATGGCAACACAAACCCATGGTTGTCATGGAAACACTACCCCATGGTTGCTATAGCAACAGAACACCATAGTTGCCATGGCAACAAAACGCCATGGTTACCATGGCAACAGAACCCCATAGTTGTTATGGCAACAAAACGCCATGGTTACCATGGCAACCCAACCCCATGGTTGCCATGGCAACACAACCCCATGGTTGCCAAGGCAACTAAACCCCATAGTTTCTATAGCAACCCAACCCCATGGTTACCATGGCAACACAACCCCATGGTTGCCATGGAAACACTACCCCATGGATGCAATGGCAACAGAACCCCATAGTTGCCATGGCAACAAAACGCCATGGTTACCATGGCAACACAACCCCATGGTTACCATGGACACAGAACCCCATGGTTACCATAGCAACCAAACCCCGTGGTTGCCATGGCAACCCAACACCATGGTTACCACGGCAACCCAACTGCATGGTTACCACGGCATCTCAACCCCATTGTTCCCATGGCAACACAACCCCATGGTTGCCATGGAAACACTACCCCATGGTTACCATGGCAACAGAACCCCGTAGCTGCCATGGTAACTAAACGCCATGGTTACCATGGCAACACAACCCCATGGTTGCCATGGCAACCCAACCCCATGGTTACCATGGCAACACAACCCCATGTTTCCCATGGCAACACAACCCCGTGCTTACCATGGCAACGCAACCCCATGGTTACCATGGCAACCAAACCCCGGGGTTGCCATGGCAACGCAACACCATGGTTACCATGGCAACACAACCCCATGGTTCCCATGGCAACACAACCCCGTGGTTGCCATGGCAACACAACCCCATCGTTTCCATGGCAACACAACCCCATGGTTGCCATGGAAACACTACCCCATGGTTGCCATGGCAACAGAACCCCATAGTTGCCATGGCAACAAAACGCC
Source organism: Netta rufina (assembly GCF_964035555.1). NCBI lineage: Eukaryota > Metazoa > Chordata > Aves > Anseriformes > Anatidae > Netta > Netta rufina. The sequence goes on along the minus strand of NW_028168888.1, from coordinate 324,722 downwards.
ATGGTTACCATGGCAACACAACCCCATGGTTGCCATGGCAACCCAACCCCATGGTTACCATGGCAACTAAACCCCATAGTTTCCATAGCAACCCAACCCCATAGTTACCATGGCAACACCACCCCATGGTTGCCATGGAAACACTACCCCATGGTTGCCATGGCAACAGAACCCCATAGTTGCCATGGCAACAAAACGCCATGGTTGCCATGGCAACAGAACCCCATAGTTGCCATGGCAACAAAACGCCATGGTTACCATGGCAACACAACCCCATGGTTGCCATGGCAACCCAACCCCATGGTTGCCAAGGCAACTAAACCCCATAGTTTCCATAGCAACCCAACCCCATAGTTACCATGGCAACACCACCACATGGTTGCCATGGAAACACTACCCCATGGTTGCCATGGAAACACTACCCCATGGTTGCCATGGCAACAGAACCCCATAGCTGCCATGGCAACAAAACGCCATGGTTACCATGGCAACACAACCCATGGTTACCATAGCAATCCAACCCCATAGTTACCATGGCAACAAAACCCCATGGTTGCCATGGAAACACTACCCCATGGTTGCCATGGCAACAGAACCCCATAGTTGACATGGCAAAAAAACGCCATGGTTGCCATGGCAACAGAACCCCATAATTGCCATGGCTACAAAACGCCGTGGTTACCATGGCAACACAACCCCATGGTTGCCATGTCAACCCAACCCCATGGTTGCCAAGGCAACTAAACCCCATAGTTTCCATAGCAACCCAACCCCATAGTTACCATGGCAACACAACCCCATGGTTGCCATGGAAACACTACCCCATGGTTGCCATGGCAACAGAACCCCATAGTTGCCATGGCAACAATACGCCATGGTTACCATGGCAACACAACCCCATGGTTGCCATGGCAACCCAACCCCATAGTTGCCATGGCAACTAAACGCCATGGTTACCATGGCAACCCAACCCCATGGTTACCATGGACACAGAACCCCATGGTTACCATAGCAACCAAACCCCGTGGTTGCCATGGCAACCCAACCCCATGGTTACCATGGCAACACAACCCCATGGTTACCACAAAAACAACACCGCATGGTTACCACGGGAACCCAACTGCATGGTTACCATGGCAACACAACCGCATGGTTAACATCGCAACCCAACCCCATAGTTACCATAGCAACCCAACCCCATAGTTACCATGGCAACACAACCCCATCGTTACCATGGGAACACAACCCCATGGTGCCATGGCAACCCAACCCCATGGTTGCCATGGCAACACAACCCCATGGTTGCCATGGCAACCCAACCCCATGGTTGCCATGGCAAGCCAACCCCATCGTTACCATGGCAACACAACCCCATGGTTACCATGGCAACACAACCCCATGGTTGCCATGGCAACCCAACCCCATGGTTGCCATGGAAACACAACCCCATGGTTACCATGGCAACACAACCCCATGGTTGCCATGGCAACACAACCCCATGGTTACCATGGCAACAGAACCCCATAGTTACCATGGCAGCACAACCCCATCGTTACCATGGCAACACAACCCCATGGCTGCCATGGCAAACCAACCCCATGGTTACCATGGCAACACAACCCCATGGTTGCCATGGCAAGCCAATCCCATAGTTGCCATGGCAACACAGCCCCATGGTTACCATGGCAACACAACCCCATGGTTGCCATGGCAACCCAACCCCATGGTTACCATGGCAACACAGCCCCATGGTTACCATGGCAACAGAACCCCATAGTTGCCATGGCAACCCAACCCCATGGTTACCATGGCAACAGAACCCCATAGTTGCCATGGCAACAAAACGCCATGGTTACCATGGCAACACAACCCCATGGTTGCCATTGGAACCCAACCCCATGGTTGCCATGGCAAGCCAACCCCATAGTTGCCATGGCAACACAATCCCATGGTTACCATGGCAACACAACCCCATGGTTGCCATGGCAACCCCACCCCATGGTTGCCATGGCAAGCCAACCCCATAGTTACCATGGCAGCACAAACCCATCGTTACCATGGCAACACAACCCCATGGTTGCCATGGCAACCCAACCCCATGGTTACCATGGCAACAGAACCCCATAATTGCCATGGCAACAAAACGCCATGGTTACCATGGCAACACAACCCCATAGTTGCCATGGCAACCCAACCCCATGGTTACCATGGCAACAGAACCCCATAGTTGCCATGGCAACACAACCCCATCGTTACCATGGCAACACAACGCCATGGTTGCCATGGCAACCCAACCCCATAGTTACCATGGCAACACAACCCCATGGTTCCCATGGCAACACAACACCGTGGTTGCCATGGCAAGCCAACCCCATCGTTACCATGGCAACACAACCCCATGGTTGCCATGGAAACACTACCCCATGGTTGCCATGGCAACAGAACCCCATAGTTGCCATGGCAACAAAACGCCATGGTTACCATGGCAACACAACCCATGGTTACCATAGCAACCCAACCCCATAGTTATCATGGCAACACAACCCCATGGTTGCCATGGAAACACTACCCCATGGTTACCATGGCAACAGAACCCCATAGTTGCCATGGCAACAAAACGCCATGGTTGCCATGGCAACAGAACCCCGTAGCTGCCATGGCAACTAAACGCCATGGTTACCATGGCAACACAACCCCATGGTTCCCATGGCAACCCAACCCCATGGTTACCATGGCAACACAACCCCATGGTTCCCATGGCAACACAACCCCGTGGTTGCCATGGCAACCCAACCCCATGGTTACCATGGCAACCAAACCCCGTGGTTGCCATGGCAACCCAACCCCATCGTTTCCATGGCAACCCAACCCCATGGTTGCCATGGAAACACTACCCCATGGTTGCCATGGCAACTAAACCCCATAGTTGCAATGGCAACAATACGCCATGGTTACCATGGCAACACAACCCCATGGTTTCCATGGCAACCCAACCCCATAGTTGCCATGGTAACTAAACGCCATGGTTACCATGGCAACCCAACCCCATGGTTACCATGGACACAGAACCCCATGGTTACCATAGCAACCAAACCCCGTGGTTGCCATGGCAACCCAACCCCATGGTTACCATGGCAACACAACCCCATGGTTACCACAACAACAACACCGCATGGTTACCACGGCAACCCAACTGCATGGTTACCACGGCATCTCAACCCCACGGTTGCCATGGCAACTAAACCCCATAGTTTCCATAGCAACACAACCCCATAGTTACCATGGCAACACAACACCATCGTTACCATGGCAACACAACCCCATGGTTGCCATGGCAACAGAACCCCGTAGCTGCCATGGCAACTAAACGCCATGGTTACCATGGCAACACAACCCCATGGTTCCCATGGCAACCCAACCCCATGGTTACCATGGCAACACAACCCCATGTTTCCCATGGCAACACAACCCCGTGCTTGCCATGGCAACCCAACCCCATCGTTTCCATGGCAACACAACCCCATGGTTGCCATGGAAACAGTACCCCATGGTTGCCATGGCAACAGAACCCCATAGTTGCCATGGTAACAAAACGCCATGGTTACCATGGCAACACAACCCCATGGTTGCCATGGCAACCCAACCCCATGGTTACCATGGCAACTAAACCCCATAGTTTCCATAGCAACCCAACCCCATAGTTACCATGGCAACACCACCCCATGGTTGCCATGGAAACACTACCCCATGGTTGCCATGGCAACAGAACCCCATAGTTGCCATGGCAACAAAACGCCATGGTTGCAATGGCAACAGAACCCCATAGTTGCCATGGCAACAAAACGCCATGGTTACCATGGCAACACAAACCCATGGTTGCCATGGCAACCCAACCCCATGGTTGCCAAGGCAACTAAACCCCATAGTTTCCATAGCAACCCAACCCCATAGTTACCATGGCAACACCACCCCATGGTTGCCATGGAAACACTACCCCATGGTTGCCATGGCAACAGAACCCCGTGGTTGCCATGGCAACCCAACCCCATGGTTACCATGGCAACCAAACCCCGTGGTTGCCATGGCAACCCAACCCCATCGTTTCCATGGCAACACAACCCCATGGTTGCCATGGAAACACTACCCCATGGTTGCCATGGCAACAGAACCCCATAGTTGCCATGGCAACAAAACGCCTTGGTTACCATGGCAACACAACCCCATGGTTGCCATGGCAAGCCAACCCCATGGTTACCATGGCAACTAAACCCCATAGTTTCCATAGCAACCCAACCCCATAGTTACCATGGCAACACCACCCCATGGTTGCCATGGAAACACTACCCCATGGTTGCCATGGCAACAGAACCCCATAGTTGCCATGGCAACAAAACGCCATGGTTGCCATGGCAACAGAACCCCATAGTTGCCATGGCAACAAAACGCCATGGTTACCATGGCAACACAACCCCGTGGTTGCCATGGCAACCCAATCCCATGGTTACCATGGCAACACAACCGCATGGTTACCACAACAACACAACCGCATGGTTACCACGGCAACCCAACTGAATGTTTACCATGGCATCTCAACACCATGGTTGCCATGGCAACTAAACCCCATAGTTTCCATAGCAACCCAACCCCATAGTTACCATGGCAACACAACCCCATCGTTACCATGGCAACACAACACCATGGTTGCCATGGCAACACAACCCCATAGTTGCCATGGCAACTAAACTCCATGGTTACCATGGCAACACAACCCCATGGTTGCCATGGCAACACAACCCCACGGTTACCATAGCAACCAAACCCCGTGGTTGCCATGGCAACCCAACCCCATGGTTAACATGGCAACACAACCCCATAGTTCCCATGGCAACACAATCCCGTGGTTGTCATGGCAACCCAACCCCATCGTTACTATGGCAACACAACCCCATGGTTGCCATGGAAAAACTACCCCGTGATTGCCATGGCAACACAACCCCATCGTTACCATGGCAACACAACCCCATAATTGCCATTCCAAGAGAACTGCCTGGTTACCATTGCAACCCAACCCCATCGTTACCATGGCAACCCAACCCCATGGTTGCCTTGGAAACACTACCCCAAGGTTGCCATGGCAACAGAACCCCATAGTTGCCATGGCAACAAAACGCCATGGTTACCATGGCAACACAACCCCATGGTTGCCATGGCAACCCAACCCCATGGTTACCATGGCAACACAACCGCATGGTTACCATAGCAACCCAACCCCATAGTTACCATGGCAACACAAACCCATGGTTGTCATGGAAACACTACCCCATGGTTGCTATGGCAACAGAACACCATAGTTGCCATGGCAACAAAACGCCATGGTTACCATGGCAACAGAACCCCACAGTTGTTATGGCAACAAAACGCCATGGTTACCATGGCAACCCAACCCCATGGTTGCCATGGCAACACAACCCCATGGTTGCCAAGGCAACTAAACCCCATAGTTTCTATAGCAACCCAACCCCATGGTTACCATGGCAACACAACCCCATGGTTGCCATGGAAACACTACCCCATGGATGCCATGGAAACAGAACCCCATAGTTGCCATGGCAACAAAACGCCATGGTTACCATGGCAACACAACCCCATGGTTACCATGGACACAGAACCCCATGGTTACCATAGCAACCAAACCCCGTGGTTGCCATGGCAACCCAACACCATGGTTACCACGGCAACCCAACTGCATGGTTACCACGGCATCTCAACCCCATTGCTCCCATGGCAACACAACCCCATGGTTGCCATGGAAACACTACCCCATGGTTACCATGGCAACAGAACCCCGTAGCTGCCATGGTAACTAAACGCCATGGTTACCATGGCAACACAACCCCATGGTTGCCATGGCAACCCAACCCCATGGTTACCATGGCAACACAACCCCATGTTTCCCATGGCAACACAACCCCGTGCTTACCATGGCAACGCAACCCCATGGTTACCATGGCAACCAAACCCCGGGGTTGCCATGGCAACGCAACACCATGGTTACCATGGCAACACAACCCCATGGTTCCCATGGCAACACAACCCCGTGGTTGCCATGGCAACACAACCCCATCGTTTCCATGGCAACACAACCCCATGGTTGCCATGGAAACACTACCCCATGGTTGCCATGGCAACCGAACCCCATAGTTGCCATGGCAACAAAACGCCATGGTTACCATGGCAACACAACCCCATGGTTGCCATGGCAACCCAACCCCATGGTTACCATGGCAACTAAACCCCATAGTATCCATAGCAACCCAACCCCATAGTTACCATGGCAACACCACCCCATGGTTGCCATGGAAACACTACCCCATGGTTGCCATGGCAACAGAACCCCATAGTTGCCATGGCAACAAAACGCCATGGTTGCCATGGCAACAGAACCCCATAGTTGCCATGGCAACAAAACGCCATGGTTACCATGGCAACACAACCCCATGGTTGCCATGGCAACCCAACCCCATGGTTGCCAAGGCAACTAAACCCCATAGTTTCCATAGCAACCCAACCCCATAGTTACCATGGCAACACCACCACATGGTTGCCATGGAAACACTACCCCATGGTTGCCATGGAAACACTACCCCATGGTTGCCATGGCAACAGAACCCCATAGCTGCCATGGCAACAAAACGCCATGGTTACCATGGCAACACAACCCATGGTTACCATAGCAACCCAACCCCATAGTTACCATGGCAACAAAACCCCATGGTTGCCATGGAAACACTACCCCATGGTTGCCATGGCAACAGAACCCCATAGTTGACATGGCAAAAAAACGCCATGGTTGCCATGGCAACAGAACCCCATAATTGCCATGGCTACAAAACGCCGTGGTTACCATGGCAACACAACCCCATGGTTGCCATGTCAACCCAACCCCATGGTTGCCAAGGCAACTAAACCCCATAGTTTGCATAGCAACCCAACCCCATAGTTACCATGGCAACACAACCCCATGGTTGCCATGGAAACACTACCCCATGGTTGCCATGGCAACAGAACCCCATAGTTGCCATGGCAACAATACGCCATGGTTACCATGGCAACACAACCCCATGGTTGCCATGGCAACCCAACCCCATAGTTGCCATAGCAACCCAACCCCATAGTTACCATGGCAACACAACCCCATCGTTACCATGGCAACACAACCCCATGGTTGCCATGGCAACCCAAACCCATAGTTACCATGGCAACACAACCCCATCGTTACCATGGCAACACAACCCCATGGTGCCATGGCAACCCAAACCCATGGTTGCCATGGCAACACAACCCCATGGTTACCATGGCAAGCCAACCCCATAGTTGCCATGGCAACACAACCCCATGGTTACCATGGCAACACAACCCCATGGTTGCCATGGCAACCCAACCCCATGGTTGCCATGGCAACACAACCCCATGGTTACCATGGCAACACAACCCCATGGTTGCCATGGCAACACAACCCCATGGTTACCATGGCAACAGAACCCCATAGTTACCATGGCAGCACAACCCCATCGTTACCATGGCAACACAACCCCATGGCTGCCATGGCAAACCAACCCCATGGTTACCATGGCAACACAACCCCATGGTTGCCATGGCAACACAACCCCATGGTTGCCATGGCAACCCAACCCCATAGTTGCCATGGCAACACAACCCCATGGTTACTATGGCAACACAACCCCATGGTTGCCATGGCAAGCCAACCCCATAGTTGCCATGGCAACACAGCCCCATGGTTACCATGGCAACACAACCCCATGGTTGCCATGGCAACCCAAACCCATGGTTACCATGGCAACACAGCCCCATGGTTACCATGGCAACAGAACCCCATAGTTGCCATGGCAACCCAATCCCATGGTTACCATGGCAACAGAACCCCATAGTTGCCATGGCAACAAAACGCCATGGTTACCATGGCAACACAACCCCATGGTTGCCATTGGAACCCAACCCCATGGTTGCCATGGCAAGCCAACCCCATAGTTGCCATGGCAACACAACCCCATGGTTACCATGGCAACACAACCCCATGGTTGCCATGGAAACCCCACCCCATGGTTGCCATGGCAAGCCAACCCCATAGTTACCATGGCAGCACAAACCCATCGTTACCATGGCAACACAACCCCATGGTTTCCATGGCAACCCAACCCCATGGTTACCATGGCAACAGAACCCCATAATTGCCATGGCAACAAAACGCCATGGTTACCATGGCAACACAACCCCATAGTTGCCATGGCAACCCAACCCCATGGTTACCATGGCAACAGAACCCCATAGTTGCCATGGCAACACAACCCCATCGTTACCATGGCAACACAACGCCATGGTTGCCATGGCAACCCAACCCCATAGTTACCATGGCAACACAACCCCATGGTTCCCATGGCAACACAACACCGTGGTTCCCATGGCAAGCCAACCCCATCGTTACCATGGCAACACAACCCCATGGTTGCCATGGAAACACTACCCCATGGTTGCCATGGCAACAGAACCCCATAGTTGCCATGGCAACCCAACCCCATGGTTACCATGGCAACACAACCCATGGTTACCATAGCAACCCAACCCCATAGTTATCATGGCAACACAACCCCATGGTTGCCATGGAAACACTACCCCATGGTTACCATGGCAACAGAACCCCATAGTTGCCATGGCAACAAATCGCCATGGTTGCCATGGCAACAGAACCCCATAATTGCCATGGCTACAAAACGCCGTGGTTACCATGGCAACACAACCCCATGGTTGCCATGGCAACCCAATCCCATGGTTACCATGGCAACAGAACCCCATAGTTGCCATGGCAACAAAACGCCATGGTTACCATGGCAACACAACCCCATGGTTGCCATGGAAACACTACCCCATGGTTGCCATGGCAACAGAACCCCATAGTTGCCATGGCAACAATACGCCATGGTTACCATGGCAACACAACCCCATGGGTGCCATGGCAACCCAACCCCATAGTTGCCATGGCAACTAAACGCCATGGTTACCATGGCAACCCAACCCCATGGTTACCATGGACACAGAACCCCATGGTTACCATAGCAACCAAACCCCGTGGTTGCCATGGCAACCCAACCCCGTGGTTACCATGGCAACACAACCCCATGGTTACCACAACAACAACACCGCATGGTTACCGCGGCAACCCAACTGCATGGTTACCACGGCATCTCAACCCCATGGTTGCCATGGCAACTAAACCCCATAGTTTCCATAGCAACCCAACCCCATAGTTACCATGGCAACACAACCCCATCGTTACCATGGCAACACAACCCCATGGTTGCCATGGCAACCCAACCCCATGGTTACCATGGCAACAGAACCCCGTAGCTGCCATGGCAACTAAACGTCATGGTTACCATGGCAACACAACCCCATGGTTCCCATGGCAACCCAACACCATGGTTACCATGGCAACACAACCCCATGTTTCCCATGGCAACACAACCCCGTGCTTGCCATGGCAACGCAACCCCATGGTTACCATGGCAACCAAACCCCGTGGTTGCCATGGCAACGCAACACCATGGTTACCATGGCAACACAACCCCATGGTTCCCATGGAAACACAACCCCATGGTTACCATTGCAACACAACCCCATGGGTCCCATGGCAACACAACACCGTGGTTGCCATGGCAAGCCAACCCCATCGTTAACATGGCAACACAACCCCATGGTTGCCATGGAAACACTACCCCATGGTTGCCATGGCAACAGAACCCCATAGTTGCCATGGCAACAAAACGGTATGGTTACCATGGCAACACAACCCATGGTTACCATAGCAACCCAACCCCATAGTTACCATGGCAACACAACCCCATGGTTGCCATGGAAACACTACCCCATGGTTGCCATGGCAACAGAACCCCATAGTTGCCATGGCAACAAAACGCCATGGTTGCCATGGCAACAGAACCCCATAATTGCCATGGCTACAAAACGCCGTGGTTGCCATGGCAACACAACCCCATAGTTGCCATGGCAACACAACCCCATGGTTGCCAAGGCAACTAAACCCCATAGTTTCCATAGCAACCCAACCCCATAGTTACCATGGCAACACAACCCCATGGTTGCCATGGAAACACTACCCCATGGTTGCCATGGCAACAGAACCCCATAGTTGCCATGGCAACAATACGCCATGGTTACCATGGCAACACAACCCCATGGGTGCCATGGCAACCCAACCCCATAGTTGCCATGGCAACTAAACGCCATGGTTACCATGGCAACCCAACCCCATGGTTACCATGGACACAGAACCCCATGGTTACCATAGCAACCAAACCCCGTGGTTGCCATGGCAACCCAACCCCGTGGTTACCATGGCAACACAACCCCATGGTTACCACAACAACAACACCGCATGGTTACCGCGGCAACCCAACTGCATGGTTACCACGGCATCTCAACCCCATGGTTGCCATGGCAACTAAACCCCATAGTTTCCATAGCAACCCAACCCCATAGTTACCATGGCAACACAACCCCATCGTTACCATGGCAACACAACCCCATGGTTGCCATGGCAACCCAACCCCATGGTTACCATGGCAACAGAACCCCGTAGCTGCCATGGCAACTAAACGTCATGGTTACCATGGCAACACAACCCCATGGTTGCCATGGCAACCCAACACCATGGTTACCATGGCAACACAACCCCATGTTTCCCATGGCAACACAACCCCGTGCTTGCCATGGCAACGCAACCCCATGGTTACCATGGCAACCAAACCCCGTGGTTGCCATGGCAACGCAACACCATGGTTACCATGGCAACACAACCCCATGGTTCCCATGGAAACACAACCCCATGGTTACCATTGCAACACAACCCCATGGGTCCCATGGCAACACAACACCGTGGTTGCCATGGCAAGCCAACCCCATCGTTAACATGGCAACACAACCCCATGGTTGCCATGGAAACACTACCCCATGGTTGCCATGGCAACAGAACCCCATAGTTGCCATGGCAACAAAACGGTATGGTTACCATGGCAACACAACCCATGGTTACCATAGCAACCCAACCCCATAGTTACCATGGCAACACAACCCCATGGTTGCCATGGAAACACTACCCCATGGTTGCCATGGCAACAGAACCCCATAGTTGCCATGGCAACAAAACGCCATGGTTGCCATGGCAACAGAACCCCATAATTGCCATGGCTACAAAACGCCGTGGTTGCCATGGCAACACAACCCCATAGTTGCCATGGCAACACAACCCCATGGTTGCCAAGGCAACTAAACCCCATAGTTTCCATAGCAACCCAACCCCATAGTTACCATGGCAACACAACCCCATGGTTGCCATGGAAACACTACCCCATGGTTGCCATGGCAACAGAACCCCATAGTTGCCATGGCAACAATACGCCATGGTTACCATGGCAACACAACCCCATGGTTGCCATGGCAACCCAACCCCATAGTTTCCATGGCAACTAAACGCCATGGTTACCATGGCAACCCAACCGCATGGTTACCATGGAGACAGAACCCCATGGTTACCATAGCAACCAAACCCCGTGGTTGTCATGGCAACCCAACCCCATGGTTACCATGGCAACACAACCCCATGGTTACCACAACAACAACACCGCATGGTTACCACGGCAACCCAACTGCATGGTTACCACGGCATCTCAACCCCACGGTTGCCATGGCAACTAAACCCCATAGTTTCCATAGCAACACAACCCCATAGTTACCATGGCAACACAACCCCATCGTTACCATGGCAACACAACCCCATGGTTCCAAGGCAACAAAACCCCATGGTTACCATGGCAACAGAACCCCGTAGCTGCCATGGCAACTAAACGCCATGGTTACCATGGCAACACAACCCCATGGTTGCCATGACAACCCAACCCCATGGTTACCATGGCAACCAAACCCCGTGGTTGCCATGGCAACGCAACACCATGGTTACCATGGCAACACAACCCCATGGTTCCCATGGCAACACAACCCCGTGGTTGCCATGGCAACCCAACCCCATCGTTTCCATGGCAACACAACCCCATGGTTGCCATGGAAACACTACCCCATGGTTGCCATGGCAACACAACCCCATAGTTGCCATGGCAACAAAACGCCATGGTTACCATGGCAACACAACCCCATGGTTGCCATGTCAACCCAACCCCATGGTTACCATGGCAACACAACCGCATGGTTACCATCGCAACCCAACCCCATGGTTACCATGGCAACCCAACCCCATAGTTACCATGGCAGCACAACCCCATCGTTACCATGGCAACACAACCCCATGGTTGCCATGGCAACCCAACCCCATGGTTACCATGGCAACAGAACCCCATAGTTGCCATGGCAACAAAACTCCATGGTTACCATGGGAAAAGAACCCCATAGTTGCCATGGCAACCCAACCCCATGGTTACCATGGCAACACAACCCCATGGTTCCCATGGCAACACAACACCGTGGTTGCCATGGCAAGCCAACCCCATGGTTCCCATGGCAACACAACCCCATGGTTGCCATGGAAACACTACCCCATGGTTGCCATGGCAACAGAACCCCATAGTTGCCATGGCAACAAAACGCCATGGTTACCATGGCAACAGAACCCCATAATTGCCATGGCTACAAAACGCCGTGGTTACCATGGTAACACAACCCCATGGTTGCCATGGCAACCCAACCCCATGGTTGCCAAGGCAACTAAACCCCATAGTTTCCATAGCAACCCAACCCCATAGTTACCATGGCAACACAACCCCATGGTTGCCATGGAAACACTACCCCATGGTTGCCATGGCAACAGAACCCCATAGTTGCCATGGCAACAATACGCCATGGTTACCATGGCAACACAACCCCATGGTTGCCATGGCAACCCAACCCCATAGTTGCCATGGCAACTAAACGCCATGGTTACCATGGCAACCCAACCCCATGGTTACCATGGACACAGAACGCCATGGTTACCATAGCAACCAAACCCCGTGGTTGCCATGGCAACCCAATTCCATGGTTACCATGGCAACACAACCCCATGGTTCCCATGGCAACACAACCCCGTGGTTGCCATGGCAACCCAACCCCATCGTTTACATGGCAACACAACCCCATGGTTGCCATGGCAACACAACCCCGTGGTTGCCATGGAAACCCAACCCCATCGTTTCCATGGCAACACAACCCCAAGGTTGCCATGGAAACACTACCCCATGGTTGCCATGGCAACAGAACCCCATAGTTGGAATGGCAACAAAACGCCATGGTTACCATGGCAACACAACCTCATGGTTGCCATGGCAACCCAACCCCATGGTTGCCAAGGCAACTAAACCCCAAAGTTTCCATAGCAACCCAACCCCATAGTTACCATGGCAACACCACCCCATGGTTGCCATGGAAACACTACCCCATGGTTGCCATGGCAACAGAACCCCATAGTTGCCATGGCAACAAAACGCCATGGTTACCATGGCAACACAACCCCATGGTTGCCATCTCAACCCAACCCCATGGTTACCATGGCAACACAACCCCATGGTTCCCATGGCAACACAACACCTTGGTTGCCATGGCAAGCCAACCCCATCGTTACCGTGGCAACACAACCCCATGTTTGCCATGGACACAGAACCCCATGGTTACCATAGCAACCAAACCCCGTGGTTGCCATGGCAACCCAACCCTATGGTTACCATGGCAACTCAACCCCATGGTTACCACAACAACAACACCGCATGGTTACCACGGCAACCCAACTGCATGGTTACCACGGCATCTCAACCCCACGGTTGCCATGGCAACTAAACCCCATAGTTTCCATAGCAACACAACCCCATAGTTACCATGGCAACACAACCCCATCGTTACCATGGCAACACAACCCCATGGTTGCCATGGCAACCCAACCCCATGGTTACCATGGCAACAGAACCCCGTAGCTGCCATGGCAACTAAACGCCATGGTTACCATGGCAACACAACCCCATGGTTCCCATGGCAACCCAACCCCATGGTTACCATGGCAACACAACCCCATGTTTCCCATGGCAACACAACCCCGTGCTTGCCATGGCAACCCAACCCCATCGTTTCCATGGCAACACAACCCCATGGTTGCCATGGAAACACTACCCCATGGTTGCCATGGCAACAGAACCCCATAGTTGCCATGGTAACAAAACGCCATGGTTACCATGGCAACACAACCCCATGGTTGCCATGGCAACCCAACCCCATGGTTACCATGGCAACTAAACCCCATAGTTTCCATAGCAACCCAACCCCATAGTTACCATGGCAACACCACCCCATGGTTGCCATGGAAACACTACCCCATGGTTGCCATGGCAACAGAACCCCATAGTTGCCATGGCAACAAAACGCCATGGTTGCAATGGCAACAGAACCCCATAGTTGCCATGGCAACAAGACGCCATGGTTACCATGGCAACACAACCCCATGGTTGCCATGGCAACCCAACCCCATGGTTGCCAAGGCAACTAAACCCCATAGTTTCCATAGCAACCCAACCCCATAGTTACAATAGCAACACCACCCCATGGTTGCCATGGAAACACTACCCCATGGTTGCCATGGCAACAGAACCCCATGGTTGCCATGGCAACAAAACGCCATGGTTACCATGGCAACACAACCCCGTGGTTGCCATGGCAACACAATCCCATGGTTACCATGGCAACACAACCGCATGGTTACCACAACAACACAACCCCATGGTTGCCATGGCAACCCAACCCCATGGTTACCATGGCAACAGAACCCCGTAGCTGCCATGGCAACTAAACGCCATGGTTACCATGGCAACACAACCCCATGGTTCCCATGGCAACCCAACCCCATGGTTCCCATGGCAACACAACCCCGTGGTTGCCATGGCAACCCAACCCCATGGTTACCATGGCAACCAAACCCCGTGGTTGCCATGGCAACCCAACCCCATCGTTTTCATGGCAACACAACCCCATGGTTGCCATGGAAACACTACCCCATGGTTGCCATGGCAACAGAACCCCATAGTTGCCATGGCAACAAAACGCCATGGTTACCATGGCAACACAACCCCATGGTTGCCATGGCAAGCCAACCCCATGGTTACCATGGCAACTAAATCCCATAGTTTCCATAGCAACCCAACCCCATAGTTACCATGGCAACACCACCCCATGGTTGCCATGGAAACACTACCCCATGGTTGCCATGGCAACAGAACCCCATAGTTGCCATGGCAACAAAACGCCATGGTTGCCATGGCAACAGAACCCCTTGGTGCCATGGCAACAAAACGCCATGGTTACCATGGCAACACAACCCCGTGGTTGCCATGGCAACCCAATCCCATGGTTACCATGGCAACACAACCGCATGGTTACCACAACAACACAACCGCATGGTTACCACGGCAACCCAACTGAATGGTTACCATGGCATCTCAACACCATGGTTGCCATGGCAACTAAACCCCATAGTTTCCATAGCAACCCAACCCCATAGTTACCATGGCAACAGAACCCCATCGTTACCATGGCAACACAACCCCATGGTTGCCATGGCAACACAACCCCATGGTTGCCAAGGCAACAAAACCCCATAGTTTCCATAGCAACCCAACCCCATAGTTACCATGGCAACACAACCCCATGGTTGCCATGGAAACACTACCCCATGGTTGCCATGGCAACAGAACCCCATAGTTGCCATGGCAACAATACGCCATGGTTACCATGGCAACACAACCCCATGGTTACCATGGCAACACAACCCCATGGTTGCCATGGCAACCCAACCCCATGGTTACCATGGCAACAGAACCCCGTAGCTGCCATGGCAACTAAACGCCATGGTTACCATGGCAACACAACCCCATGGTTCCCATGGCAACCCAACCCCATGGTTACCATGGCAACACAACCCCATGGTTGCCATGGCAACACAACCCCGTGGTTGCCATGGCAACCCAACCCCATGGTTACCATGGCAACCAAACCCCGTGGTTGCCATGGCAACCCAACCCCATCGTCTTCATGGCAACACAACCCCATGGTTGCCATGGAAACACTACCCCATGGTTGCCATGGCAACAGAACCCCATAGTTGCCATGGCAACAAAACGCCATGGTTACCATGGCAACACAACCCCATGGTTGCCATAGCAAACCAACCCCATAGTTACCATGGCAACACCACCCCATGGTTGCCATGGCAACAAAACGCCATGGTTACCATGGCAACACAACCCCGTGGTTGCCATGGCAACCCAATCCCATGGTTACCATGGCAAAACAACCGCATGGTTACCACAACAACACAACCGCATGGTTACCACGGCAACCCAACTGAATGTTTACCATGGCATCTCAACACCATGGTTGCCATGGCAACTAAACCCCATAGTTTCCATAGCAACCCAACCCCATAGTTACCATGGCAACACAACCCCATCGTTACCATGGCAACACAAACCCATAATTGCCATTCCAAGTGAACTGCCTGGTTACCATTGCAACCCAACCCCATCGTTACCATGGCAACCCAACCCCATGGTTGCCTTGGAAACACTACCCCAAGGTTGCCATGGCAACAGAACCCCATAGTTGCCATGGCAACAAAACGCCATGGTTACCATGGCAACACAACCCCATGGTTGCCATGGCAACCCAACCCCATGGTTACCATGGCAACACAACCGCATGGTTACCATAGCAACCCAACCCCATAGTTACCATGGCAACACAACCCCATGGTTGCCATGGATACACTACCCCATGGTTGCCATGGCAACAGAACACCATAGTTGCCATGGCAACAAAACGCCATGGTTACCATGGCAACAGAACCCCATAGTTGCCATGGCAACAAAACGCCATGGTTACCATGGCAACACAACCCCATGGTTGCCATGGCAACACAACCCCATGGTTGCCAAGACAACTAAACCCCATAGTTTCTATAGCAACCCAACCCCATGGTTACCATGGCAACACAACCCCATGGTTGCCATGGAAACACTACCCCATGGTTGCCATGGCAACAGAACCCCATAGTTGCCATGGCAACAAAACGCCATGGTTACCATGGCAACACAACCCCATGGTTACCATGGACACAGAACCCCATGGTTACCATAGCAACCAAACCCCGTGGTTGCCATGGCAACCCAACACCATGGTTACCACGGCAACCCAACTGCATGGTTACCACGGCATCTCAACCCCATGGTTCCCATGGCAACACAACCCCATGGTTGCCATGGAAACACTACCCCATGGTTACCATGGCAACAGAACCCCGTAGCTGCCATGGTAACTAAACGCCATGGTTACCATGGCAACACAACCCCATGGTTGCCATGGCAACCCAACCCCATGGTTACCATGGCAACACAACCCCGTGTTTCCCATGGCAACACAACCCCGTGCTTGCCATGGCAACGCAACCCCATGGTTACCATGGCAACTAAACCCCATAGTTTCCATAGCAACCCAACCCCATAGTTACCATGGCAACACAACCCCATGGTTGCCATGGCAACACTACCCCATGGTTGCCATGGCAACAGAACCCCATAGTTTCCATGGCAACAATACGCCATGGTTGCCATGGCAACACAACCCCATGGTTGCCATGGCAACCCAACCCCATAGTTGCCATGGCAACTAAACGCCATGGTTACCATGCCAACACAACCCTATGGTTACCATGGACACAGAACGCCATGGTTACCATAGCAACCAAACCCCGTGGTTGCCATGGCAACCCAATTCCATGGTTACCATGGCAACACAACCCCATGGTTCCCATGGCAACACAACCCCGTGGTTGCCATGGCAACCCATCCCCATCGTTTCCATGGCAACACAACCCCATGGTTGCCATGGCAACACAACCCCGTGCTTGCCATGGCAACGCAACCCCATGGTTACCATGGCAACCAAACCCCGTGGTTGCCATGGCAACGCAATACCATGGTTACCATGGCAACACAACCCCATGGTTCCCATGGCAACACAACCCCGTGGTTGCCATGGCAACCCAACCCCATCGTTTCCATGGCAACACAACCCCATGGTTGCCATGGAAACACTACCCAATGGTTGCCATGGCAACAGAACCCCATAGTTGGAATGGCAACAAAACGCCATGGTTACCATGGCAACACAACCCCATGGTTGCCATGGCAACCCAACCCCATGGTTGCCAAGGCAACTAAACCCCATAGTTTCCATAGCAACCCAACCCCATAGTTACCATGGCAACACCACCCCATGGTTGCCATGGAAACACTACCCCATGGTTGCCATGGCAACAGAACCCCATAGTTGCCATGGCAACAAAACGCCATGGTTACCATGGCAACACAACCCCATGGTTGCCATGGCAACCCAACCCCATGGTTACCATGGCAACACAACCCCATGGTTCCCATGGCAACACAACAACGTGGTTGCCATGGCAAGCCAACCCCATCGTTACCATGGCAACACAACCCCATGGTTGCCATGGACACAGAACCCCATGGTTACCATAGCAACCAAACCCCGTGGTTGCCATGGCAACCCAACCCTATGGTTACCATGGCAACTCAACCCCATGGTTACCACAACAACAACACCGCATGGTTACCACGGCAACCCAACTGCATGGTTACCACGGCATCTCAACCCCACGGTTGCCATGGCAACTAAACCCCATAGTTTCCATAGCAACACAACCCCATAGTTACCATGGCAACACAACCCCATCGTTACCATGGCAACACAACCCCATGGTTGCCATGGCAACCCAACCCCATGGTTACCATGGCAACAGAACACCGTAGCTGCCATGGCAACTAAACGCCATGGTTACCATGGCAACACAACCCCATGGTTGCCATGGCAACCCAACCCCATGGTTACCATGGCAACACAACCCCATGTTTCCCATGGCAACACAACCCCGTGCTTGCCATGGCAACCCAACCCCATCGTTTCCATGGCAACACAACCCCATGGTTGCCATGGAAACACTACCCCATGGTTGCCATGGCAACAGAACACCATAGTTGCCATGGTAACAAAACGCCATGGTTACCATGGCAACACAACCCCATGGTTGCCATGGCAACCCAACCCCATGGTTACCATGGCAACTAAACCCCATAGTTTCCATAGCAACCCAACCCCATAGTTACCATGGCAACACCACCCCATGGTTGCCATGGAAACACTACCCCATGGTTGCCATGGCAACAGAACCCCATAGTTGCCATGGCAACAAAACGCCATGGTTGCAATGGCAACAGAACCCCATAGTTGCCATGGCAACAAGACGCCATGGTTACCATGGCAACACAACCCCATGGTTGCCATGGCAACCCAACCCCATGGTTGCCAAGGCAACTAAACCCCATAGTTTCCATAGCAACCCAACCCCATAGTTACCATGGCAACACCACCCCATGGTTGCCATGGAAACACTACCCCATGGTTGCCATGGCAACAGAACCCCATGGTTGCCATGGCAACAAAACGCCATGGTTACCATGGCAACACAACCCCGTGGTTGCCATGGCAACCCAATCCCATGGTTACCATGGCAACACAACCGCATGGTTACCACAACAACACAACCGCATGGTTACCACGACAACCCAACTGAATGGTTACCATGGCATCTCAACACCATGGTTGCCATGGCAACTAAACCCCATAGTTTCCATAGCAACCCAACCCCATAGTTACCATGGCAACAGAACCCCATCGTTACCATGGCAACACAACCCCATGGTTGCCATGGCAACACAACCCCATGGTTGCCAAGGCAACTAAACCCCATAGTTTCCATAGCAACCCAACCCCATAGTTACCATGGCAACACAACCCCATGGTTGCCATGGAAACACTACCCCATGGTTGCCATGGCAACAGAACCCCATAGTTGCCATGGCAACAATACGCCATGGTTACCATGGCAACACAACCCCATGGTTACCATGGCAACACAACCCCATGGTTGCCATGGCAACCCAACCCCATGGTTACCATGGCAGCAGAACCCCGTAGCTGCCATGGCAACTAAACGCCATGGTTACCATGGCAACACAACCCCATGGTTCCCATGGCAACCCAACCCCATGGTTACCATGGCAACACAACCCCATGGTTCCCATGGCAACACAACCCCGTGGTTGCCATGGCAACCCAACCCCATGGTTACCATGGCAACCAAACCCCGTGGTTGCCATGGCAACCCAACCCCATCGTTTTCATGGCAACACCACCCCATGGTTGCCATGGAAACACTACCCCATGGTTGCCATGGCAACAGAACCCCATAGTTGCCATGGCAACAAAACGCCACGGTTGCCATGGCAACAGAACCCCATAGTTGCCATGGCAACAAAACGCCATGGTTACCGTGGCAACACAACCCCGTGGTTGCCATGGCAACCCAATCCCATGGTTACCATGGCAACACAACCGCATGGTTACCACAACAACACAACCGCATGGTTACCACGGCAACCCAACTGAATGTTTACCATGGCAACACAACCCCATGGTTCCCATGGCAACACAATCCCGTGGTTGTCATGGCAACCCAACCCCATCGTTACTATGGCAACACAACCCCATGGTTGCCATAGAAAAACTACCCCGTGATTGCCATGGCAACACAACCCCATCGTTACCATGGCAACACAACCCCATAATTGCCATTCCAGGAGAACTGCCTGGTTACCATTGCAACCCAACCCCATCGTTACCATGGCAACCCAACCCCATGGTTGCCTTGGAAACACTACCCCAAGGTTGCCATGGCAACAGAACCCCATAGTTGCCATGGCAACAAAACGCCATGGTTACCATGGCAACACAACCCCATGGTTGCCATGGCAACCCAACCCCATGGTTACCATGGCAACACAACCGCATGGTTACCATAGTAAACCAACCCCATAGTTACCATGGCAACACAACCCCATGGTTGCCATGGAAACACTACCCCATGGTTGCCATGGCAACAGAACACCATAGTTGCCATGGCAACAAAACGCCATGGTTACCATGGCAACAGAACCCCATAGTTTCCATGGCAACAAAACGCCATGGTTACCATGGCAACACAACCCCATGGTTGCCATGGCAACACAACCCCATGGTTGCCAAGGCAACTAAACCCCATAGTTTCTATAGCAACCCAACCCCATGGTTACCATGGCAACACAACCCCATGGTTGCCATGGAAACACTACCCCATGGTTGCCATGGCAACAGAACCCCATAGTTGCCATGGCAACAAAACGCCATGGTTACCATGGCAACACAACCCCATGGTTACCATGGACACAGAACCCCATGGTTACCATAGCAACCAAACCCCGTGGTTGCCATGGCAACCCAACACCATGGTTACCACGGCAACCCAACTGCATGGTTACCACGGCATCTCAACCCCATGGTTCCCATGGCAACACAACCCCATGGTTGCCATGGAAACACTACCCCATGGTTAATATGGCAACAGAACCCCGTAGCTGCCATGGTAACTAAACGCCATGGTTACCATGGCAACACAACCCCATGGTTGCCATGGCAACCCAACCCCATGGTTACCATGGCAACACAACCCCATGTTTCCCATGGCAACACAACCCCGTGCTTGCCATGGCAACGCAACCCCATGGTTACCATGGCAACCAAACCCCGTGGTTGCCATGGCAACGCAACACCATGGTTACCATGGCAACACAACCCCATGGTTCCCATGGCAACACAACCCCATAGTTGCCATGGCAACCCAACCCCATCGTTTCCATGGCAACACAACCCCATGGTTGCCATGGAAACACTACCCCATGGTTGCCATGGCAACAGAACCCCATAGTTGCCATGGCAACAAAACGCCATGGTTACCATGGCAACACAACCCCATGGTTGCCATGGCAACCCAACCCCATGGTTACCATGGCAACTAAACCCCATAGTTTCCATAGCAACCCAACCCCATAGTTACCAAGGCAACACCACCCCATGGTTGCCATGGAAACACTACCCCATGGTTGCCATGGCAACAGAACCCCATAGTTGCCATGGCAACAAAACGCCATGGTTGCCATGGCAACAGAACCCCATAGTTGCCATGGCAACAAAACGCCATGGTTACCATGGCAACACAACCCCATGGTTGCCATGGAAACCCAACCCCATGGTTGCCAAGGCAACTAAACCCCATAGTTTCCATAGCAACCCAACCCCATAGTTACCATGGCAACACAACCCCATGGTTGCCATGGAAACACTACCCCATGGTTGCCATGGCAACAGAACCCCATAGTTGCCATGGCAACAAAACGCCATGGTTACCATGGAAACACAACCCCGTGGTTGCCATGGCAACCCAATCCCATGGTTACCATGGCAACACAACCGCATGGTTACCACAACAACACAACCGCATGGTTACAATGGCAACCCAACTGAATGGTTACCATGGCATCTCAACACCATGGTTGCCATGGCAACTAAACCCCATAGTTTCCATAGCAACCCAACCCCATAGTTACCATGGCAACACAACCCCATCGTTACCATGGCAACACAACCCCATGGTTACCATGGCAACACAACCCCATGGTTGCCATGGAAACACTACCCCATGGTTGCCATGGCAACAGAACCCCATAGTTGCCATGGCAAAAATACGCCATGGTTACCATGGCAACACAACCCCATGGTTGCCATGGCAACCCAACCCCATAGTTGCCATGGCAACTAAACGCCATGGTTACCATGGCAACCCAACCCCATGGTTACCATGGACACAGAACCCCATGGTTACCATAGCAACCAAACCCCGTGGTTGCCATGGCAACCCAACCCCATGGTTACCATGGCAACACAACCCCATGGTTCCCATGGCAACACAACCCCGTGGTTGCCATGGCAACCCAACCCCATCGTTACCATGGCAACACAACCCCATGGTTGCCATGGAAACACTACCCCAAGGTTTCCATGGCAAAAGAACCCCATAGTTGCCATGGCAACAAAACCCCATAGTTGCCATGGCAACAAAACGCCATGGTTACCATGGCAACTCCACCCCATGGTTGCCAAGGCAACTAAACCCCATAGTTTCCATAGCAACCCAACCCCATAGTTACCATGGCAACACTACCCCAATGTTGCCATGGAATCACTACCCCATGGTTGCAATGGCAACAGAACCCCATAGTTGCCATGGCAACTAAACGCCATGGTTACCATGGCAACACAACCCCATGGTTGCCATGGCAACCCAACCCCATAGTTGCCATGGCAACTAAACGCCATGGTTACTATGGCAACCGAACCCCATGGTTACCATGGACACAGAACCCCATGGTTACCATAGCAACCAAACCCCGTGGTTGCCATGGCATCCCAACCACATGGTTACCATGGCAACACAACGCCATGGTTACCACAACAACAAAACCGCATGGTTACCACGGCAACCCAACTGCATGGTTACCACGGCATCTCAACCCCATGGTTGCCATGGCAACTAAACCCCATAGTTGCCATAGCAACCCAACCCCATAGTTACCATGGCAACACAACCCCATGGTTCCCATGGCAACACAACCCCATGGTTGCCATGGCAACCCAACCCCATGGTTACCATGGCAACAGAACCCCATAGTTGCCATGGCAAATTAACGCCATGGTTACCATGGCAACACAACCCCATGGTTGCCATGGCAACACTACCCCATGGTTACCATAGCAACCAAACCCCGTGGTTGCCATGGCAACCCAACCCCATGGTTACCATGGCAACACAACCCCATGGTTCCCATGGCAACACAACCCCGTGGTTGCCATGGCAACCCAAACCCATCGTTTCCATGGCAACACAACCCCATGGTTTCCATGGAAACTCTACCCCATGATTGCCATGGCAACAGAACCCCATAGTTGCCATGGCAACAAAACGCCATGGTTACCATGGCATCACAAACCCATGGTTGCCATGGCAACCCAACCCCATGGTTACAATGGCAGCACAATCGCATGGTTACCATAGCAACCCAACCCCATCGTTACCATGGAAACACAACCCCATGGTTGCCATGGAAACACTACCCCATGGTTGCCATGGCAACAGAAACCCATAGTTGCCATGGCAACAAAACGCCATGGTTACCATGGCAACACAACCCCATGGTTGCCATGGAAACCCAACCCCATGGTTGCCAAGGCAACCCAACCCCATAGTTTCCATAGCAACCCAACCCAATAGTTACCATGGCAACACAACCCCATGGTTGCCATGGAAACACTACCCCATGGTTGCCATGGAAACAGAACCCCATAGTTGCCATGGCAACAAAACGCCATGGTTACCATGGCAACACAACCCCATGGTTGCCATGGAAACCCAACCCCATAGTTGCCATGGCAACTAAACGCCATGGTTACCATGGCAACCAAACCCCATGGTCACCATGGACAGAGAACCCCATGGTTACCATAGCAACCAAACCCCGTGGTTGCCATGCTAACCCAACCCCATGGTTACCACGGCAACCCAACTGCATTGTTACCACGGCATCTCAACCCCATGGTTGCCATGGCAACTAAACCCCATAGTTTCCATAGCAACCCAACCCCATAGTTACCATGGCAGCACAACCCCATCGTTACCATGGCAACACAACCCCATGGTTGCCATGGCAACCCAACCCCATGGTTACCATGGCAACAGAACCCCATAGTTGCCATGGCAACTAAACGCCATGGTTACCATGGCAACACAACCCCATGGTTTCCATGGCAACCCAACCCCATGGTTACCATGGCAACACAACCCCATGGTTCCCATGGCAACACAACACCGTGGTTGCCATGGCAAGCCAACCCCATCGTTACCATGGCTACACAACCCCATGGTTGCCATGGAAACACTACCCCATGGTTGCCATGGCAACAGAACCCCATAGTTGCCATGGCAACAAAACGCCATGGTTACCATGGCAACACAACCCCATGGTTACCATAGCAAACCAACACCATAGTTACCATGGCAACACAACCAAATGGTTGCCATGGAAACACTACCCCATGGTTGCCATGGCAACAGAACCCCATAGTTGCCATGGCAACAAAACGCCATGGTTGCCATGGCAACAGAAACCCATAATTGCCATGGTTACAAAACGCCGTGGTTACCATGGCAACACAACCCCATGGTTGCCAAGGCAACTAAACCCCATAGTTTCCATAGCAACCCAACCCCATAGTTACCATGGCAACACAACCCCAATGTTGCCATGGAAACACTACCCCATGGTTGCAATGGCAACAGAACCCCATAGTTGCCATGGCAACTAAACGCCATGGTTACCATGGCAACACAACCCCATGGTTGCCATGGCAACCCAACCCCATAGTTGCCATGGCAACTAAACGCCATGGTTACTATGGAAACCGAACCCCATGGTTACCATGGACACAGAACCCCATGGTTACCATAGCAACCAAACCCCGTGGTTGCCATGCTAACCCAACCTCATGGTTACCACGGCAACCCAACTGCATGGTTACCACGGCATCTCAACCCCATTGTTGCCATGGCAACTAAATCCCATAGTTTCCATAGCAACCCAACCCCATCGTTACCATGGCAAAACAACCCCATGGTTGCCATGGCAACCCAACCCCATGGTTACCATGGCAACGGAACCCCATAGTTGCCATGGCAACTAAACGCCATGGTTACCATGGCAACACAACCCCATGGTTGCCATGGCAACCCAACCCCATGGTTACCATGGCAACACAACCCCATGGTTCCCATGGCAACACAACACCGTGGTTGCCATGGCAAGCCAACCCCATCGTTACCATGGCTACACAACCCCATGGTTGCCATGGAAACACTACCCCATGGTTGCCATGGCAACAGAACCCCATAGTTGCCATGGCAACAAAACGCCATGGTTACCATGGCAACACAACCCCATGGTTACCATAGCAAACCAACACCATAGTTACCATGGCAACACAACCCCATGGTTGCCATGGAAACACTACCCCATGGTTGCCATGGCAACAGAACCCCATAGTTGCCATGGCAACAAAACGCCATGGTTGCCATGGCAACAGAAACCCATAATTGCCATGGTTACAAAACGCCGTGGTTACCATGGCAACACAACCCCATGGTTGCCATATCAACCCAACCCCATGGTTGCCAAGGCAACTAAACCCCATAGTTTCCATATCAACCCAACCCCATAGTTAGCATGGCAACACAACCCCATGGTTGCCATGGAAACACTACCCCATGGTTGCCATGGCAACAGAACCACATAGTTGCCATGGCAAAAATACGCCATGGTTACCATGGCAACACAACCCCATGGTTGCCATGGCAACCCAACCCAATATTTGCCATGGCAACTAAACGCCATGGTTACCATGGCAACCCAACCGCATGGTTACCATGGACACAGAACCCCATGGTTACCATAGCAACCAAACCCCGTGGTTGCCATGGCAACCCAACACCATGGTTACCATGGCAACACAACCCCATGGTTACCACAACAACAACACCGCATGGTTACCACGGCAACCCAACTGCATGGTTACCACGGCATCTCAACCCCATGGTTGCCATGGCAACTAAACCCCATAGTTTCCATAGCAACACAACCCCATAGTTACCATGGCAACACAACCCCATGGTTCCCATGGCAACACAACCCCATGGTTGCCATGGCAACCCAACCCCATGGTTACCATGGCAACAGAACCCCGTAGCTGCCATGGCAACTAAACGCCATGGTTACCATGGCAACACAACCCCATGGTTGCCATGGCAACCCAACCCCACGGTTACCATGGCAACACAACCCCATGATTCCCATGGAAACACAACCCCGTGGTTGCCATGGCAACCCAACCCCATCATTACCATGGCAACACAACCGCATGGTTGCCATGGAAACACTACCCCATGGTTGCCATGGCAACAGAATCCCATAGTTGCCATGGCAACAAAACGCCATGGTTACCATGGCAACACAACCCCATGGTTGCCATGGCAACCCAACCCCATGGTTACCATGGCAACACAACCGCATGGTTACCATAGCAATCCAACCCCATAGTTACCATGGCAACACAACCCCATGGTTGCCATGGAAACACTACCCCATGGTTGCCATGGCAACAGAACCCCATAGTTGCCATGGCAACAAAACGCCATGGTTGCCATGGCAACTGAACCCCATAGTTGCCATGGTAACATAACGCCGTGGTTACCATGGCAACACAACCCCATGGTTGCCATGGCAACCCAACCCCATGGTTGCCAAGGCAAATAAACCCCATAGTTTCCATAGCAACCCAACCCCATAGTTACCATGGCAGCACAACCCCATCGTTACCCTGGCAACACAACCCCATGGTTGCCATGGCAACCCAACCCCATGGTTACCATGGCAACAGAACCCCGTAGTTCCCATGGCAACACAACCCCGTGGTTGCCATGGCAACCCAAACCCATCGTTGCCAAGGCAACTAAACCCCATAGTTTCCATAGCAACCCAACCCCATGGTTACCATGGACACAGAACCCCATGGTTACCATAGCAACACAACCGCATTGTTACCATAGCAATCCAACCCCATAGTTACCATGGCGACACAACCCCAATGTTGCCATGGAAACACTACCCCATGGTTACCATGGCAACAGAATCCCAGAGTTGCCATGGCAACAATACGCTATGGTTCCCATGGCAACACAACCCCATAGTTACCATGGCGACACAACCCCATGGTTGCCATGGCAACCCAACCCCATAGTTGCCATG
Source organism: Netta rufina (assembly GCF_964035555.1). Lineage (NCBI taxonomy): Eukaryota > Metazoa > Chordata > Aves > Anseriformes > Anatidae > Netta > Netta rufina. The sequence goes on along the minus strand of NW_028168888.1, from coordinate 296,745 downwards.
GCAACTAAACGCCATGGTTACCATGGCAGCACAACCCCATGGTTGCCATGGCAACACAACCCCATGGTTACCATGGCAACACAACCGCATTGTTACCATAGCAACCCAACCCCACAGTTACCATGGCGACACAACCCCATTGTTGCCATGGCAACACAACCGCATGGTTACCATAGCAACCCAACCCCATAGTTACCATGGCAACACAACCCCATGGTTGCCATGGAAACACTACCCCATGGTTGCCATGGCAAGCGAACCACATAGTTGCCATGGCAACAAAACGCCATGGTTGCCATGGCAACAGAACCCCAAAGTTGCCGTGGCAACAAAACGCCATGGTTACCATGGCAACACAACTCCATGGTTGCCATGGCAACCCAACCCCATGGTTGCCAAGGCAACTAAACCCCATACTTTCCATAGCAACCCAACCCCATAGTTACCATGGCAACACAACCCCATGGTTTCCATGGAAACACTACCCCATGGTTGCCATGGCAACAGAACCCCATAGTTGCCATGGCAACAAAACGCCATGGTTACCATGGCAACACAATCCCATGGTTGCCATGGCAACCCAACCCCATAGTTGCCATGGCAACTAAACGCCATGGTTACCATGGCAACCCAACCCCATGATTACCATGGACACAGAACCCCATGGTTACCATAGCAACCAAACCCCGTGGTTGCCATGGCAACCCAATCCCATGGTTACCATGGCAACACAACGGCATGGTTACCACAACAACACAACCGCATGGTTACCACGGCTACCCAACTGCATGCTTACCACGGCATCTCAACCGCATGGTTGCCATGGCAACCCAACCCCATAGTTTCCATAGCAACCCAACCCCATAGTTACCATGGCAACACAACCCCATCGTTACCATGGCAACACAACCCCATGGTTGCCATGGCAACCCAACCCCATGGTTACCATGGCAACAGAACACCATAGTTGCCATGGCAACTAAACGCCATGGTTACCATGGCAACACAACCCCATGGTTGCCATGGCAACCCAACACCATGGTTACCATGGCAACACAACCCCATGATTCCCATGGAAACACAACCCCGTGGTTGCCATGGCAACCCAACCCCATCATTACCATGGCAACACAACCGCATGGTTGCCATGGAAACACTACCCCATGGTTGCCATGGCAACAGAATCCCATAGTTGCCATGGCAACAAAACGGCATGGTTACCATGGCAACACAACCCCATGGTTGCCATGGAAACACTACCCCATGGTTGCCATGGCAACAGAACCCCATAGTTGCCATGGCAACAAAACGCCATGGTTGCCATGGCAACTGAACCCCATAGTTGCCATGGTAACATAACGCCGTGGTTACCATGGCAACACAACCCCATGGTTGCCATGGCAACCCAACCCCATGGTTGCCAAGGCAAATAAACCCCATAGTTTCCATAGCAACCCAACCCCATAGTTACCATGGCAGCACAACCCCATCGTTACCCTGGCAACACAACCCCATGGTTGCCATGGCAACCCAACCCCATGGTTACCATGGCAACAGAACCCCGTAGTTCCCATGGCAACACAACCCCGTGGTTGCCATGGCAACCCAAACCCATCGTTGCCAAGGCAACTAAACCCCATAGTTTCCATAGCAACCCAACCCCATGGTTACCATGGACACAGAACCCCATGGTTACCATAGCAACACAACCGCATTGTTACCATAGCAATCCAACCCCATAGTTACCATGGCGACACAACCCCAATGTTGCCATGGAAACACTACCCCATGGTTACCATGGCAACAGAATCCCAGAGTTGCCATGGCAACAATACGCTATGGTTCCCATGGCAACACAACCCCATAGTTACCATGGCGACACAACCCCATGGTTGCCATGGCAACCCAACCCCATAGTTGCCATGGCAACTAAACGCCATGGTTTCCATGGCAGCACAACCCCATGGTTGCCATGGCAACACAACCCCATGGTTACCATGGCAACACAACCGCATTGTTACCATAGCAACCCAACCCCACAGTTACCATGGCGACACAACCCCATTGTTGCCATGGCAACACAACCGCATGGTTACCATAGCAACCCAACCCCATAGTTACCATGGCAACACAACCCCATGGTTGCCATGGAAACACTACCCCATGGTTGCCATGGCAAGCGAACCACATAGTTGCCATGGCAACAAAACGCCATGGTTGCCATGGCAACAGAACCCCAAAGTTGCCGTGGCAACAAAACGCCATGGTTACCATGGCAACACAACTCCATGGTTGCCATGGCAACCCAACCCCATGGTTGCCAAGGCAACTAAACCCCATACTTTCCATAGCAACCCAACCCCATAGTTACCATGGCAACACAACCCCATGGTTTCCATGGAAACACTACCCCATGGTTGCCATGGCAACAGAACCCCATAGTTGCCATGGCAACAAAACGCCATGGTTACCATGGCAACACAACCCCATGGTTGCCATGACAACACAACCCCATAGTTGCCATGGCAACTAAACGCCATGGTTACCATGGCAACCCAACCCCATGATTACCATGGACACAGAACCCCATGGTTACCATAGCAACCAAACCCCGTGGTTGCCATGGCAACCCAATCCCATGGTTACCATGGCAACACAACGGCATGGTTACCACAACAACACAACCGCATGGTTACCACGGCTACCCAACTGCATGCTTACCACGGCATCTCAACCGCATGGTTGCCATGGCAACCCAACCCCATAGTTTCCATAGCAACCCAACCCCATAGTTACCATGGCAACACAACCCCATCGTTACCATGGCAACACAACCCCATGGTTGCCATGGCAACCCAACCCCATGGTTACCATGGCAACAGAACACCATAGTTGCCATGGCAACTAAACGCCATGGTTACCATGGCAACACAACCCCATGGTTGCCATGGCAACCCAACCCCACGGTTACCATGGCAACACAACCCCATGATTCCCATGGAAACAAAACCCCGTGGTTGCCATGGCAACCCAACCCCATCATTACCATGGCAACACAACCGCATGGTTGCCATGGAAACACTACCCCATGGTTGCCATGGCAACAGAACCCCATAGTTGCCATGGCAACAAAACGCCATGGGAACCATGGCAACACAACCCCATGGTTACCATGGACACAGAACCACATGGTTACCATAGCAACCAAACCCCGTGGTTGCCATAGCAACCCAACACCATGGTTACCACGGCAACCCAACTGCATGGTTACCACGGCATCTCAACCCCATGGTTCCCATGGCAACACAACCCCATGGTTGCCATGGCAACACAACCCCATTGTTGCCAAGGCAACTAAACCCCATAGTTTCCATAGCAACCCAACCCCATAGTTACCATGGCAACACAACCCCGTGGTTGCCATGGAAACACTACCTTATGGTTGCCATGGCAACAGAAACCCATAGTTGCCATGGCAACAATACGCCATGGTTACCATGGCAACACAACCCCATGGTTGCCATGGCAACCCAACCCCATAGTTGCCATGGCAACTAAACGCCATGGTTACCATGGCAACCCAACCCCATGGTTACCATGGACACAGAACCCCATGGTTACCATAGCAACCAAACCCCGTGGTTGCCATGGCAACCAAACCCCATGGTTACCATGGCAACACAACCCCATGGTTACCACAACAACAACACCGCATGGTTACCACGGCAACCCAACTGCATGGTTACCACGGCATCTCAACCCCACGGTTGCCATGGCAACTAAACCCCATAGTTTCCATAGCAACACAACCCCATAGTTACCATGGCAACACAACCCCATCGTTACCATGGCAACACAACCCCATGGTTGCCATGGCAACCCAACCCCATGGTTACCATGGCAACAGAACCCCGTAGCTGCCATGGCAACTAAACGCCATGGTTACCATGGCAACACAACCCCATGGTTCCCATGGCAACCCAACCCCATGGTTACCATGGCAACACAACCCCGTGGTTGCCATGGCAACCCAACCCCATCGTTACCATGGCAACACAACCGCATGGTTGCCATGGAAACACTACCCCATGGTTGCCATGGCAACAGAATCCCATAGTTGCCATGGCAACAAAACGCCATGGTTACCATGGCAACAGAACAACATAGTTGCCATGGCAACAAAACGCCGTGGTTACCATGGCAACACAACCCCATGGTTGCCATGGCAACCCAACCCCATGGTTGCCAAGGCAACTAAACCCCATAGTTTCCATAGAATCCCAACCCCATAGTTACCATGGCAACACAACCCCAATGTTGCCATGGAAACACTACCGCATGGTTGCCATGGCAACCCAACCCCATAGTTGCCATGGCAACTAAACGCCATGGTTACCATGGCAACCCAACCCCATGGTTACCATGGACACAGAACCCCATGGTTACCATAGCAACCAAACCCCGTGGTTGCCATGGCAACCCAACCCCATGGTTGCCAAGGCAAATAAACCCCATAGTTTCCATAGCAACCCAACCCCATAGTTACCATGGCAGCACAACCCCATCGTTACCCTGGCAACACAACCCCATGGTTGCCATGGCAACCCAACCCCATGGTTACCATGGCAACAGAACCCCGTAGTTCCCATGGCAACACAACCCCGTGGTTGCCATGGCAACCCAAACCCATCGTTGCCAAGGCAACTAAACCCCATAGTTTCCATAGCAACCCAACCCCATGGTTACCATGGACACAGAACCCCATGGTTACCATAGCAACACAACCGCATTGTTACCATAGCAATCCAACCCCATAGTTACCATGGCGACACAACCCCAATGTTGCCATGGAAACACTACCCCATGGTTACCATGGCAACAGAATCCCAGAGTTGCCATGGCAACAATACGCTATGGTTCCCATGGCAACACAACCCCATAGTTACCATGGCGACACAACCCCATGGTTGCCATGGCAACCCAACCCCATAGTTGCCATGGCAACTAAACGCCATGGTTACCATGGCAGCACAACCCCATGGTTGCCATGGCAACACAACCCCATGGTTACCATGGCAACACAACCGCATTGTTACCATAGCAACCCAACCCCACAGTTACCATGGCGACACAACCCCATTGTTGCCATGGCAACACAACCGCATGGTTACCATAGCAACCCAACCCCATAGTTACCATGGCAACACAACCCCATGGTTGCCATGGAAACACTACCCCATGGTTGCCATGGCAAGCGAACCACATAGTTGCCATGGCAACAAAACGCCATGGTTGCCATGGCAACAGAACCCCAAAGTTGCCGTGGCAACAAAACGCAATGGTTACCATGGCAACACAACTCCATGGTTGCCATGGCAACCCAACCCCATGGTTGCCAAGGCAACTAAACCCCATACTTTCCATAGCAACCCAACCCCATAGTTACCATGGCAACACAACCCCATGGTTTCCATGGAAACACTACCCCATGGTTGCCATGGCAACAGAACCCCATAGTTGCCATGGCAACAAAACGCCATGGTTACCATGGCAACACAACCCCATGGTTGCCATGACAACACAACCCCATAGTTGCCATGGCAACTAAACGCCATGGTTACCATGGCAACCCAACCCCATGATTACCATGGACACAGAACCCCATGGTTACCATAGCAACCAAACCCCGTGGTTGCCATGGCAACCCAATCCCATGGTTACCATGGCAACACAACGGCATGGTTACCACAACAACACAACCGCATGGTTACCACGGCTACCCAACTGCATGCTTACCACGGCATCTCAACCGCATGGTTGCCATGGCAACCCAACCCCATAGTTTCCATAGCAACCCAACCCCATAGTTACCATGGCAACACAACCCCATCGTTACCATGGCAACACAACCCCATGGTTGCCATGGCAACCCAACCCCATGGTTACCATGGCAACAGAACACCATAGTTGCCATGGCAACTAAACGCCATGGTTACCATGGCAACACAACCCCATGGTTGCCATGGCAACCCAACCCCACGGTTACCATGGCAACACAACCCCATGATTCCCATGGAAACACAACCTCGTGGTTGCCATGGCAACCCAACCCCATCATTACCATGGCAACACAACCGCATGGTTGCCATGGAAACACTACCCCATGGTTGCCATGGCAACAGAACCCCATAGTTGCCATGGCAACAAAACGCCATGGGAACCATGGCAACACAACCCCATGGTTACCATGGACACAGAACCACATGGTTACCATAGCAACCAAACCCCGTGGTTGCCATAGCAACCCAACACCATGGTTACCACGGCAACCCAACTGCATGGTTACCACGGCATCTCAACCCCATGGTTCCCATGGCAACACAACCCCATGGTTGCCATGGCAACACAACCCCATTGTTGCCAAGGCAACTAAACCCCATAGTTTCCATAGCAACCCAACCCCATAGTTACCATGGCAACACAACCCCGTGGTTGCCATGGAAACACTACCTTATGGTTGCCATGGCAACAGAAACCCATAGTTGCCATGGCAACAATACGCCATGGTTACCATGGCAACACAACCCCATGGTTGCCATGGCAACCCAACCCCATAGTTGCCATGGCAACTAAACGCCATGGTTACCATGGCAACCCAACCCCATGGTTACCATGGACACAGAACCCCATGGTTACCATAGCAACCAAACCCCGTGGTTGCCATGGCAACCAAACCCCATGGTTACCATGGCAACACAACCCCATGGTTACCACAACAACAACACCGCATGGTTACCACGGCAACCCAACTGCATGGTTACCACGGCATCTCAACCCCACGGTTGCCATGGCAACTAAACCCCATAGTTTCCATAGCAACACAACCCCATAGTTACCATGGCAACACAACCCCATCGTTACCATGGCAACACAACCCCATGGTTGCCATGGCAACCCAACCCCATGGTTACCATGGCAACAGAACCCCGTAGCTGCCATGGCAACTAAACGCCATGGTTACCATGGCAACACAACCCCATGGTTCCCATGGCAACCCAACCCCATGGTTACCATGGCAACACAACCCCGTGGTTGCCATGGCAACCCAACCCCATCGTTACCATGGCAACACAACCGCATGGTTGCCATGGAAACACTACCCCATGGTTGCCATGGCAACAGAATCCCATAGTTGCCATGGCAACAAAACGCCATGGTTACCATGGCAACAGAACAACATAGTTGCCATGGCAACAAAACGCCGTGGTTACCATGGCAACACAACCCCATGGTTGCCATGGCAACCCAACCCCATGGTTGCCAAGGCAACTAAACCCCATAGTTTCCATAGAATCCCAACCCCATAGTTACCATGGCAACACAACCCCAATGTTGCCATGGAAACACTACCGCATGGTTGCCATGGCAACCCAACCCCATAGTTGCCATGGCAACTAAACGCCATGGTTACCATGGCAACCCAACCCCATGGTTACCATGGACACAGAACCCCATGGTTACCATAGCAACCAAACCCCGTGGTTGCCATGGCAACCCAACCCCATGGTTACCATGGCAACACAACAGCATGGTTACCACAACAACACAACCGCATAGTTACCACGGCAACCCAACTGCATGGTTACCACGGCATCTCAACCCCATGGTTGCCATGGCAACTAAACCCCATAGTTTCCATAGCAACCCAACCCCATAGTTACCATGGCAGCACAACCCCATCGTTACCATGGCAACACAACCCCATGGTTGCCATGGCAGCACAACCCCATCGTTACCATGGCAACACAACCCCATGGTTACCATGGCAACAGAACCCCATAGTTGCCATGGAACAAAACGCCATGGTTACCATGGCAACACAACCCCATGGTTGCCATGGCAACACAACCGCATGGTTGCCATGGAAACACTACCCCATGGTTGCCATGGCAACAGAATCCCATAGTTGCCATGGCAACAAAACGCCATGGTTACCATGGCAACACAACCTCATGGTTGCCATGGCAACCCAACCCCATGGTTACCATGGCAACACAACCGCATGGTTACCATAGTAACCCAACCCCATAGTTACCATGGCAACACAATCCCATAGTTGCCATGGAAACACTACCCCATGGTTGCCATGGCAACAGAACCCCATAGTTGCCATGGCAACAAAACGCCGTGGTTACCATGGCAACACAACCCCATGGTTGCCATGGCAACCCAACCCCATGGTTGCCAAGGCAACTAAACCCCATAGTTTCCATAGAAACCCAACCCCATAGTTACCATGGCAACACAACCCCAATGTTGCCATGGAAACACTACCGCATGGTTGCCATTGCAACCCAACCCCATAGTTGCCATGGCAACTAAACGCCATGGTTACCATGGCAACCCAACCCCATGGTTACCATGGACACAAAACCCCATGGTTACCATAGCAACCAAACCCCGTGGTTGCCATGGCAACCCAACCCCATCGTTGCCAAGGCAACTAAACCCCATAGATTCCATAGCAACCCAGCCCCATACTTACCATGGCAACACAACCCCAATGTTGCCATGGAAACACTACCCCATGGTTACTATGGCAACAGAACCCCATAGTTGCCATGGCAACAATACGCCATGGTTACCATGGCAACACAACCCCATGGTTACCATGGACACAGAACCCCATGGTTATCATAGCAACACAACCGCATTGTTACCATAGCAACCCAACTCCATAGTTAGCATGGCGACACAACCCCATGGTTGCCATGGCAACCCAACCCCATAGTTGCCATGGCAAATAAACACCAAGGTTACCATGGCAGCACAACCCCATGGTTGCCATGGCAACACAACCCCATGGTACCATGGCAACACAACCGCATTGTTACCATAGCAACCCAACCCCATAGTTACCATGGCGACACAACCCCATGGTTGCCATGGCAACACAACCGCATGGTTACCATAGCAACCCAACCCCATAGTTACCATGGCAACACAACCCCATGGTTGCCATGGAAACACTACCCCATGGTTGCCATGGCAACAGAACCCCATAGTTGCCATGGCAACAAAACGCCATGGTTGCCATGGCAACAGAACTTCATAGTTGCCATGGTAACTAAACGCCATGGCTACCATGGCAACACAACCCCATGGTTGCCATGGCAACCCAAACCCATGGTTGCCAAGGCAACTAAACCCCATAGTTTCCATAGCAACGCAACCCCATAGTTAGCATGGCAACACAACCCCATGGTTGCCATGGAAACACTACCCCATGGTTGCCATGGCAACAGAACCCCATAGTTGCCATGGAACAAAACGCCATGGTTACCATGGCAACACAACCCCATGGTTGCCATGGCAACGCAACCCCATAGTTGCCATGGCAACTAAACGCCATGGTTACCATGGCAACCCAACCCCATGGTTACCATGGACACAGAACCCCATGGTTACCATAGCAACCAAACCCCGTGGTTGCCATGGCAACCCAACCCCGTGGTTACCATAGTAACCAAACCCCGTGGTTGCCATGGCAACCCAACCCCATGGTTACCATGGCATCACTACCCCATGGTTCCCATGGCAACACAACCCAGTGGTTGCCATGGCAACCCAACCCCATCGTTACCATGGCAACACAACCCCATGGTTGCCATGGAAACACTACCCCATGGTTGCCATAGCAACAGAACCCCATAGTTGCCATGGCAACAAAACGCCATGGTTACCATGGCAACACAACCCCATGGTTGCCATGGGAACCCAACCCCATGGTTACCATGGCAACACAACCGCATGGTTACCATTGCAACCCAAACCCATAGTTACCATGGCAACACAACCCCATGGTTGCCATGGAAACACTACCCCATGGTTGCCATGGCAACAGAACCCCATAGTTGCCATGGCAACAAAACGCCATGGTTACCATGGCAACACAACCCCATGGTTGCCATGGCAACCCAACCCCATGGTTACCATGGCAACACAACCGCATGGTTACCATAGCAACCCAAACCCATAGTTACCATGGCAACACAACCCCATGGTTGTCATGGAAACACTACCCCATGGTTGCCATGGCAACAGTACCCCATAGTTGCCATGGCAACAAAACGCCATGGTTCCCATGGCAACAGAAACCCATAGTTGCCATGGCAACTAAACGCCATGGTTACCATGGCAACACAACCCCATGGTTGCCATGGCAACACAACCCCATAGTTGCGATGGCAACAAAACGCCATGGTTACCATGGCAACACAACCCCATGGTTGCCATGGCAACCCAACCCCATAGTTCCCATGGCAACTAAACGCCATGGTTACCATGACAACCCAACCCCATGGTTACCATGGACACAGAACCCCATGGTTACCATAGCAACCAAACCCCGTGGTTGCCATGGCAACCCAATCCCATGGTTACCATGGCAACACAACCGCATGGTTACCACAACAACACAACCGCATGGTTACCACGGCAACCCAACTGCATGGTTACCACGGCATCTCAACCCCATGGTTGCCATGTCAACTAAACCCCATAGTTTCCATAGCAACCCAACCCCATAGTTACCATGGCAACACAACCCCATGGTTCCCATGGCAACACAACCCCGTGGTTACCATGGCAACAGAACCCCATAGTTGCCTTGGAAACTAAACGCCATGGTTACCATGGGAACACAACCCCATGGTTGCCATGGCAGCCCAACCCCATGGTTGCCAAGGCAACTAAACCCCATAGTTTCCATAGCAACCCAACCCCATAGTTACCATGGCAACACAACCCCATGGTTGCCATGGCAACCCAACCCCATGGTTGCCATGGCAACCCAACCCCATAGTTGCCATGGCAACAGAACCCCATAGTTGCCATGGGAACAAAACGCCATGGTTACCATTTCAACACAACCCCATGGTTGCCATGGCAACCCAACCCCATGGTTACCATAGCAACCAAACCCCTTGGCTCCCATGGCAACCCAACCCCTTGGTTGCCATGGCAACCCAACCCCATGGTTTCCATGGCAACACAACCCCATGGTTCCCATGGCAACACAACCCCGTGGTTACCATGGCAACCCAACCCCATCGTTACCATGGCAACACAACCCCATGGTTGCCATGGAAACACTACCCCATGGTTGCCATGGCAACAAAACGCCATGTTTACCATGGCAACACTACCCCATGGTTGCCATGGCAACCCAACCCCATGGTTACCATGGCAACACAACCGCATGTTTACCATAGCAACACAATCCCATAGTTACCATGGCAACGCAACTCCATGGTTGCCATGGAAACACTACGCCATGGTTCCCATGGCAACAGAACCCCATAGTTGCCATGGCAACAAAACGCCATGGTTGCCATAGCAACACAACCCCATGGTTGCCATGGCAACCCAACCCCATGGTTGCCAAGGCAACTAAACCCCATAGTTTCCATAGCAACCCAACCCCATAGTTACCATGGCAACACAACCTCATAGTTGCCATGGAAACACTACCCCATGGTTGCCATGGCAACAGAACCCCAGAGTTGCCATGGCAACAAAACGTCATGGTTACCATGGCAACACAACCCCATGGTTGCCATGGCAACCCAACCCCATAGTTGCCATGGCAACTAAACGCCATGGTTACCATGGCAACACAACCCCATGGTTACCATGGACACAGAACCCCATGGTTACCATAGCAACCAAACCCCGTGCTTGCCATGGCAACCCAACCCCATGGTTACCATAGCAACCAAACCCCGTAGTTTCCATGGCAACCCAACGCCATGGTTACCATGGCAACACAACCCCATGGTTCCCATGGCAACACAACCCCATGGTTGCCATGGAAACACTACCCCATGGTAGCCATCGCAACAGAACCCCATGGTTGCCATGGCAACAAAACGCCATGGTTACCATGGCAACCCAACCCCATGGTTACCATCGACACAGAACACCAAGGTTACCATAGCAACCAAACCCCGTGGTTTCCATGGCAACCCAATCCCATGGTTACCATGGCAACACAACCGCATGGTTACCACAACAACACAACCGCAAGGTTACCACGGCAACCCAACTGCATGGTTACCACGGCATCTCAACCCCACGGTTGCCATGGCAACTAAACCCTATGGTTACCATGGCAACACAACCCCATGGTTGCCATGGCAACCCAACCCCATGGTTCCCATGGCAACACAACCGCATGGTTACCATAGCAACCCAAACCCATAGTTACCATGGCAACACAACCCCATGGTTGCCATGGAAACACTACCCCATGGTTGCCATGGCAACAGAACCCCATAGTTGCCATGGCAAAAAAAACGCCATGGTTCCCATGGCAACAGAAAACCATAGTTTCCATGGCAACATAACGCCATGGTTACCATGGCAACACAACCCCATGGTTGCCATGGCAACCCAAACCCATGGTTACCATGGCAACACAACCGCATGGTTACCATGGAAACACTACCCCATGGTTGCCATGGCAACAGACCCCCAGAGTTGCCATGGCAACAAAACGCCATGGTTACCATGGCAACACAACCCCATGGTTGCCATGGAAACCCAACCCCATAGTTGCCATGGCAACTAAACGCCATGGTTACCATGGCAACCCAACCCCATGGTTACCATGGACACAGAACCAGATGGTTACCATAGCAACCAAACCCCGTGGTTGCCATGGAAACCCAATCCCATGGTTACCATGGCAACACAACAGCATGGTTACCACAACAACACAACCGCATGGTTACCACGGCAACCCAACTGCATGGTTACCACGGCATCTCAACACCAAGGTTGCCATGGCAACTAAACCCCATAGTTTCCATAGGAACCCAACCCCATAGTTACCATGGCAACACAACCCCATCGTTACCATGGCAACACAACCCCATGGTTACCATGGCAACAGAACCCCATAGTTGCCATGGCAACTAAACGCCATGGTTACCATGGCAACACAACCCCATGGTTGCCATGGCAAACCAAGCCCATGGTTGCCATGGCAACACAATTGCATGGTTACCATAGCAACTCAACCCCATAGTTACCATGGGAACACAACCCCATGGTTGCCATGGAAACACTACCCCATTGTTGCCATGGCAACAGAACCCCATAGTTGCCATGGCAACATAACGCCATGGATACCATGGCAACACAACCCCGTGGTTGCCATGGCAACCCAACCCCATGGTTGCCAAGGCAACTAAACCCCATAGTTTCCATAGCAACCCAACCCCATAGTTACCATGGCAACAGAACCCCATAGTTGCCATGGCAACAAAACGCCATGGTTACCATGGCAACACAACCCCATGGTTGCCATGGCAACCCAACCCCATAGTTGCCATGGCAACTAAACGCCATGGTTACCATGGGAACCCAACCCCATGGTTACCATGGCAACAGAACCCCATAGTTGCCATGGCAACAAAACGCCATGGTTGCCATGGCAAAAGAACCCCATAGTTGCCATGGCAACCCAACCCCATGGTTACCATAGCAACCAAATCCCGTGGTTGCCATGGCAACCCAACCCCATGGTTACCATGGCAACACAACCCCATGGTTGCCATGGCAACCCAACCCCATGGTTACCATGGCAACACAACCCCATAGTTGCCATTGCAACAAAACGCCATAGTTTCCATAAACACCCAACCGAATAGTTACCATGGCAACACAACCCCATGGTTCCCATGGCAACACAACCCCGTGGTTGCCATGGCAACACTACCCCATGGTTACCATGGCAACAGAACCCCATAGTTGCCTTGGCAACTAAACGGCATGGTTAGCATTGCAACAGAACCCCATAGTTGCCATGGCAACTAAACGCCATGGTTACCATGGCAACCCAACCCCATGGTTGCCATGGACACAGAACCCCATGGTTACCCTAGCAACCCAACCCCGTGGTTGCCATGGCAACCCAACCCCATGGTTACCATGGCAACAGAACCACATAGTTGCCATGGCAACTAAATCCCATGGTTACCATGGCAACACAACCCCATGGTTGCCATGGCAACACAACCCCATGGTAGCCATAGCAACCAAACCCCGTGGTTGCCATGGCAACGCAACCCCACGGTTACCATGGCAACGCAACCCCATGGTTCCCATGGCAAAACAACCCCGTGGTTGACATGGCAATCCAACCCCATCGTTACCATCGCAACACAACCCCATGGTTGCCATGGAAGCACTACCCCATGGTTGCCATGGCAACAGAACCCCATAGTTGCCATGGCAACAAAACGCCATGGTTACCATGGCAACACAACCCCATGGTTGCCATGGCAACCCAACCCCATGGTTGCCAAGGCAACTAAACCCCATAGTTTCCATAGCAACCCAACCCCATAGTTACCATGGCAACACAAGCCCATGGTTGCCATGGAAACACTACCCCATGGTTTCCATGGCAACAGAACCCCATAGTTGCCATGGCAACAAAACGCCATGGTTACCATGGCAACACAACCCCATGGTTGCCATGGCAACACAACCCCACAGTTGCCATGGCAACTAAACGCCATGGTTACCATGGCAACCCAACCCCATGGTTACCATGGACACAGAACCCCATGGTTACCATAGCAACCAAACCCCGTGGTTCCCATAACAACCCAATCCCATGGTTACCATGGCAACACAACCGCATGGTTACCACAACAACACAACCGCAAGGTTACCACGGCAACCCAACTGCATGGTTACCACGGCATCTCAACCCCACGGTTGCCATGGCAACTAAACCCTATGGTTACCATGGCAACACAACCCCATGGTTGCCATGGCAACCCAACCCCATGGTTCCCATGGCAACACAACCGCATGGTTACCATAGCAACCCAAACCCATAGTTACCATGGCAACACAACCCCATGGTTGCCATGGAAACACTACCCCATGGTTGCCATGGCAACAGAACCCCATAGTTGCCATGGCAAAAAAACGCCATGGTTCCCATGGCAACAGAAAACCATAGTTGCCATGGCAACATAACGCCATGGTTACCATGGCAACACAACCCCATGGTTGCCATGGCAACCCAAACCCATGGTTACCATGGCAACACAACCGCATGGTTACCATGGAAACACTACCCCATGGTTGCCATGGCAACAGACCCCCAGAGTTGCCATGGCAACAAAACGCCATGGTTACCATGGCAACACAACCCCATGGTTGCCATGGAAACCCAACCCCATAGTTGCCATGGCAACTAAACGCCATGGTTACCATGGCAACCCAACCCCATGGTTACCATGGACACAGAACCAGATGGTTACCATAGCAACCAAACCCCGTGGTTGCCATGGAAACCCAATCCCATGGTTACCATGGCAACACAACAGCATGGTTACCACAACAACACAACCGCATGGTTACCACGGCAACCCAACTGCATGGTTACCACGGCATCTCAACACCAAGGTTGCCATGGCAACTAAACCCCATAGTTTCCATAGGAACCCAACCCCATAGTTACCATGGCAACACAACCCCATCGTTACCATGGCAACACAACCCCATGGTTACCATGGCAACAGAACCCCATAGTTGCCATGGCAACTAAACGCCATGGTTACCATGGCAACACAACCCCATGGTTGCCATGGCAAACCAAGCCCATGGTTGCCATGGCAACACAATTGCATGGTTACCATAGCAACTCAACCCCATAGTTACCATGGGAACACAACCCCATGGTTGCCATGGAAACACTACCCCATTGTTGCCATGGCAACAGAACCCCATATTTGCCATGGCAACATAACGCCATGGATACCATGGCAACACAACCCCGTGGTTGCCATGGCAACCCAACCCCATGGTTGCCAAGGCAACTAAACCCCATAGTTTCCATAGCAACCCAACCCCATAGTTACCATGGCAACAGAACCCCATAGTTGCCATGGCAACAAAACGCCATGGTTACCATGGCAACACAACCCCATGGTTGCCATGGCAACCCAACCCCATAGTTGCCATGGCAACTAAACGCCATGGTTACCATGGGAACCCAACCCCATGGTTACCATGGCAACAGAACCCCATAGTTGCCATGGCAACAAAACGCCATGGTTGCCATGGCAAAAGAACCCCATAGTTGCCATGGCAACCCAACCCCATGGTTACCATAGCAACCAAATCCCGTGGTTGCCATGGCAACCCAACCCCATGGTTACCATGGCAACACAACCCCATGGTTGCCATGGCAACCCAACCCCATGGTTACCATGGCAACACAACCCCATAGTTGCCATTGCAACAAAACGCCATAGTTTCCATAAACACCCAACCGAATAGTTACCATGGCAACACAACCCCATGGTTCCCATGGCAACACAACCCCGTGGTTGCCATGGCAACACTACCCCATGGTTACCATGGCAACAGAACCCCATAGTTGCCTTGGCAACTAAACGGCATGGTTAGCATTGCAACAGAACCCCATAGTTGCCATGGCAACTAAACGCCATGGTTACCATGGCAACCCAACCCCATGGTTGCCATGGACACAGAACCCCATGGTTACCCTAGCAACCCAACCCCGTGGTTGCCATGGCAACCCAACCCCATGGTTACCATGGCAACAGAACCACATAGTTGCCATGGCAACTAAATCCCATGGTTACCATGGCAACACAACCCCATGGTTGCCATGGCAACACAACCCCATGGTAGCCATAGCAACCAAACCCCGTGGTTGCCATGGCAACGCAACCCCACGGTTACCATGGCAACGCAACCCCATGGTTCCCATGGCAAAACAACCCCGTGGTTGACATGGCAATCCAACCCCATCGTTACCATCGCAACACAACCCCATGGTTGCCATGGAAGCACTACCCCATGGTTGCCATGGCAACAGAACCCCATAGTTGCCATGGCAACAAAACGCCATGGTTACCATGGCAACACAACCCCATGGTTGCCATGGCAACCCAACCCCATGGTTGCCAAGGCAACTAAACCCCATAGTTTCCATAGCAACCCAACCCCATAGTTACCATGGCAACACAAGCCCATGGTTGCCATGGAAACACTACCCCATGGTTTCCATGGCAACAGAACCCCATAGTTGCCATGGCAACAAAACGCCATGGTTACCATGGCAACACAACCCCATGGTTGCCATGGCAACACAACCCCACAGTTGCCATGGCAACTAAACGCCATGGTTACCATGGCAACCCAACCCCATGGTTACCATGGACACAGAACCCCATGGTTACCATAGCAACCAAACCCCGTGGTTCCCATAACAACCCAATCCCATGGTTACCATGGCAACACAACCGCATGGTTACCACAACAACACAACCGCATGGTTACCACGGCAACCCAACTGCATGGTTACCACGGCATCTCAACCCCATGGTTGCCATGGCAACTAAACCCCATAGTTTCCATAGCAACCCAACCCCATAGTTACCATGGCAACACAACCCCATAGTTACCATGGCAACACAACCCCATGGTTGCCATGGCAACCCAACCCCATGGTTACCATGGCAACAGAACCCCATAGTTGCCATGGCAAATAAACGCCATGGTTACCATGGCAACACAACCCCATGGTTGCCATGGCAACCCAACCCCATGGTTACCATAGCAACCAAACCCCGCCGTTGCCATGGCAACCCAACCCCATGGTTACCATGGCAACACAACCCCATGGTTCCCATGGCAACACAACCCCGTGGTTGCCATGGCAACCCAACCCCATCGTTACCATGGCCACACAACCCCATGGTTGCCATGGAAACACTACCCCATGGTTGCCTTGGCAACAGAACCCCGTAGTTGCCTTGGCAACGAAACGCCATGGTTACCATGGCAACACAACCCCATGGTTGCCATGGCAACCCAACCCCATGGTTTCCAAGGCAACTAAAACCCATACTTTCCATAGCAACCCAACCCCATAGTTACCATGGCAACACAACCCCATGGTTGCCATGGAAACACTACCCCATGGTTGCCATGGCAACAGCACCCCATAGTTGACATGGCAACAAAACGCCATGGTTACCATGGCAACACAACCCCATGGTTGCCATGGCAACCAAACCCCATAGTTGCCATGGCAACTAAACGCCATGGTTACCATGGCAACCTAACACCATGGTTACCATGGACACAGAACCCCATGGTTACCATAGCAACCAAACCCCGTGGTTGCCATGGCAACCCATCCCCATGGTTACCATGGCAACACAACCGCATGGTTACCACAACAACACAACCGCATGGTTACCACGGCAACCCAACTGCATGGTTACCACGGCATCTCAACCCCATGGTTGCCATGGAAACTAAACCCCATAGTTTCCACAGCAACCCAACCCCATAGTTACTATGGCAACACAACCCCATGGTTCCCATGGCAACACAACCCCGTCGTTGCCATGGCAACAGAACCCCATAGTTGACATGGCAACAAAACGCCATGGTTACCATGGCAACACAACCCCATGGTTCCCATGGCAACACAACCCCATGGTTGCAATGGCAACCCAATCCCATGGTTACCATGGCAACACAACCCCATGGTTGCCATGGCAACACAACCCCGTGGTTGCCATGGCAACCCAACCCCATCGTTACCATGGCAACACAACCCCATGGTTTCCATGGAAACACTACCCCATGGTTGCCATGGAAACACTACCCCATGGTTGCCATGGCAACAGAACCCCATAGTTGCCATAGCAACAAAAACGCCATGGTTACCATGGCAACACAACACCATGGTTGCCATGGTAACACAACCCCATGGTTACCATGGCAACCCTACCGCATGGTTACCATAGCAATCCAACCCCATAGTTACCATGGCAACACAACCCCATGGTTGCCATGGAAACACTACCCCACGGTTGCCATGGCAACAGAACCCCATAGTTGCCATGGGAACAATACGCCATGGTTACCATGGCAACACAACCCCATGGTTGCCATGGCAACCCAACCCCATGGTTACCATAGCAACCAAACCCCGTGGTTGCCATGGCAACCCAATCCCATGGTTACCACGGCAACACAACCGCATGGTTACCACGGCAACCCAACTGCATGGTTACCAGGGCATCTCAACCCCATGGTTGCCATGGCAACTAAACCCCATAGTTTCCATAGCAACCAAACCCCATAGTTAACATGGCAACACAACCCCATCGTTACCATGGCAACACAACCCCATGGTTCCCATGGCAACACAACCCCGTGGTTGCCATGGCAACAGAACCCCATAGTTGCCATGGCAACTAAACGCCATGGTTACCATGGCAACACAACCCCATGGTTGCCATGGCAACCCAACCCCATGGTTACCATAGCAACCAAACCCCGTAGTTGCCATGGCAACCCAACACCATGGTTACCATGGCAACACAACCCCATGGTTCCCATGGCAACACAACCGCGTGGTTGCCATGGCAACCCAACCCCATGGTTACCATGGCAACACAACCCCATGGTTGCCATGGAAACACTACCCCATGGTTGCCATGGCAAGAGAACCCCATAGTTGCCATGGCAACAAAACGCCATAGTTTCCATAGCAACCCAACCGAATAGTTACCATGGCAACACAACCCCGTGGTTGCCATGGCAACACTACCCCATGGTTACCATGGCAACAGAACCCCACAGTTGCCTTGGCAACTAAACGCCATGGTTAGCATCGCAACACAACCCCATAGATGCCATGGCAACTAAACGTCATGGTTACCATGGCAACCCAACCCCATGGTTGCCATGGACACAGAACCCCATGGTTACCCTAGCAACCAAACCCCGTGTTTGCCATGGCAACCCAATCCCATGGTTACCATGGCAACAGAACCCCATAGTTGCCATGGCAACTAAATCCCATGGTTACCATGGCAACCCAACCCCATGGTTGCCATGGACACAGAACCCCATGGTTACCCTAGCAACCAAACCCCATGGTTACCATGGCAACGCAACCCCATGGTTCCCATGGCAAAACAACCCCGTGGTTGACATGGCAATCCAACCCCATCGTTACCATGGCAACACAACCCCATGGTTGCCATGGAAGCACTACCCCATGGTTGCCATGGCAACAGAACCCCATAGTTGCCATGGCAACAAAACGCCATGGTTACCATGGCAACACAACCCCATGGTTGCCATGGCAACCCAACCCCATGGTTGCCAAGGCAACTAAACCCCATAGTTTCCATAGCAACCCAACCCCATAGTTACCATGGCAACACAACCCCATCGTTACCATGGCAACACAACCCCATGGTTGCCATGGCAACCCAACCCCATGATTACCATGGCAACAGAACACCATAGTTGCCATGGCAACTAAACGCCATGGTTACCATTGCAACACAACCCCATGGTTGCCATGGCAACCCAACCCAATGGTTACCATAGCAACGAAACCCCGTGGTTGCAATGGCAACCCAACCCCATGGTTACCATGGCAACACAACCCCATGGTTCCCATGGCAACACAACCCCGTGGTTGCCATGGCAACCCAACCCCATCGTTACCATGGCAACACTACCCCATGGTTGCCATGGAAACACTACCCCATGGTTGCCATGGCAACAGAACCCCATAGTTGCCTTGGCAACGAAACGCCATGGTTACCATGGCAACACAACCCCATGGTTGCCATGGAAACACTACCCCATGGTTGCCATGGCAACAGAACCCCATAGTTGCCATGGCAACAATACGCCATGCTTACCATGGCAACACAACCCCATGGTTGCCATGGCAACCCAACCCCATAGTTGCCATGGCAACTAAACGCCATGGTTACCATGGCAACCCAACCCCATGGTTACCATGGACACAGAACCCCATGGTTACCATAGCAACCAATCCCCGTGGTTGCCTTGGCAACCCAATCCCATGGTTACCATGGCAACACAACCCCATGGTTACCACGGCAACACTACCCCATGGTTACCACGGCAACCCAACTGCATGGTTACCACGGCATCTCAACCCCATAGTTGCCATGGAAACTAAACCCCATAGTTTCCACAGCAACCCAACCCCATAGTTACCATGGCTACACAACCCCATGGTTCCCATGGCAACACAACCCCGTGGCTGCCATGGCAACAGAACCCCATAGTTGACATGGAAACAAAACGCCACGGTTACCATGGCAACACAACCCCATGTTTGCCATGGCAACCCAACCCCATAGTTGCCATGGCAACTAAACGCCATGGTTACCATGGCAACCCAACCCCATGGTTACCATGGACACAGAACCCCGTGGTTGCCATGGCAACCCAATCCCATGGTTACCATGGCACCACAACAGCATGGTTACCACAACAACACAACCGCATGGTTACCACGGCAGCCCAACTGCATGGTTACCACGGTATCTCAACCCCATGGTTGCCATGGCAACTAAACCCCATAGTTTCCATAGCAACCCAACCCCATAGATACCATGGCAACACAACCCATGGTTGCCATGGCAACACAACCCCGTGGTTACCATGGCAACCCTACCGCATGGTTACCATAGCAATCCAACCCCATAGTTACCATGGCAACACAACCCCATGGTTGCCATGGAAACACTACCCCACGGTTGCCATGGCAAAAGAACCCCATAGTTGCCATGGCAACAAAACGCCATGGTTACCATGGCAACACTACCCCATGGTTGCCATGGCAACCCAACCCCATGGTTGCCAAGGCAACTAAACCCCATAGTTTCCATAGCAACCCAACCCCATAGTTACCATGGCAACACAACCCCATGGTTGCCATGGAAACACTACCCCATGGTTTCCATGGCAACAGAATACCATAGTTGACATGGCAACAAAACGCCATGCTTACCCTGGCAACACAACCCCATGGTTACCATGGACACAGAACCCCATGGTTACCATAGCAACCAAACCCCGTGGTTGCCATGGCAACCCAATCCCATGGTTACCATGGCAACACAACCGCATGGTTACCACAACAACACAACCGCATGGTTACCACGGCAACCCAACTGCATGGTTACCACGGCATCTCAACCCCATGGTTGCCATGGAAACTAAACCCCATAGTTTCCACAGCAACCCAACCCCATGGTTACCATGGCAACACAACCCCGTGGTTGCCATGGCAACCCAACCCCATGGTTGCCAAGGCAACTAAACCCCATAGTTTCCATAGCAACCCAACCCCATAGTTACCATGGCAACAGAACCCCATAGTTGCCATGGCAACAAAACGCCATGGTTACCATGGCAACACAACCCCGTGGTTGCCATGGCAACCCAACCCCATAGTTGCCATGGCAACTAAACGCCATGGTTACCATGGGAACCCAACCCCATGGTTACCATGGCAACAGAACCCCATAGTTGCCATGGCAACTAAACGCCATGGTTGCCATGGCAAAAGAACCCCATAGTTGCCATGGCAACCCAACCCCATGGTTACCATAGCAACCAAACCCCGTGGTTGCCATGGCAACCCAACCCCATGGTTACCATGGCAACACAACCCCATGGTTGCCATGGCAACCCAACCCCATGGTTACCATGGCAACACAACCCCATAGTTGCCATTGCAACAAAACGCCATAGTTTCCATAAACACCCAACCGAATAGTTACCATGGCAACACAACCCCATGGTTCCCATGGCAACACAACCCCGTGGTTGCCATGGCAACACTACCCCATGGTTACCATGGCAACAGAACCCCATAGTTGCCTTGGCAACTAAACGGCATGGTTAGCATTGCAACAGAACCCCATAGTTGCCATGGCAACTAAACGCCATGGTTACCATGGCAACCCAACCCCATGGTTGCCATGGACACAAAACCCCATCGTTACCCTAGCAACCCAACCCCGTGGTTGCCATGGCAACCCAACCCCATGGTTACCATGGCAACAGAACCCCATAGTTGCCATGGCAACTAAATCCCATGGTTACCATGGCAACACAACCCCATGGTTGCCATGGCAACACAACCCCATGGTTGCCATAGCAACCAAACCCCGTGGTTGCCATGGCAACGCAACCCCACGGTTACCATGGCAACGCAACCCCATGGTTCCCATGGCAAAACAACCCCGTGGTTGACATGGCAATCCAACCCCATCGTTACCATGGCAACACAACCCCATGGTTGCCATGGAAGCACTACCCCATGGTTGCCATGGCAACAGAACCCCATAGTTGCGATGGCAACAAAACGCCATGGTTACCATGGCAACACAACCCCATGGTTGCCATGGCAACCCAACCCCATGGTTGCCAAGGCAACTAAACCCCATAGTTTCCATAGCAACCCAACCCCATAGTTACCATGGCAACACAACCCCATGGTTGCCATGGAAACACTACCCCATGGTTGCCATGGCAACAGAACCCCATAGTTGCCATG
The DNA here is from genome assembly GCF_964035555.1 of Netta rufina. NCBI lineage: Eukaryota > Metazoa > Chordata > Aves > Anseriformes > Anatidae > Netta > Netta rufina. The sequence continues at coordinate 273,272 of NW_028168888.1, read as the reverse complement.
GCAACAAAACGCCATGGTTACCATGGCAACCCAACCCCATGGTTACCATGGACACAGAACCCCATGGTTACCATAGCAACCAAACCCCGTGGTTCCCATAACAACCCAATCCCATGGTTACCATGGCAACACAACCGCATGGTTACCACAACAACACAACCGTATGGTTACCACGGCAACCCAACTGCATGGTTACCACGGCATCTCAACCCCATGGTTGCCATGGCAACTAAACCCCATAGTTTCCATAGCAACCCAACCCCATAGTTACCATGGCAACACAACCCCATAGTTACCATGGCAACACAACCCCATGGTTGCCATGGCAACCCAACCCCATGGTTACCATGGCAACAGAACCCCATAGTTGCCATGGCAACTAAACGCCATGGTTACCATGGCAACACAACCCCATGGTTGCCATGGAAACACTACCCCATGGTTGCCATGGCAACAGAACACCATAGTTGACATGGCAACAAAACGCCATGCTTACCATGGCAACACAACCCCATGGTTACCATGGACACAGAACCCGATGTTTACCATAGCAACCAAACCCCGTGGTTGCCATGGCAACCCAATCCCTTGGTTACCATGGCAACACAACCGCATGGTTACCACAACAACACAACCGCATGGTTACCACGGCAACCCAACTGCATGGTTACCACGGCATCTCAACCCCATGGTTGCCATGGAAACTAAACCCCATAGTTTCCACAGCAACCCAACCCCATGGATACCATGGCAACACAACCCCGTGGTTGCCATGGCAACCCAACACCATGGTTGCCAAGGCAACTAAACCCCATAGTTTCCATAGCAACCCAACCCCATAGTTACCATGGCAACAGAACCCCATAGTTGCCATGGCAAAAAAACGCCATGGTTACCATGGCAACACAACCCCATGGTTGCCATGGCAACCCAACCCCATAGTTGCCATGGCAACTAAACGCCATGGTTACCATGGGAACCCAACCCCATGGTTACCATGGCAACAGAACCCCATAGTTGCCATGGCAAAGAAACGCCATGGTTGCCATGGCAACAAAACGCCATGGTTGCCATGGAAACACTACCCCATGGTTGCCATGGCAACAGAACCCCATAGTTGCCATGGCAACAAAACGCCATGGTTCCCATGGCAACAGAAACCCATAGTTGCCATGGCAACAAAACGCCATGGTTACCATGGCAACACTACCCCATGGTTGCCATGGCAACCCAACCCCATGGTTGCCAAGGCAACTAAACCCCATCGTTTCCATAGCAACCCAACCCCATAGTTACCATGGCAACACAACCCCATGGTTGCCATGGAAACACTACCCCATGGTTGCCATGGCAACAGAACACCATAGTTGACATGGCAACAAAACGCCATGCTTACCATGGCAACACAACCCCATGGTTACCATGGACACAGAACCCCATGTTTACCATAGCAACCAAACCCCGTGGTTGCCATGGCAACCCAATCCCATGGTTACCATGGCAACACAACCGCATGGTTACCACAAGAACACAACCGCATGGTTACCACGGCAACCCAACTGCATGGTTACCACGGCATCTCAACCCCATGGTTGCCATGGAAACTAAACCCCATAGTTTCCACAGCAACCCAACCCCATGGTTACCATGGCAACACAACCCCATAGTTGCCATGGAAACGAAACGCCATGGTTGCCATGGCAAAAGAACCCCATAGTTGCCATGGCAACCCAACCCCATGGTTACCATAGCAACCAAACCCCGTGGTTGCCATGGCAACCCAACCCCATGGTTACCATGGCAACAAAACCCCATGGTTGCCATGGCAACCCAACCCCATGGTTACCATGGCAACAGAACCCCATAGTTGCCTTGGCAACTAAACGGCATGGTTAGCATTGCAACAGAACCCCATAGTTGCCATGGCAACTAAACGCCATGGTTACCATGGCAACCCAACCCCATGGTTGCCATGGACACAGAACACCATGGTTACCCTAGCAACCCAACCCCGTGGTTGCCATGGCAACCCAACCCCATGGTTACCATGGCAACAGAACCCCATAGTTGCCATGGCAACTAAATCCCATGGTTACCATGGCAACACAACCCCATGGTTGCCATGGCAACACAACCCCATGGTTGCCATAGCAACCAAACCCCGTGGTTGCCATGGCAACGCAACCCCACGGTTACCATGGCAACGCAACCCCATGGTTCCCATGGCAAAACAACCCCGTGGTTGACATGGCAATCCAACCCCATCGTTACCATCGCAACACAACCCCATGGTTGCCATGGAAGCACTACCCCATGGTTGCCATGGCAACAGAACCCCATAGTTGCCATGGCAACAAAACGCCATGGTTACCATGGCAACACAACCCCATGGTTGCCATGGCAACCCAACCCCATGGTTGCCAAGGCAACTAAACCCCATAGTTTCCATAGCAACCCAACCCCATAGTTACCATGGCAACACAACCCCATGGTTGCCATGGAAACACTACCCCATGGTTGCCATGGCAACAGAACCCCATAGTTGCCATGGCAACAAAACGCCATGGTTACCATGGCAACACAACCCCATGGTTGCCATGGCAACACAACCCCACAGTTGCCATGGCAACTAAACGCCATGGTTACCATGGCAACCCAACCCCATGGTTACCATGGACACAGAACCCCATGGTTACCATAGCAACAAAACCCCGTGGTTCCCATAACAACCCAATCCCATGGTTACCATGGCAACACAACCGCATGGTTACCACAACAACACAACCGCATGGTTACCACGGCAACCCAACTGCATGGTTACCACGGCATCTCAACCCCATGGTGGCCATGGCAACTAAACCCCATAGTTTCCATAGCAACCCAACCCCATAGTTACCATGGCAACAAAACCCCATGGTTGCCATGGCAACCCAACCCCATGGTTACCATGGCAACAGAACCCCATAGTTGCCTTGGCAACTAAACGGCATGGTTAGCATTGCAACAGAACCCCATAGTTGCCATGGCAACTAAACGCCATGGTTACCATGGCAACCCAACCCCATGGTTGCCATGGACACAGAACACCATGGTTACCCTAGCAACCCAACCCCGTGGTTGCCATGGCAACCCAACCCCATGGTTACCATGGCAACAGAACCCCATAGTTGCCATGGCAACTAAATCCCATGGTTACCATGGCAACACAACCCCATGGTTGCCATGGCAACACAACCCCATGGTTGCCATAGCAACCAAACCCCGTGGTTGCCATGGCAACGCAACCCCACGGTTACCATGGCAACGCAACCCCATGGTTCCCATGGCAAAACAACCCCGTGGTTGACATGGCAATCCAACCCCATCGTTACCATCGCAACACAACCCCATGGTTGCCATGGAAGCACTACCCCATGGTTGCCATGGCAACAGAACCCCATAGTTGCCATGGCAACAAAACGCCATGGTTACCATGGCAACACAACCCCATGGTTGCCATGGCAACCCAACCCCATGGTTGCCAAGGCAACTAAACCCCATAGTTTCCATAGCAACCCAACCCCATAGTTACCATGGCAACACAACCCCATGGTTGCCATGGAAACACTACCCCATGGTTGCCATGGCAACAGAACCCCATAGTTGCCATGGCAACAAAACGCCATGGTTACCATGGCAACACAACCCCATGGTTGCCATGGCAACACAACCCCACAGTTGCCATGGCAACTAAACGCCATGGTTACCATGGCAACCCAACCCCATGGTTACCATGGACACAGAACCCCATGGTTACCATAGCAACAAAACCCCGTGGTTCCCATAACAACCCAATCCCATGGTTACCATGGCAACACAACCGCATGGTTACCACAACAACACAACCGCATGGTTACCACGGCAACCCAACTGCATGGTTACCACGGCATCTCAACCCCATGGTGGCCATGGCAACTAAACCCCATAGTTTCCATAGCAACCCAACCCCATAGTTACCATGGCAACACTACCCCATAGTTACCATGGAAACACAACCCCATGGTTGCCATGGCAACCCAACCCCATGGTTACCATGGCAACAGAACCCCATAGTTGCCATGGCAACTAAACGCCATCGTTACCATGGCAACACAACCCCATGGTTGCCATGGAAACACTACCCCATGGTTGCCATGGCAACAGAACCCCATAGTTGCCATGGCAACAAAACGCCATGGTTCCCATGGCAACAGAAACCCATAGTTGCCATGGCAACAAAACGCCATGGTTACCATGGCAACACAACCCCATGGTTGCCATGGCAACCCAAACCCATGGTTACCATGGCAACACAACCGCATGGTTACCATAGCAACCCAACCCCATAGTTACCATGGCAACACAACCCCATGGTTACCATGGAAACACTACCCCATGGTTGCCATTGCAACAGAACCCCAGAGTTGCCATGGCAACAAAACGCCATGGTTACCATGGCAACACAACCCCATGGTTGCCATGGCAACCCAACCCCATAGTTGCCATGGCAACTAAACGCCATGGTTACCATGGCAACCCAACCCCATGGTTACCATGGACACAGAACCCCATGGTTACCATAGCAACCAAACCCCGTGGTTGCCATGGCAACCCAATCCCATGGTTACCATGGCAACACAACAGCATGGTTACCACAAGAACACAACCGCATGGTTACCACGGCAACCCAACTGCATGGTTACCACGGCATCTCAACCCCAAGGTTGCCATGGCAACTAAACCCCATAGTTTCCATAGGAACCCAAGCCCATAGTTACCATGGCAACACAACCCCATCGTTACCATGGCAACACAACCCCATGGTTACCATGGCAACAGAACCCCATAGTTGCCATGGCAACTAAACGCCATGGTTACCATGGCAACACAACCCCATGGTTGCCATGGCAAACCAAGCCCATGGTTACCATGGCAACACAATTGCATGGTTACCATAGCAACTCAACCCCATAGTTACCATGGGAACACAACCCCATGGTTGCCATGGAAACACTACCCCATTGTTGCCATGGCAACAGAACCCCATAGTTGCCATGGCAACATAACGCCATGGATACCATGGCAACACAACCCCGTGGTTGCCATGGCAACCCAACCCCATGGTTGCCAAGGCAACTAAACCCCATAGTTTCCATAGCAACCCAACCCCATAGTTACCATGGCAACAGAACCCCATAGTTGCCATGGCAACAAAACGCCATGGTTACCATGGCAACACAACCCCATGGTTGCCATGGCAACCCAACCCCATAGTTGCCATGGCAACTAAACGCCATGGTTACCATGGGAACCCAACCCCATGGTTACCATGGCAACAGAACCCCATAGTTGCCATGGCAACTAAACGCCATGGTTGCCATGGCAAAAGAACCCCATAGTTGCCATGGCAACCCAACCCCATGGTTACCATAGCAACCAAACCCCGTGGTTGCCATGGCAACCCAACCCCATGGTTACCATGGCAACACAACCCCATGGTTGCCATGGCAACCCAACCCCATGGTTACCATGGCAACACAACCCCATAGTTGCCTTGGCAACAAAACGCCATAGTTTCCATAAACACCCAACCGAATAGTTACCATGGCAACACAACCCCATGGTTCCCATGGCAACACAACGCCGTGGTTGCCATGGAAACACTACCCCATGGTTACCATGGCAACAGAACCCCATAGTTGCCTTGGCAACTAAACGGCATGGTTAGCATTGCAACAGAACCCCATAGTTGCCATGGCAACTAAACGCCATGGTTACCATGGCAACCCAACCCCATGGTTGCCATGGACACAGAACCCCATGGTTACCCTAGCAACCCAACCCCGTGGTTGCCATGGCAACCCAACCCCATGGTTACCATGGCAACAGAACCCCATAGTTGCCATGGCAACTAAATCCCATGGTTACCATGGCAACACAACCCCATGGTTGCCATGGCAACACAACCCCATGGTTGCCATAGCAACCAAACCCCGTGGTTGCCATGGCAACGCAACCCCACGGTTACCATGGCAACGCAACCCCATGGTTCCCATGGCAAAACAACCCCGTGGTTGACATGGCAATCCAACCCCATCGTTACCATCGCAACACAACCCCATGGTTGCCATGGAAGCACTACCCCATTTTTGCCATGGCAACAGAACCCCATAGTTGCCATGGCAACAAAACGCCATGGTTACCATGGCAACACAACCCCATGGTTGCCATGGCAACCCAACCCCATGGTTGCCAAGGCAACTAAACCCCATAGTTTCCATAGCAACCCAACCCCATAGTTACCATGGCAACACAACCCCATGGTTGCCATGGAAACACTACCCCATGGTTGCCATGGCAACAGAACCCCATAGTTGCCATGGCAACAAAACGCCATGGTTACCATGGCAACACAACCCCATGGTTGCCATGGCAACACAACCCCACAGTTGCCATGGCAACTAAACGCCATGGTTACCATGGCAACCCAACCCCATGGTTACCATGGACACAGAACCACATGGTTACCATAGCAACCAAACCCCGTGGTTCCCATAACAACCCAATCCCATGGTTACCATGGCAACACAACCGCATGGTTACCACAACAACACAACCGCATGGTTACCACGGCAACCCAACTGCATGGTTACCACGGCATCTCAACCCCATGGTTGCCATGGCAACTAAACCCCATGGTTTCCATAGCAACCCAACCCCATAGTTACCATGGCAACACAACCCCATAGTTACCATGGCAACACAACCCCATGGTTGCCATGGCAACCCAACCCCATGGTTACCATGGCAACAGAACCCCATAGTTGCCATGGCAACTAAACGCCATGGTTACCATGGCAACACAACCCCATGGTTGCCATGGCAACCCAACCCCATGGTTACCATAGCAACCAAACCCCGCCGTTGCCATGGCAACCCAACCCCATGGTTACCATGGCAACACAACCCCATGGTTCCCATGGCAACACAACCCCGTGGTTACCATGGCAACCCTACCGCATGGTTACCATAGCAATCCAACCCCATAGTTACCATGGCAACACAACCCCATGGTTGCCATGGAAACACTACCCCACGGTTGCCATGGCAAAAGAACCCCATAGTTGCCATGGCAACAAAACGCCATGGTTACCATGGCAACACTACCCCATGGTTGCCATGGCAACCCAACCCCATGGTTGCCAAGGCAACTAAACCACATAGTTTCCATAGCAACACAACCCCATAGTTACCATGGCAACACAACCCCATGGTTGCCATGGAAACACTACCCCATGGTTGCCATGGCAACAGAACCCCATAGTTGACATGGCAACAAAACGCCATGCTTACCATGGCAACACAACCCCATGGTTGCCATGGCAACCAAACCCCATAGTTGCCATGGCAACTAAACGCCATGGTTACCATGGCAACAGAACCCCATGGTTACCATGGACACAGAACCCCATGGTTACCATAGCAACCAAACCCCGTGGTTGCCATGGCAACCCAATCCCATGGTTACCATGGCAACACAACCGCATGGTTACCACAACAACACAACCGCATGGTTACCACGGCAACCCAACTGCATGGTTACCACGGCATCTCAACCCCATGGTTGCCCTGGAAACTAAACCCCATAGTTTCCACAGCAACCCAACCCCATGGTTACCATGGCAACACAACCCCATGGTTCCCATGGCAACACAACCCCGTGGTTGCCATGGCAACAGAACCCCATAGTTGACATGGCAACAAAACGCCATGGTTACCATGGCAACACAACCCCATGGTTGCCATGGCAACCGAACCCCATAGTTGCCATGGCAACTAAACGCCATGGTTACCATGGCAACCCAACCCCATGGTTACCATGGACACAGAACCCCGTGGTTGCCATGGCAACCCAATCCCATGGTTAACATGTCAACACAACCGCATGGTTACCACAACAACACAACCGCATGGTTACCACGGCAACCCAACTGCATGGTTACCACGGCATCTCAACCCCATGGTTGCCATGGCAACTAAACCCCATAGTTTCCATAGCAACCCAACCCCATAGTTACCATGGCAACACAACGCCATGGTTCCCATGGCAACACAACCCCGTGGTTGCCATGGCAACCCAACCCCATGGTTACAATGGCAACAGAACCCCATAGTTTCCATGGCAACTAAACGCCACGGTTACCATGGCAACACAACCCCATGTTTGCCATGGCAACCCAACCCCATGGTTACCATAGCAACCAGACCCCGTGGTTGCCATGGCAACGCAACCCCATGGTTACCATGGCAACGCAACCCCATGTTTCCCATGGCAACACAACCCCGTGGTTGCCATGGCAAACCAACCCCATCGTTACCATTGCAACACAAACCCATGGTTGCCATGGAAGCACTACCCCATGGTTGCCATGGCAACAGAACCCCATAGTTGCCATGGCAACATAACGTCATGGTTACCATGGCAACACAACCCCGTGGTTGCCATGGCAACCCAACCCCATGGTTGCCAAGGCAACTAAACCCCATAGTTTCCATAGCAACACAACCCCATAGTTACCATGGCAACAGAACCCCATAGTTGCCATGGCAACAAAACGCCATGGTTGCCATGGCAACAGAACCCCATAGTTGACATGGCAACAAAACGCCATGCTTACCATGGCAACACAACCCCATGGTTGCCATGGCAACCAAACCCCATAGTTGCCATGGCAACAGAACCCCATGGTTACCATGGCAACAGAACCCCATGGTTACCATGGACACAGAACCCCATGGTTACCATAGCAACCAAACCCCGTGGTTGCCATGGCAACCCAATCCCATGGTTACCATGGCAACACAACCGCATGGTTACCACAACAACACAACCGCATGGTTACCACGGCAACCCAACTGCATGGTTACCACGGCATCTCAACCCCATGGTTGCCCTGGAAACTAAACCCCATAGTTTCCACAGCAACCCAACCCCATGGTTACCATGGCAACACAACCCCATGGTTCCCATGGCAACACAACCCCGTGGTTGCCATGGCAACAGAACCCCATAGTTGACATGGCAACAAAACGCCATGGTTACCATGGCAACCCAACCCCATGGTTACCATGGACACAGAACCCCGTGGTTGCCATGGCAACCCAATCCCATGGTTAACATGTCAACACAACCGCATGGTTACCACAACAACACAACCGCATGTTTACCACGGCAACCCAACTGCATGGTTACCACGGCATCTCAACCCCATGGTTGCCATGGCAACTAAACCCCATAGTTTCCATAGCAACCCAACCCCATAGTTACCATGGCAACACAACGCCATGGTTCCCATGGCAACACAACCCCGTGGTTGCCATGGCAACCCAACCCCATGGTTACAATGGCAACAGAACCCCATAGTTTCCATGGCAACTAAACGCCACGGTTACCATGGCAACACAACCCCATGTTTGCCATGGCAACCCAACCCCATGGTTACCATAGCAACCAAACCCCGTGGTTGCCATGGCAACGCAACCCCATGGTTACCATGGCAACGCAACCCCATGTTTCCCATGGCAACACAACCCCGTGGTTGCCATGGCAAACCAACCCCATCGTTACCATTGCAACACAACCCCATGGTTGCCATGGAAGCACTACCCCATGGTTGCCATGGCAACAGAACCCCATAGTTGCCATGGCAACATAACGCCATGGTTACCATGGCAACACAACCCCGTGGTTGCCATGGCAACCCAACCCCATGGTTGCCAAGGCAACTAAACCCCATAGTTTCCATAGCAACCCAACCCCATAGTTACCATGGCAACAGAACCCCATAGTTGCCATGGCAACAAAACGCCATGGTTACCATGGCAACACAACCCCATGGTTGCCATGGCAACCCAACCCCATAGTTGCCATGGCAACTAAACGCCATGGTTACCATGGGAACCCAACCCCATGGTTACCATGGCAACCGAACCCCATAGTTGCCATGGCAACTAAACGCCATGGTTGCCATGGCAAAAGAACCCCATAGTTGCCATGGCAACCCAACCCCATGGTTACCATAGCAACCAAACCCTGTGGTTGCCATGGCAACCCAACCCCATGGTTACCATGGCAACACAACCCCATGGTTGCCATGGCAACCCAACCCCATGGTTACCATGGCAACACAACCCCATAGTTGCCATTGCAACAAAACGCCATAGTTTCCATAAACACCCAACCGAATAGTTACCATGGCAACACAACCCCATGGTTCCCATGGCAACACAACCCCGTGGTTGCCATGGCAACACTACCCCATGGTTACCATGGCAACAGAACCCCATAGTTGCCTTGGCAACTAAACGGCATGGTTAGCATTGCAACAGAACCCCATAGTTGCCATGGCAACTAAACGCCATGGTTACCATGGCAACCCAACCCCATGGTTGCCATGGCAACCCAACCCCATGGTTACCATGGCAACAGAACCCCATAGTTGCCATGGCAACTAAATCCCATGGTTACCATGGCAACACAACCCCATGGTTGCCATGGCAACACAACCCCATGGTTACCATGGCAACAGAACCCCATAGTTGCCATGGCAACTAAATCCCATGGTTACCATGGCAACACAACCCCATGGTTGCCATGGCAACACAACCCCATGGTTGCCATAGCAACCAAACCCCGTGGTTGCCATGGCAACGGAACCCCACGGTTACCATGGCAACGCAACCCCATGGTTCCCATGGCAAAACAACCCCGTGGTTGCCATGGCAATCCAACCCCATCGTTACCATCGCAACACAACCCCATGGTTGCCATGGAAGCACTACCCCATGGTTGCCATGGCAACAGAACCCCATAGTTGCCATGGAAACAAAACGCCATGGTTACCATGGCAACACAACCCCATGGTTGCCATGGCAACCCAATCCGATGGTTGCCAAGGCAACTAAACCCCATAGTTTCCATAACAACCCAACCCCATGGTTACCATGGCAACACAAGCCCATGGTTGCCATGGAAACACTACCCCATGGTTTCCATGGCAACAGAACCCCATAGTTGCCATGGCAACAAAACGCCATGGTTACCATGGCAACACAACCCCATGGTTGCCATGGCAACACAACCCCACAGTTGCCATGGCAACTAAACGCCATGGTTACCATGGCAACCCAACCCCATGGTTACCTTGGACACAGAACCCCATGGTTACCATAGCAACCAAACCCCGTGGTTCCCATAACAACCCAATCCCATGGTTACCATGGCAACACAACCGCATGGTTACCACAACAACACAACCGCATGGTTACCACGGCAACCCAACTGCATGGTTACCACGGCATCTCAACCCCATGGTTGCCATGGAAACTAAACCCCATAGTTTCCACAGCAACCCAACCCCGTGGTTGCCATGGCAACAGAACCCCATGGTTAGCATGGCAACAAAACGCCATGGTTACAATGGCAACACAACCCCATGGTTGCCATGGAAACACTACCCCATGGTTGCCATGGCAACAGAACCCCATAGTTGCCATGGCAACAAAACGCCATGGTTGCCATGGCAACAGAACCCCACAGTTGCCATGGCAACAAAACGCCATGGTTACCATGGCAACACAACCCCGTGGTTGCCATGGCAACACAACCCCATAGTTGCCATGGCAACTAAACGCCATGGTTACCATGGCAACCCAACCCCATGGTTACCATGGACACAGAACCCCATGGTTACCATAGCAACCAAACCCCGTGGTTGCTATGGCAACCCAATCCCATGGTTACCATGGCAACACAACCGCTTGGTTACCACGACAACACAACCGCATGGTTACCACGGCAACCCAACTGCATGGTTACCACGGCATCTCAACCGCATGGTTACCACGGCAACCCAACTGCATGGTTACCACGGCATCTCAACCCCATGGTTGCCATGGCAACTAAACCCCATAGTTTCCATAGCAACCCAACCCCATAGTTACCATGGCAACACAACCCCATCGTTACCATGGCAACAGAACCCCATGGTTGCCATGGCAACTAATCGCCATGGTTACCATGGCAACACAACCCTATGGTTGCCATGGCAACCCAACCCCATGGTTACCATAGCAACCAAACCACGTGGTTGCCATGGCAACCCAACCCCATGGTTACCATGGCAACACAACCCCATGGTTCCCATGGCAACACAACCCCGTGGTTGCCACGGCAACCCAACTGCATGGTTACCACGGCATCTCAACCCCATTGTTCCCATGGCAACACAACCCCATGGTTGCCATGGAAACACTACCCCATGGTTGCCATGGAAACACTACCCCATGGTTGCCATGGCAACAGAACCCCATAGTTGCCTTGGCAACAAAACGCCATGGTAACCGTGGCAACACAACCCCATGGTTGCCATGGAAACACTACCCCATGGTTGCCATGGCAACAGAACCCCATAGTTGCCATGGCAACAAAACGCCATGGTTCCCATGGCAACACAACCCCATGGTTGCCATGGTTACACAACCCCATGGTTACCATGGCAACAGAACCCCATGGTTACCATGGCAACTCAACCCCATGGTTACCATAGCAACCAAACACCGTGGTTGCCATGGCAACCCAACCCCATCGTTACCATGGCAACACAACCCCATGGTTGGCATGGAAACACTACCCCATGGTTTCTATGGCAACAGAACCTCATGGTTACCATGGGAACAAAACGCCATGGTTACCATGGCAACACAACCCCATGGTTGCCATGGAAACACTACCTCATGGTTGCCATCGCAAAAGAACCCCACAGTTGCCATGGCAACAAAACGCCATGGTTGCCATGGCAACAGAACCCCACAGTTGCCATGGCAACAAAACGCCATGGTTACCATGGCAAAACAACCCCATGGTTGCCATGGCAACCCAACCCCATGGTTGCCAAGGCAACTAAACCCCATAGTTTCCATAGCAACCGAACCCCATAGTTGCCATGGCAACCCAACCCCATGGTTACCATAGCAGCCAAACCCCGTGGTTGCCATGGTAACCCAACCCCATGGTTACCATGGCAACACAACCCCATGGTTCCCATGGCAACACAACCCCGTGGTTTCCATGGCAACACAACCCCATCGTTACCATGGCAACACAACCCCATGGTTGCCATGGAAACACTACCCCATGGTTGCCATGGCAACAGAACCCCATAGTTGCCATGGCAACAAAACGCCATGGTTACCATGGCAACAAAACCCCATGGTTGCCATGGCAAACCAACCCCATGGTTACCATGGCAACACAACCGCATGGTTACCATAGCAACCCAACCCCATAGTTACCATGGTAACACAACCCCATGGTTGCTATGGAAACACTACCCCATGGTTGCCATGGCAACAGAACCCCATAGTTGCCATGGCAACAAAACTCCATGGATGCCATGGCCACAGAAACCCATAGTTGCCATGGCAACAAAACGCCATGGTTACCATGGCAACACAACCCCATGGTTGCCATGGCAACCCAACCCCATGGTTGCCAAGGCAACTAAACCCCATAGTTTCCATAGCAACCCAACCCCATAGTTACCATGGCAACACAACCCCATGGTTGCCATGGAAACACTACGCCATGGTTTCCATGGCAACAGAACCCCATTGTTGCCATGGCAACAAAACGCTATGGTTACCATGGCAACACAACCCCATAGTTGCCATGGCAACCCAACCCCATGGTTACCATAGCAGCCAAACCCCGTGGTTGCCATGGTAACCCAACCCCATAGTTACCATGGCAACACAACCCCATGGTTCCCATGGCAACACAACCCCGTGGTTGCCATGGCAACCCAACCCCATCGTTACCATGGCAACACAACCCCATGGTTGCCATGGAAACACTACCCCATGGTTGCCATGGCAACAGAACCCCATAGTTGCCATGGCAACAAAACGCTATGGTTACCATGGCAACCCAACCCCATGGTTACCATGGACACAGAACCCCATGGTTACCATAACAACCCAACCCCATAGTTACCATGGCAACACAACCCCATGGTTGCCATGGAAACACTACGCCATGGTTTCCATAGCAACAGAACCCCATAGTTGCCATGGCAACAAAACGCCATGGTTGCCATGGCAACAGAACCCCATAGTTGCCATGGCAAAAAAACGCCATCGTTACCATGGCAACACAACCCCATGGTTGCCATGGCAACCCAACCCCATGGTTGCCAAGGCAACTAAACCCCATAGTTTCCATAGCAACCCAACCCCATAGTTACCATGGCAACACAACCCCATGGTTGCCATGGAAACACTACGCCATGGTTTCCATGGCAACAGAACCCCATTGTTGCCATGGCAACAAAACGCTATGGTTACCATGGCAACACAACCCCATAGTTGCCATGGCAACCCAACCCCATGGTTACCATAGCAGCCAAACCCCGTGGTTGCCATGGTAACCCAACCCCATAGTTACCATGGCAACACAACCCCATGGTTCCCATGGCAACACAACCCCGTGGTTGCCATGGCAACCCAACCCCATCGTTACCATGGCAACACAACCCCATGGTTGCCATGGAAACACTACCCCATGGTTGCCATGGCAACAGAACCCCATAGTTGCCATGGCAACAAAACGCTATGGTTACCATGGCAACCCAACCCCATGGTTACCATGGACACAGAACCCCATGGTTACCATAACAACCCAACCCCATAGTTACCATGGCAACACAACCCCATGGTTGCCATGGAAACACTACGCCATGGTTTCCATAGCAACAGAACCCCATAGTTGCCATGGCAACAAAACGCCATGGTTGCCATGGCAACAGAACCCCATAGTTGCCATGGCAAAAAAACGCCATCGTTACCATGGCAACACAACCCCATGGTTGCCATGGAAACACTACCCCATGGTTGCCATGGCAACAGAACCCCATAGTTGCCATGGCAACAAAACGCCATGGTTACCATGGCAACACTACCCCATGGTTGCCATGGCAACCCAACCCCATGGTTACCATGGCAACACAACCGCATGGTTACCATAGCAACCCAACCCCATAGTTACCATGGCAACACAACCCCATGGTTGCCATGGAAACACTACGCCATGGTTTCCATAGCAACAGAACCCCATAGTTGCCATGGCAAAAAAACGCCATGGTTGCCATGGCAACAGAACCCCATAGTTGCCATGGCAACAAAACGCCATGGTTACCATGGCAACACAACCCCATAGTTGCCATGGCAACCCAACCCCATCGTTACCATGGCAACACAACCCCATGGCTGCCATGGAAACACTACCCCATGGTTGCCATGGCAACAGAACCCCATAGTTGCCATGGCAACAAAACGCCATGGTTACCATGGCAACACTACCCCATGGTTGCCATGGCAACCCAACCCCATGGTTACCATGGCAACACAACCGCATGGTTACCATAGCAACCCAACCCCATAGTTACCATGGCAACACAACCCCATGGTTGCCATGGAAACACTACGCCATGGTTTCCATAGCAACAGAACCCCATAGTTGCCATGGCAACAAAACGCCATGGTTGCCATGGCAACAGAACCCCATAGTTGCCATGGCAACAAAACGCCATGGTTACCATGGCAACACAACCCCATGGTTGCCATGGCAACCCAACCCCATGGTTGCCAAGGCAACTAAACCCCATAGTTTCCATAGCAACCCAACCCCATAGTTACCATGGCAACACAACCCCATGGTTGCCATGGAAACACTACCCCATGGTTGCCATGGCAACAGAAACCCATAGTTGCCATGGCAACAAAACGCCATGGTTACCATGGCAACACAACCGATGGTTGCCATGGCAACCCAACCCC
Organism: Netta rufina; assembly: GCF_964035555.1. NCBI lineage: Eukaryota > Metazoa > Chordata > Aves > Anseriformes > Anatidae > Netta > Netta rufina. The sequence continues at coordinate 257,360 of NW_028168888.1, read as the reverse complement.
ATAGTTGCCATGGTAACTAAACGCCATGGTTACCATGGACACAGAACCCCATGGTTACCATAGCAACCTAACCCCGTGGTTGCAATGGCAACCCAATCCCATGGTTACCATGGCAACAAAACCGCATGGTTACCACAACAACACAACCGCATGGTTACCACGGCAACCCAACTGCATGGTTACCACGGCATCTCAACCCCATGGTTGCCATGGCAACTAAACCCCATAGTTTCCATAGCAACCCAACCCCATAGTTACCATGGCAACACAACCCCATCGTTACCATGGCAACACAACCCCATAGTTGCCATGGCAACCCAACCCCATGGTTACCATGGCAACAGAACCCCATAGTTGCCATGGCAACTAAACGCCATGGTTACCATGGCAACACAACCCCATGGTTACCATAGCAACCAAACCCCGTGGTTGCCATGGCAACACAACCCCATCGTTACCATGGCAACCCAACCCCATGGTTGCCATGGAAACACTACCCCATGCTTGCCATGGCAACAGAACCCCATAGTTGCCATGGCAACAAAACGCCATGGTTGCCATGGCAACCCAACCCCATGGTTACCATGGCAACAAAACGCCATGGTTACCATGGCAACAAAACGCCATGGTTGCCATGGCAACCCAACCCCATGGTTACCATGGCAACAGAACCCCATAGTTGCCATGGCAACTAAACGCCATGGTTACCATGGCAACACAACTCTATGGTTACCATAGCAACCAAACCCCGTGGTTGCCATGGCAACCCAACCCCATGGTTACCATGGCAACACAACCCCATGGTTCCCATGGCAACAAAACCCCGTGGTTGCCATGGCAACAAAACGCCATGGTTACCATGGCAACACAACCCCATGGTTGCCAAGGCAACCCAACCCCATGGTTACCATGGCAACCCAACGCCATGGTTACCATGACAACAGAACCCCATAGTTGCCATGGCAACACAACCGCATGGTTACCATAGCAACCCAACCCCATAGTTACCATGGCAACACAACAGCATGGTTGCCATGGAAACACTACCCCATGCTTGCCATGGCAACAGAACCCCATAATTGCCATGGCTACAAAACGCCGTGGTTGCCATGGCAACACAACCCCATGGTTGCCAAGGCAACTAAACCCCATAGTTTACATAGCAACCCAACCCCGTGGTTACCACGGCAACACAACCCCATGGTTGCCATGGAAACACTACCCCATGGTTGCCATGGCAACAGAACCCCATAGTTGCCATGGCAACAATACGCCATGGTTACCATGGCAACACAACACCATGGTTGCCATGGCAACCCAACCCCATAGTTTCCATGGCAACACAACCCCATGTTTCCCATGGCAACACAACCCCGTGCTTGCCATGGCAACCCAACCCCATCGTTTCCATGGCAACACAACCCCATGGTTACCATGGCAACACAACCCCATGGTTGCCATGGCAACCCAACCCCATGGTTGCCAAATCAACTAAACCCCATAGTTGCCATGGCAACAAAACGCCATGGTTACCATGGCAACACAACCCCATGGTTGCCATGGCAGCCCAACCCCATGGTTACCATGGCAACAGAACCCCATGGTTGCCATGGAAACACTACCCCATGGTTGCCATGGCAACACAACCCCGTAGTTGCCATGGCAACAATACGCCATGGTTACCATGGCAACACAACACCATGGTTGCCATGGCAACCCAACCCCATAGTTTCCATGGCAACTAAACGCCATGGTTACCATGGCAACCCAACCCCATGGTTACCATGGACACAGAACCCCATGGTTACCATAGCAACCAAACCCCGTGGTTGCCATGGCAACAGAACCCCATGGTTACCATGGCAACAGAACCACATGGTTACCACAACAACAACACCGCATGGTTACCACGGCATCTCAACCCCATGGTTGCCATGGCAACTAAACCCCATAGTTTCCATAGCAACACAACCCCATCGTTACCATGGCAACACAACCCCATGGTTGCCATGGCAACCCAACCCCATGGTTACCATGGCAACAGAACCCCGTAGCTGCCATGGCAACTAAACGCCATGGTTACCATGGCAACACAACCACATGGTTCCCATGGCAAAACAACCCCGTGGTTGCCATGGCAACCCAACCCCATCGTTTCCATGGCAACACAACCCCACGGTTACCATGGCAACAAAACGCCATGGTTACCATGGCAACACAACCCCATGGTTGCCATGGCAACCCAACCCCAGGGTTACCATGGCAACACAACCCCATGTTTCCCATGGCAACACAACCCCGTGCTTGCCATGGAAACACTACCCCATGGTTGCCATGGCAACAGAACCCCATAGTTGCCATGGCAACAAAACGCATGGTTACCATGGCAACACAACCCCGTGGTTGCCATGGCAAGCCAACCCCATCGTTACCATGGCAACAGAACCCCATAGTTGCCATGGCAACAAAACGCCATACTTACCATGGCAACACAATCCATGGTTACCATAGCAACCCAACCCCATAGTTACCATGGCAACACAACCCCATGGTTGCAATGGAAACACTACCCCATGGTTGCCATGGCAACAGAACCCCATAGTTGCCATGGCAACAAAACGCCATGGTTGCCATGGCAACAGAACCCCATAATTGCCATGGCTACAAAACGCCGTGGTTGCCATGGCAACACAACCCCATGCTTGCCAAGGCAACTAAACCCCATAGTTTCCACAGCAACCCAACCCCATAGTTACCATGGCAACAGAACCCCATGGTTGCCATGGAAACACTACCCCATGGTTTCCATGGCAACAGAACCCCATAGTTGCCATGGCAACAATACGCCATGGTTACCATGGCAACACAACACCATGGTTGCCATGGCAACCCAACCCCATAGTTTCCATGGCAACTAAACGCCATGGTTACCATGGCAACCCAACCCCATGGTTACCATGGACACAGAACCCCATGGTTACCATAGCAACCAAACCCCGTGGTTGCCATGGCAACAGAACCCCATGGTTACCATGGCAACACAACCCCATGGTTACAACAACAACAACACCGCATGGTTACCACGGCAACCCAACTGCATGGTTACCACGGCATCTCAACCCCATGGTTGCCATGGCAACTAAACCCCATAGTTTCCATAGCAACACAACCCCATCGTTACCATGGCAACACAACCCCATGGTTGCCATGGCAACCCAAACCCAGGGTTACCATGGCAACACAACCCCATGTTTCCCATGGCAACACAACCCCGTGCTTGCCATGGCAACCCAACCCCATCGTTTCCATGGCAACACAACCCCATGGTTGCCATGGAAACACTACCCCATGGTTGCCATGGCAACAGAACCCCATAGTTGCCATGGCAACAAAACGCCATGGTTACCATGGCAACACAACCCCATGGTTGCCATGGCAACCCAACCCCATGGTTACCATGGCAACACAACCGCATGGTTACCATCGCAACCCAACCCCATAGTTACCATAGCAACCCAACCCCATAGTTACCATGGCAGCACAACCCCATCGTTACCATGGCAACACAACCCCATGGTTGCCATGGGAACCCAACCCCATGGTTAACATGGCAACAGAACCCCATAGTTGCCATGGCAACAAAACGCCATGGTTACCATGGCAACACAACCCCATGGTTGCCATGGCAACCCAACCCCATGGTTACAATGGCAACACAACCGCATGGTTACCATAGCAACACAACCACATGGTTGCCATGGCAACCCAACCCCATGGTTACCATGGCAACAGAACCCCATAGTTACCATGGCAGCACAACCCCATGGTTACCATGGCAACACAACCCCATGGCTGCCATGGCAACCCAACCCCATGGTTACCATGGCAACACAACCCCATGGTTGCCATGGCAACACAACCCCATGGTTACCATGGCAACCCAACCCCATGGTTGCCATGGCAAGACAACCCCATAGTTGCCATGGCAACACAACCCCATGGTTACCATGGCAACACAACCCCATGGTTGCCATGGCAAGCCAACCCCATAGTTGCCATGGCAACACAACCCCATGGTTACCATGGCAACACAACCCCATGGTTTCCATGGCAACCCAACCCCATGGTTACCATGGCAACAGAACCCCATAGTTACCATGGAAGCACAACCCCATCGTTACCATGGCAACACAACACGATGGTTGCCATGGCAACCCAATCCCATGGTTACCATGGCAACAGAACCCCATAGTTGCCATGGCAACAAAACGCCATGGTTACCATGGCAACACAACCCCATGGTTGCCATGGAAACCCAACCCCATGGTTACCATGGCAACAGAACCCCATAGTTACCATGGCAGCACAACCCCATCGTTACCATGGCAACACAACCCCATGGTTGCCATGGAAACACTACCCCATGGTTGCCATGGCAACAGAACCCCATAGTTGCCATGGCAACAAAACGCCATGGTTGCCATGGCAACAGAACCCCATAATTGCCATGGCTACAAAACGCCGTGGTTGCCATGGCAACACAACCCCATGGTTGCCAAGGCAACTAAATTCCATAGTTTCCATAGCAACCCAACCCCATAGTTACCATGGCAACACAACCCCATGGTTGCCATGGAAACACTACCCCATGGTTGCCATGGCAACAGAACCCCATAGTTGCCATGGCAACAATACGCCATGGTTACCATGGCAACACAACACCATGGTTGCCATGGCAACCCAACCCCATAGTTTCCATGGCAACTAAACGCCATGGTTACCATGGCAACCCAACCCCATGGTTACCATGGACACAGAACCCCATGGTTACCATAGCAACAAAATCCCGTGGTTGCCATGGCAACAGAACCCCATGGTTACCATGGCAACACAACCCCATGGTTACCACAACAACAACACCGCATGGTTACCACGGCAACCCAACTGCATGGTTACCACGGCATCTCAACCCCATGGTTGCCATGGCAACTAAACCCCATAGTTTCCATAGCAACACAACCCCATCGTTACCATGGCAACACAACCCCATGGTTGCCATGGCAACCCAACCCCATGGTTACCATGGCAACAGAACCCCGTAGCTGCCATGGCAACTAAACGCCATGGTTACCATGGCAACACAACCCCATGGTTACCATGGCAAAACAACCCCGTGGTTGCCATGGCAACCCAACCCCATCGTTTCCATGGCAACACAACCCCATGGTTACCATGGCAACAAAACGCCATGGTTACAATGGCAACACAACCCCATGGTTGCCATGGCAACCCAACCCCAGGGTTACCATGGCAACACAACCCCATGTTTCCCATGGCAACACAACCCCGTGCTTGCCATGGAAACACTACCCCATGGTTGCCATTGCAACAGAACCCCATAGTTGCCATGGCAACAAAACGCCATGGTTACCATGGCAACACAACCCCATGGTTGCCATGGCAACCCAACCCCATGGTTACAATGGCAACACAACCGCATGGTTACCATAGCAACACAACCCCATGGTTGCCATGGCAACCCAATCCCATGGTTACCATGGCAACAGAACCCCATAGTTACCATGGCAGCACAACCCCATGGTTACCATGGCAACACAACCCCATGGCTGCCATGGCAACCCAACCGCATGGTTACCATGGCAACACAACCCCATGGTTGCAATGGCAACACAACCCCATGGTTGCCATGGCAACCCAACCCCATGGTTGCCATGGCAAGCCAACCCCATAGTTGCCATGGCAACACAACCCCATGGTTACCATGGCAACACAACCCCATGGTTGCCATGGCAAGCCAACCCCATAGTTGGCAATGGCAACACAACCCCATGGTTACCATGGCAACACAACCCCATGGTTGCCATGGCAACCCAACCCCATGGTTACCATGGCAACAGAACCCCATAGTTACCATGGCAGCACAACCCCATCGTTACCATGGCAACACAACCCCATGGTTGCCATGGCAACCCAACCCCATGGTTACCATGGCAACAGAACCCCATAGTTGCCATGGCAACAAAACGCCATGGTTGCCATGGCAACAGACCAACATAGTTGCAATGGCAACAAAACGCCATGGTTACCATGGCAACACAACCCCATGGTTGCCATGGCAACCCAACCCCATGGTTACCATGGCAACAGAACCCCATAGTTACCATGGCAGCACAACCCCATCGTTACCATGGCAACACAACCCCATGGTTGCCATGGAAACACTACCCCATGGTTGCCATGGCAACAGAAACCCATAGTTGCCATGGCAACAAAACGCCATGGTTGCCATGGCAACAGAACCCCATAATTGCCATGGCTACAAAACGCCGTGGTTGCCATGGCAACACAACCCCATGGTTGCCAAGGCAACTAAACCCCATAGTTTCCATAGCAACCCAACCCCATAGTTACCATGGCAACACAACCCCATGGTTGCCATGGAAACACTACCCTATGGTTGCCATGGCAACAGAACCCCATAGTTGCCATGGCAACAATACGCTATGGTTACCATGGCAACACAACACCATGGTTGCCATGGCAACACAACCCCATAGTTTCCATGGCAACTAAACGCCATGGTTACCATGGCAACCCAACCCCATGGTTACCATGGACACAGAACCCCATGGTTACCATAGCAACCAAACCCCGTGGCTGCCATGGCAACAGAACCCCATGGTTACCATGGCAACACAACCCCATGGTTACCACAACAACAACACCGCATGGTTACCACGGCAACCCAACTGCATGGTTACCACGGCATCTCAACCCCATGGTTGCCATGGCAACTAAACCCCATAGTTTCCATAGCAACACAACCCCATCGTTACCATGGCAACACAACCCCATGGTTGCCATGGCAACCCAAACCCATGGTTACCATGGCAACAGAACCCCGTAGCTGCCATGGCAACTAAACGCCATGGTTACCATGGCAACACAACCCCATGGTTCCCATGGCAAAACAACCCCGGGGTTGCCATGGCAACCCAACCCCATCGTTTCCATGGCAACACAACCCCATGGTTACCATGGCAACAAAACGCCATGGTTACCATGGCAACCCAACCCCATGGTTGCCATGGCAACCCAACCCCAGGGTTACCATGGCAACACAACCCCATGTTACCCATGGCAACACAACCCCGTGCTTGCCATGGCAACCCAACCCCATCGTTTCCATGGCAACACAACCCCATGGTTACCATGGCAACCCAAACCCATCGTTTCCATGGCAACACAACCCCATGGTTGCCATGGCAACCCAACCCCATGGTTACCATGGCAACAGAACCCCATAGTTGCCATGGCAACAAAACGCCATGGTTACCATGGCAACACAACCCCATGGTTACCATGGACACAGAACCCCATGGTTACCATAGCAACCAAACCCCGTGGTTGCCATGGCAACAGAACCCCATGGTTACCATGGCAACACAACCCCATGGTTACCACAACAACAACACCACATGGTTACCACGGCAACCCAACTGCATGGTTACCACGGCATCTCAACCCCATGGTTGCCATGGCAACTAAACCCCATAGTTTCCATAGCAACACAACCCCATCGTTACCATGGCAACACAACCCCATGGTTGCCATGGCAACCCAAACCCATGCTTACCATGGCAACAGAACCCCGTAGCTGCCATGGCAACTAAACGCCATGGTTACCATGGCAACACAACCCCATGGTTGCCATGGCAACCCAACCCCATGGTTACCATGGCAACAGAACCCCATAGTTACCATGGCAGCACAACCCCATCGTTACCATGGCAACACAACCCCATGGTTGCCATGGAAACACTACCCCATGGTTACCATGGCAACAGAACCCCATAGTTGCCATGGCAACAAAACGCCATGGTTGCCATGGCAACAGAACACCATAATTGCCATGGCTACAAAACGCCGTGGTTGCCATGGCAACAGAACCCCATGGTTGCCAAGGCAACTAAACCCCATAGTTTCCATAGCAACCCAACCCCATAGTTACCATGGCAACACAACCCCATGGTTGCCATGGAAACACTACCCCATGGTTGCCATGGCAACAGAACCCCATAGTTGCCATGGCAACAATACGCCATGGTTACCATGGCAACACAACACCATGGTTGCCATGGCAACCCAACCCCATAGTTTCCATGGCAACTAAACGCCATGGTTACCATGGCAACCCAACCCCATGGTTACCATGGACACAGAACACCATGGTTACCATAGCAACCAAACCCCGTGGTTGCCATGGCAACAGAACCCCATGGTTACCATGGCAACACAACCCCATGGTTACCACAACAACAACACCGCATGGTTACCACGGCAACCCAACTGCATGGTTACCACGGCATCTCAACCCCATGGTTGCCATGGCAACTAAACCCCATAGTTTCCATAGCAACACAACCCCATCGTTACCATGGCAACACAACCCCATGGTTGCCATGGCAACCCAACCGCATGGTTACCATGGCAACAGAACCCCGTAGCTGCCATGGCAACGAAACGCCATGGTTACCATGGCAACACAACCCCATGGTTCCCATGGCAAAACAACCCCGTGGTTGCCATGGCAACCCAACCCCATCGTTTCCATGGCAACACAACCCCATGGTTACCATGGCAACAAAACGCCATGGTTACCATGGCAACACAACCCCATGGTTGCCATGGCAACCCAACCCCAGGGTTACCATGGCAACACAACCCCATGTTTCCCATGGCAACACAACCCCGTGCTTGCCATGGAAACACTACCCCATGGTTGCCATGGCAACAGAACCCCATAGCTGCCATGGCAACAAAACGCCATGGTTACCATGGCAACACAACCCCATGGTTGCCATGGCAACCCAACCCCATGGTTACCATGGCAACACAACCCCATGGTTACCATCGCAACCCAACCCCATAGTTACAATAGCAACCCAACCCCATAGTTACCATGGCAGCACAACCCCATCGTTACCATGGCAACACAACCCCATGGTTGCCATGGCAACCCAACCCCATGGTTACCATGGCAACAGAAACCCATAGTTGCCATGGCAACAAAACGCCATGGTTACCATGGCAACACAACCCCATGGTTGCCATGGCAACCCAACCCCATGGTTACAATGGCAACACAACCGCACGGTTACCATAGCAACACAACCCCATGGTTGCCATGGCAACCCAATCCCATGGTTACCATGGCAACAGAACCCCATAGTTACCATGGCAGCACAACCCCATGGTTACCATGGCAAGCCAACCCCATAGTTGCCATGGCAACACAACCCCATGGTTACCATGGCAACACAACCCCATGGTTGCCATGGCAAGCCAACCCCATGGTTGCCATGGCAACACAACCCCATGGTTACCATGGCAACACAACCCCATGGTTTCCATGGCAACCCAACCCCATGGTTACCATGGCAACAGAACCCCATAGTTACCATGGCAGCACAACCCCATCGTTACCATGGCAACACAACCCCATGGTTGCCATGGAAACCCAACCCCATGGTTACCATGGCAACAGAACCCCATAGTTGCCATGGCAACAAAACGCCATGGTTGCCATGGCAACAGACCAACATAGTTGCAATGGCAACAAAACGCCATGGTTACCATGGCAACACAACCCCATGGTTGCCATGGCAACCCAACCCCATGGTTGCCAAGGCAACTAAACCCCATATTTTCCATAGCAACCCAACCCAATAGTTACAATGGCAACACAACCCCATGGTTGCCATGGAAACACTACCCCATGGTTGCCATGGCAACAGAACCCCATAGTTGCCATGGCAACAAAACGCCATGGTTACCATGGCAACACAACCCCATGGTTGCCATGGAAACCCAACCCCATAGTTGCCATGGCAACAAAACGCCATGGTTACCATGGCAACCAAACCCCATGGTTACCATGGACACAGAACCCCATGGTTATCATAGCAACCAATCCCCGTGGTTGCCATGCTAACCCAACCCCATGGTTACCATGGCAACACAACCCCATGGTTCCCATGGCAACACAACACCGTGGTTGCCATGGCAAGCCAACCCCATCGTTACCATGGCAACACAACCCCTGGTTACCATAGCAACCCAACCCCATAGTTACCATGGCAACACAACCCCATGGTTGCCATGGAAACACTACCCCATGGTTGCCATGGCTACAGAACCCCATAGTTGCCATGGCAACAAAACGCCATGGTTTCCATGGCAACAGAACCCCATAGTTGCCATGGCAACAAAACGCCATGGTTGCCATGGCAACAGAACCCCATAATTGCCATGGCTACAAAACGCCGTGGTTGCCATGGCAACACAACCCCATGGTTGCCATGGCAACGCAACCCCATGGTTGCCAAGGCAACTAAACCCCATAGTTTCCATAGCAACCCAACCCCATAGACACCATGGCAACACAACCCCATGGTTGCCATGGAAACACTACCCCATGGTTGCCATGGCAACCCAACCCCATAGTTGCCATGGCAACTAAACGCCATGGTTACCATGGCAACCCAACCCCTTGGTTACCATGGACACAGAACCCCATGGTTACCATAGCAACCAAACCCCGTGGTTACCATGGCAACACAACCCCATCGTTACCATGGCAACACAACCCCATGGTTGCCATGGCAACACAACCCCATGGTTACCATGGCAACAGAACCCCGTAGCTGCCATGGCAACTAAACGCCATGGTTACCATGACAACACAACCCCATGGTTGCCATGGCAACCCAACCCCATGGTTACCATGGCAACACAACCCCTTGTTTCCCATGGCAACCAAACCCCGTGGTTGCCATGGCAACGCAACCCCATGGTTACCATGGCAACACAACTCCATGGTTCCCATGGCAACACAACCCCGTGGTTGCCATGGCAACCCAACCCCATCGTTTCCATGGGAACACAACCCCATGGTTGCCATGGAAACACTACCCCATGGTTGCCATGGCAACAGAACCCCATAGTTGCCATGGCAACAAAACGCCATGGTTACCATGGCAACACAACCCCATGGTTACCATCGCAACCCAACCCCATAGTTACCATAGCAACCCAACCCCATAGTTACCATGGCAGCACAACCCCATCGTTACCATGGCAACACAACCCCATGGTTGCCATGGCAACACAACCCCATGGTTACCATGGCAACAGAACCCCATAGTTGCCATGGCAACAGAACCCCATAGTTGCCATGGCAACAAAACGCCATGGTTACCATGGCAACAGAACCCCATAGTTGCCATGGCAACCCAACCCCATGGTTACCATGGCAACACAACCCCATGGTTCCCATGGCAACACAACACCGTGGTTGCCATGGCAAGCCAACCCCATCGTTACCATGGCAACACAACCCCATGGTTGCCATGGAAACACTACCCAATGGTTGCCATGGCAACAGAACCCCATAGCTGCCATGGAAACAAAACGCCATGGTTACCATGGCAACACAACCCATGGTTACCATAGCAACCCAAACCCATAGTTACCATGGCAACACAACCCCATGTTTGCCATGGAAACACTACCCCATGGTTGCCATGGCAACAGAACCCCATAGTTGCCATGGCAACAATACGCCATGGTTGCCATGGCAACAGAACCCCATAATTGCCATGGCTACAAAACGCCGTGGTTACCATGGCAACACAACCCGATGGTTGCCATGGCAACCCAACCCCATGGTTGCCAAGGCAACTAAACCCCATAGTTTCCATAGCAACACAACCCCATAGTTACCATGGCAACACAACCCCATGGTTTCCATGGCAACCCAACCCCGTAGTTGCCATGGCAACTAAACGCCATGGTTACAGTGGCAACCCAACCCCATGGTTACCATGGCAACACAACCCCATGGTTCCCATGGCAACAAAACCCCGTGGTTGCCATGGCAACAAAACGCCATGGTTACCATGGCAACACAACCCCATGGTTGCCAAGGCAATCCAACCCCATGGTTACCATGGCAACCCAACGCCATGGTTACCATGACAACAGAACCCCATAGTTGCCATGGCAACACAACCGCATGGTTACCATAGCAACCCAACCCCATAGTTACCATGGCAACACAACAGCATGGTTGCCATGGAAACACTACCCCATGCTTGCCATGGCAACAGAACCCCATAATTGCCATGGCTACAAAACGCCGTGGTTGCCATGGCAACACAACCCCATGGTTGCCAAGGCAACTAAACCCCATAGTTTACATAGCAACCCAACCCCGTGGTTACCACGGCAACACAACCCCATGGTTGCCATGGAAACACTACCCCATGGTTGCCATGGCAACAGAACCCCATAGTTGCCATGGCAACAATACGCCATGGTTACCATGGCAACACAACACCATGGTTGCCATGGCAACCCAACCCCATAGTTTCCATGGCAACACAACCCCATGTTTCCCATGGCAACACAACCCCGTGCTTGCCATGGCAACCCAACCCCATCGTTTCCATGGCAACACAACCCCATGGTTACCATGGCAACACAACCCCATGGTTGCCATGGCAACCCAACCCCATGGTTGCCAAATCAACTAAACCCCATAGTTGCCATGGCAACAAAACGCCATGGTTACCATGGCAACACAACCCCATGGTTGCCATGGCAGCCCAACCCCATGGTTACCATGGCAACAGAACCCCATGGTTGCCATGGAAACACTACCCCATGGTTGCCATGGCAACACAACCCCGTAGTTGCCATGGCAACAATACGCCATGGTTACCATGGCAACACAACACCATGGTTGCCATGGCAACCCAACCCCATAGTTTCCATGGCAACTAAACGCCATGGTTACCATGGCAACCCAACCCCATGGTTACCATGGACACAGAACCCCATGGTTACCATAGCAACCAAACCCCGTGGTTGCCATGGCAACAGAACCCCATGGTTACCATGGCAACAGAACCACATGGTTACCACAACAACAACACCGCATGGTTACCACGGCATCTCAACCCCATGGTTGCCATGGCAACTAAACCCCATAGTTTCCATAGCAACACAACCCCATCGTTACCATGGCAACACAACCCCATGGTTGCCATGGCAACCCAACCCCATGGTTACCATGGCAACAGAACCCCGTAGCTGCCATGGCAACTAAACGCCATGGTTACCATGGCAACACAACCACATGGTTCCCATGGCAAAACAACCCCGTGGTTGCCATGGCAACCCAACCCCATCGTTTCCATGGCAACACAACCCCACGGTTACCATGGCAACAAAACGCCATGGTTACCATGGCAACACAACCCCATGGTTGCCATGGCAACCCAACCCCAGGGTTACCATGGCAACACAACCCCATGTTTCCCATGGCAACACAACCCCGTGCTTGCCATGGAAACACTACCCCATGGTTGCCATGGCAACAGAACCCCATAGTTGCCATGGCAACAAAACGCATGGTTACCATGGCAACACAACCCCGTGGTTGCCATGGCAAGCCAACCCCATCGTTACCATGGCAACAGAACCCCATAGTTGCCATGGCAACAAAACGCCATACTTACCATGGCAACACAATCCATGGTTACCATAGCAACCCAACCCCATAGTTACCATGGCAACACAACCCCATGGTTGCAATGGAAACACTACCCCATGGTTGCCATGGCAACAGAACCCCATAGTTGCCATGGCAACAAAACGCCATGGTTGCCATGGCAACAGAACCCCATAATTGCCATGGCTACAAAACGCCGTGGTTGCCATGGCAACACAACCCCATGCTTGCCAAGGCAACTAAACCCCATAGTTTCCACAGCAACCCAACCCCATAGTTACCATGGCAACAGAACCCCATGGTTGCCATGGAAACACTACCCCATGGTTTCCATGGCAACAGAACCCCATAGTTGCCATGGCAACAATACGCCATGGTTACCATGGCAACACAACACCATGGTTGCCATGGCAACCCAACCCCATAGTTTCCATGGCAACTAAACGCCATGGTTACCATGGCAACCCAACCCCATGGTTACCATGGACACAGAACCCCATGGTTACCATAGCAACCAAACCCCGTGGTTGCCATGGCAACAGAACCCCATGGTTACCATGGCAACACAACCCCATGGTTACAACAACAACAACACCGCATGGTTACCACGGCAACCCAACTGCATGGTTACCACGGCATCTCAACCCCATGGTTGCCATGGCAACTAAACCCCATAGTTTCCATAGCAACACAACCCCATCGTTACCATGGCAACACAACCCCATGGTTGCCATGGCAACCCAAACCCAGGGTTACCATGGCAACACAACCCCATGTTTCCCATGGCAACACAACCCCGTGCTTGCCATGGCAACCCAACCCCATCGTTTCCATGGCAACACAACCCCATGGTTGCCATGGAAACACTACCCCATGGTTGCCATGGCAACAGAACCCCATAGTTGCCATGGCAACAAAACGCCATGGTTACCATGGCAACACAACCCCATGGTTGCCATGGCAACCCAACCCCATGGTTACCATGGCAACACAACCGCATGGTTACCATCGCAACCCAACCCCATAGTTACCATAGCAACCCAACCCCATAGTTACCATGGCAGCACAACCCCATCGTTACCATGGCAACACAACCCCATGGTTGCCATGGGAACCCAACCCCATGGTTAACATGGCAACAGAACCCCATAGTTGCCATGGCAACAAAACGCCATGGTTACCATGGCAACACAACCCCATGGTTGCCATGGCAACCCAACCCCATGGTTACAATGGCAACACAACCGCATGGTTACCATAGCAACACAACCACATGGTTGCCATGGCAACCCAACCCCATGGTTACCATGGCAACAGAACCCCATAGTTACCATGGCAGCACAACCCCATGGTTACCATGGCAACACAACCCCATGGCTGCCATGGCAACCCAACCCCATGGTTACCATGGCAACACAACCCCATGGTTGCCATGGCAACACAACCCCATGGTTACCATGGCAACCCAACCCCATGGTTGCCATGGCAAGACAACCCCATAGTTGCCATGGCAACACAACCCCATGGTTACCATGGCAACACAACCCCATGGTTGCCATGGCAAGCCAACCCCATAGTTGCCATGGCAACACAACCCCATGGTTACCATGGCAACACAACCCCATGGTTTCCATGGCAACCCAACCCCATGGTTACCATGGCAACAGAACCCCATAGTTACCATGGAAGCACAACCCCATCGTTACCATGGCAACACAACACGATGGTTGCCATGGCAACCCAATCCCATGGTTACCATGGCAACAGAACCCCATAGTTGCCATGGCAACAAAACGCCATGGTTACCATGGCAACACAACCCCATGGTTGCCATGGAAACCCAACCCCATGGTTACCATGGCAACAGAACCCCATAGTTACCATGGCAGCACAACCCCATCGTTACCATGGCAACACAACCCCATGGTTGCCATGGAAACACTACCCCATGGTTGCCATGGCAACAGAACCCCATAGTTGCCATGGCAACAAAACGCCATGGTTGCCATGGCAACAGAACCCCATAATTGCCATGGCTACAAAACGCCGTGGTTGCCATGGCAACACAACCCCATGGTTGCCAAGGCAACTAAATTCCATAGTTTCCATAGCAACCCAACCCCATAGTTACCATGGCAACACAACCCCATGGTTGCCATGGAAACACTACCCCATGGTTGCCATGGCAACAGAACCCCATAGTTGCCATGGCAACAATACGCCATGGTTACCATGGCAACACAACACCATGGTTGCCATGGCAACCCAACCCCATAGTTTCCATGGCAACTAAACGCCATGGTTACCATGGCAACCCAACCCCATGGTTACCATGGACACAGAACCCCATGGTTACCATAGCAACAAAATCCCGTGGTTGCCATGGCAACAGAACCCCATGGTTACCATGGCAACACAACCCCATGGTTACCACAACAACAACACCGCATGGTTACCACGGCAACCCAACTGCATGGTTACCACGGCATCTCAACCCCATGGTTGCCATGGCAACTAAACCCCATAGTTTCCATAGCAACACAACCCCATCGTTAC
This sequence comes from Netta rufina, assembly GCF_964035555.1. Lineage (NCBI taxonomy): Eukaryota > Metazoa > Chordata > Aves > Anseriformes > Anatidae > Netta > Netta rufina. The sequence continues at coordinate 241,207 of NW_028168888.1, read as the reverse complement.
CATGGCAACACAACCCCATGGTTGCCATGGCAACCCAACCCCATGGTTACCATGGCAACAGAACCCCGTAGCTGCCATGGCAACTAAACGCCATGGTTACCATGGCAACACAACCCCATGGTTACCATGGCAAAACAACCCCGTGGTTGCCATGGCAACCCAACCCCATCGTTTCCATGGCAACACAACCCCATGGTTACCATGGCAACAAAACGCCATGGTTACAATGGCAACACAACCCCATGGTTGCCATGGCAACCCAACCCCAGGGTTACCATGGCAACACAACCCCATGTTTCCCATGGCAACACAACCCCGTGCTTGCCATGGAAACACTACCCCATGGTTGCCATTGCAACAGAACCCCATAGTTGCCATGGCAACAAAACGCCATGGTTACCATGGCAACACAACCCCATGGTTGCCATGGCAACCCAACCCCATGGTTACAATGGCAACACAACCGCATGGTTACCATAGCAACACAACCCCATGGTTGCCATGGCAACCCAATCCCATGGTTACCATGGCAACAGAACCCCATAGTTACCATGGCAGCACAACCCCATGGTTGCCATGGCAACCCAACCCCATGGTTGCCATGGCAAGCCAACCCCATAGTTGCCATGGCAACACAACCCCATGGTTACCATGGCAACACAACCCCATGGTTGCCATGGCAAGCCAACCCCATAGTTGGCAATGGCAACACAACCCCATGGTTACCATGGCAACACAACCCCATGGTTGCCATGGCAACCCAACCCCATGGTTACCATGGCAACAGAACCCCATAGTTACCATGGCAGCACAACCCCATCGTTACCATGGCAACACAACCCCATGGTTGCCATGGCAACCCAACCCCATGGTTACCATGGCAACAGAACCCCATAGTTGCCATGGCAACAAAACGCCATGGTTGCCATGGCAACAGACCAACATAGTTGCAATGGCAACAAAACGCCATGGTTACCATGGCAACACAACCCCATGGTTGCCATGGCAACCCAACCCCATGGTTACCATGGCAACAGAACCCCATAGTTACCATGGCAGCACAACCCCATCGTTACCATGGCAACACAACCCCATGGTTGCCATGGAAACACTACCCCATGGTTGCCATGGCAACAGAAACCCATAGTTGCCATGGCAACAAAACGCCATGGTTGCCATGGCAACAGAACCCCATAATTGCCATGGCTACAAAACGCCGTGGTTGCCATGGCAACACAACCCCATGGTTGCCAAGGCAACTAAACCCCATAGTTTCCATAGCAACCCAACCCCATAGTTACCATGGCAACACAACCCCATGGTTGCCATGGAAACACTACCCTATGGTTGCCATGGCAACAGAACCCCATAGTTGCCATGGCAACAATACGCTATGGTTACCATGGCAACACAACACCATGGTTGCCATGGCAACACAACCCCATAGTTTCCATGGCAACTAAACGCCATGGTTACCATGGCAACCCAACCCCATGGTTACCATGGACACAGAACCCCATGGTTACCATAGCAACCAAACCCCGTGGCTGCCATGGCAACAGAACCCCATGGTTACCATGGCAACACAACCCCATGGTTACCACAACAACAACACCGCATGGTTACCACGGCAACCCAACTGCATGGTTACCACGGCATCTCAACCCCATGGTTGCCATGGCAACTAAACCCCATAGTTTCCATAGCAACACAACCCCATCGTTACCATGGCAACACAACCCCATGGTTGCCATGGCAACCCAAACCCATGGTTACCATGGCAACAGAACCCCGTAGCTGCCATGGCAACTAAACGCCATGGTTACCATGGCAACACAACCCCATGGTTCCCATGGCAAAACAACCCCGGGGTTGCCATGGCAACCCAACCCCATCGTTTCCATGGCAACACAACCCCATGGTTACCATGGCAACAAAACGCCATGGTTACCATGGCAACCCAACCCCATGGTTGCCATGGCAACCCAACCCCAGGGTTACCATGGCAACACAACCCCATGTTACCCATGGCAACACAACCCCGTGCTTGCCATGGCAACCCAACCCCATCGTTTCCATGGCAACACAACCCCATGGTTACCATGGCAACCCAAACCCATCGTTTCCATGGCAACACAACCCCATGGTTGCCATGGCAACCCAACCCCATGGTTACCATGGCAACAGAACCCCATAGTTGCCATGGCAACAAAACGCCATGGTTACCATGGCAACACAACCCCATGGTTACCATGGACACAGAACCCCATGGTTACCATAGCAACCAAACCCCGTGGTTGCCATGGCAACAGAACCCCATGGTTACCATGGCAACACAACCCCATGGTTACCACAACAACAACACCACATGGTTACCACGGCAACCCAACTGCATGGTTACCACGGCATCTCAACCCCATGGTTGCCATGGCAACTAAACCCCATAGTTTCCATAGCAACACAACCCCATCGTTACCATGGCAACACAACCCCATGGTTGCCATGGCAACCCAAACCCATGCTTACCATGGCAACAGAACCCCGTAGCTGCCATGGCAACTAAACGCCATGGTTACCATGGCAACACAACCCCATGGTTGCCATGGCAACCCAACCCCATGGTTACCATGGCAACAGAACCCCATAGTTACCATGGCAGCACAACCCCATCGTTACCATGGCAACACAACCCCATGGTTGCCATGGAAACACTACCCCATGGTTACCATGGCAACAGAACCCCATAGTTGCCATGGCAACAAAACGCCATGGTTGCCATGGCAACAGAACACCATAATTGCCATGGCTACAAAACGCCGTGGTTGCCATGGCAACAGAACCCCATGGTTGCCAAGGCAACTAAACCCCATAGTTTCCATAGCAACCCAACCCCATAGTTACCATGGCAACACAACCCCATGGTTGCCATGGAAACACTACCCCATGGTTGCCATGGCAACAGAACCCCATAGTTGCCATGGCAACAATACGCCATGGTTACCATGGCAACACAACACCATGGTTGCCATGGCAACCCAACCCCATAGTTTCCATGGCAACTAAACGCCATGGTTACCATGGCAACCCAACCCCATGGTTACCATGGACACAGAACCCCATGGTTACCATAGCAACCAAACCCCGTGGTTGCCATGGCAACAGAACCCCATGGTTACCATGGCAACACAACCCCATGGTTACCACAACAACAACACCGCATGGTTACCACGGCAACCCAACTGCATGGTTACCACGGCATCTCAACCCCATGGTTGCCATGGCAACTAAACCCCATAGTTTCCATAGCAACACAACCCCATCGTTACCATGGCAACACAACCCCATGGTTGCCATGGCAACCCAACCGCATGGTTACCATGGCAACAGAACCCCGTAGCTGCCATGGCAACGAAACGCCATGGTTACCATGGCAACACAACCCCATGGTTCCCATGGCAAAACAACCCCGTGGTTGCCATGGCAACCCAACCCCATCGTTTCCATGGCAACACAACCCCATGGTTACCATGGCAACAAAACGCCATGGTTACCATGGCAACACAACCCCATGGTTGCCATGGCAACCCAACCCCAGGGTTACCATGGCAACACAACCCCATGTTTCCCATGGCAACACAACCCCGTGCTTGCCATGGAAACACTACCCCATGGTTGCCATGGCAACAGAACCCCATAGCTGCCATGGCAACAAAACGCCATGGTTACCATGGCAACACAACCCCATGGTTGCCATGGCAACCCAACCCCATGGTTACCATGGCAACACAACCCCATGGTTACCATCGCAACCCAACCCCATAGTTACAATAGCAACCCAACCCCATAGTTACCATGGCAGCACAACCCCATCGTTACCATGGCAACACAACCCCATGGTTGCCATGGCAACCCAACCCCATGGTTACCATGGCAACAGAAACCCATAGTTGCCATGGCAACAAAACGCCATGGTTACCATGGCAACACAACCCCATGGTTGCCATGGCAACCCAACCCCATGGTTACAATGGCAACACAACCGCACGGTTACCATAGCAACACAACCCCATGGTTGCCATGGCAACCCAATCCCATGGTTACCATGGCAACAGAACCCCATAGTTACCATGGCAGCACAACCCCATGGTTACCATGGCAAGCCAACCCCATAGTTGCCATGGCAACACAACCCCATGGTTACCATGGCAACACAACCCCATGGTTGCCATGGCAAGCCAACCCCATAGTTGCCATGGCAACACAACCCCATGGTTACCATGGCAACACAACCCCATGGTTTCCATGGCAACCCAACCCCATGGTTACCATGGCAACAGAACCCCATAGTTACCATGGCAGCACAACCCCATCGTTACCATGGCAACACAACCCCATGGTTGCCATGGCAACCCAACCCCATGGTTACCATGGCAACAGAACCCCATAGTTGCCATGGCAACAAAACGCCATGGTTGCCATGGCAACAGACCAACATAGTTGCAATGGCAACAAAACGCCATGGTTACCATGGCAACACAACCCCATGGTTGCCATGGCAACCCAACCCCATGGTTGCCAAGGCAACTAAACCCCATATTTTCCATAGCAACCCAACCCAATAGTTACAATGGCAACACAACCCCATGGTTGCCATGGAAACACTACCCCATGGTTGCCATGGCAACAGAACCCCATAGTTGCCATGGCAACAAAACGCCATGGTTACCATGGCAACACAACCCCATGGTTGCCATGGAAACCCAACCCCATAGTTGCCATGGCAACAAAACGCCATGGTTACCATGGCAACCAAACCCCATGGTTACCATGGACACAGAACCCCATGGTTATCATAGCAACCAATCCCCGTGGTTGCCATGCTAACCCAACCCCATGGTTACCATGGCAACACAACCCCATGGTTCCCATGGCAACACAACACCGTGGTTGCCATGGCAAGCCAACCCCATCGTTACCATGGCAACACAACCCCTGGTTACCATAGCAACCCAACCCCATAGTTACCATGGCAACACAACCCCATGGTTGCCATGGAAACACTACCCCATGGTTGCCATGGCTACAGAACCCCATAGTTGCCATGGCAACAAAACGCCATGGTTTCCATGGCAACAGAACCCCATAGTTGCCATGGCAACAAAACGCCATGGTTGCCATGGCAACAGAACCCCATAATTGCCATGGCTACAAAACGCCGTGGTTGCCATGGCAACACAACCCCATGGTTGCCATGGCAACGCAACCCCATGGTTGCCAAGGCAACTAAACCCCATAGTTTCCATAGCAACCCAACCCCATAGACACCATGGCAACACAACCCCATGGTTGCCATGGAAACACTACCCCATGGTTGCCATGGCAACCCAACCCCATAGTTGCCATGGCAACTAAACGCCATGGTTACCATGGCAACCCAACCCCTTGGTTACCATGGACACAGAACCCCATGGTTACCATAGCAACCAAACCCCGTGGTTACCATGGCAACACAACCCCATCGTTACCATGGCAACACAACCCCATGGTTGCCATGGCAACACAACCCCATGGTTACCATGGCAACAGAACCCCGTAGCTGCCATGGCAACTAAACGCCATGGTTACCATGACAACACAACCCCATGGTTGCCATGGCAACCCAACCCCATGGTTACCATGGCAACACAACCCCTTGTTTCCCATGGCAACCAAACCCCGTGGTTGCCATGGCAACGCAACCCCATGGTTACCATGGCAACACAACTCCATGGTTCCCATGGCAACACAACCCCGTGGTTGCCATGGCAACCCAACCCCATCGTTTCCATGGGAACACAACCCCATGGTTGCCATGGAAACACTACCCCATGGTTGCCATGGCAACAGAACCCCATAGTTGCCATGGCAACAAAACGCCATGGTTACCATGGCAACACAACCCCATGGTTACCATCGCAACCCAACCCCATAGTTACCATAGCAACCCAACCCCATAGTTACCATGGCAGCACAACCCCATCGTTACCATGGCAACACAACCCCATGGTTGCCATGGCAACACAACCCCATGGTTACCATGGCAACAGAACCCCATAGTTGCCATGGCAACAGAACCCCATAGTTGCCATGGCAACAAAACGCCATGGTTACCATGGCAACAGAACCCCATAGTTGCCATGGCAACCCAACCCCATGGTTACCATGGCAACACAACCCCATGGTTCCCATGGCAACACAACACCGTGGTTGCCATGGCAAGCCAACCCCATCGTTACCATGGCAACACAACCCCATGGTTGCCATGGAAACACTACCCAATGGTTGCCATGGCAACAGAACCCCATAGCTGCCATGGAAACAAAACGCCATGGTTACCATGGCAACACAACCCATGGTTACCATAGCAACACAAACCCATAGTTACCATGGCAACACAACCCCATGTTTGCCATGGAAACACTACCCCATGGTTGCCATGGCAACAGAACCCCATAGTTGCCATGGCAACAATACGCCATGGTTGCCATGGCAACAGAACCCCATAATTGCCATGGCTACAAAACGCCGTGGTTACCATGGCAACACAACCCGATGGTTGCCATGGCAACCCAACCCCATGGTTGCCAAGGCAACTAAACCCCATAGTTTCCATAGCAACACAACCCCATAGTTACCATGGCAACACAACCCCATGGTTTCCATGGCAACCCAACCCCATAGTTGCCATGGCAACTAAACGCCATGGTTACAGTGGCAACCCAACCCCATGGTTACCATGGCAACACAACCCCATGGTTACCACAACAACAACACCGCATGGTTACCGCGGCAACCCAACTGCATGGTTACCACGGCATCTCAACCCAATGGTTGCCATGGCCACTAAACCCCATAGTTTCCACAGCAACACAACCCCGTAGTTACCATGGCAACACAACCCCATCGTTACCATGGCAACACAACCCCATGGTTGCCATGGCAACCCAACCCCATGGTTACCATGGCAACAGAACCCCGTAGCTGCCATGGCAACTAAACGCCATGGTTACCATGGCAACACAACCCCATGGTTCCCATGGCATCCAAACCCCATGGTTACCATGGCAACACAACCCCATGGTTCCCATGGCAACACAACACCGTGGTTGCCATGGCAAGCCAACCCCATCGTTACCATGGCAACACAACCCCATGGTTGCCATGGAAACACTACCCCATGGTTGCCATGGCAACAGAACCCCATAGTTGCCATGGCAAGAAAACGCCATGGTTACCATGGCAACACAACCCATGGTTACCATAGCAACCCAACCCCATAGTTACCATGGCAACACAACCCCATGGTTGCCATGGAAACACTACCCCATGGTTACCATGGCAACAGAACCCCATAGTTGCCATGGCAACAAAACGCCATGGTTTCCATGGCAACAGAACCCCACAATTGCCATGGCTACAAAACGCCGTGGTTGCCATGGCAACACAACCCCATGGTTGCCATGGCAACCCAACCCCATGGTTGCCAAGGCAACTAAACCCCATAGTTTCCAGAGCAACCCAACCCCATAGTTACCATGGCAACACAACCCCATGGTTGCCATGGAAACACTACCCCATGGTTGCCATGGCAACAGAGCCCCATAGTTGCAATGGCAACAATACGCCATGGTTACCATGGCAACACAACCCCATGGTTGCCATGGCAACCCAACCCCATAGTTGCCATGGCAACTAAACGCCATGGTTACCATGGCAACCCAACCCCATGGTTACCATGGACACAGAACCCCATGGTTACCATAGCAACCAAACCCCGTGGTTGCCATGGCAACCCAACCCCATGGTTACCATGGCAACACAACCCCATGGTTACCACAACAACAACACCGCATGGTTACCGCGGCAACCCAATTGCATGGTTACCACGGCATCTCAACCCCACGGTTGCCATGGCAACTAAACCCCATAGTTTCCATAGCAACACAACCCCATAGTTACCATGGCAACACAACCCCATCGTTACCATGGCAACACAAACCCATGGTTGCCATGGCAACCCAAACCCATGGTTACCATGGCAACAGAACCCCGTAGCTGCCATGGCAACTAAACGCCACGGTTACCATGGCAACACAACCCCATGGTTGCCATGGCAACCCAACCCCATTGTTACCATGGCAACACAACCCCATGTTTCCCATGGCAACACAACCCCGTGCTTGCCATGGCAACACAACCACATGGTTACCATGGCAACAGAACCCCATAGTTGCCATGGCAACAAAACGCCATGGTTACCATGGCAACACAACCCCATGGTTCCCATGGCATCCAAACCCCATGGTTACCATGGCAACACAACCCCATGGTTCCCATGGCAACACAACACCGTGGTTGCCATGGCAAGCCAACCCCATCGTTACCATGGCAACACAACCCCATGGTTGCAATGGAAACACTACCCCATGGTTGCCATGGCAACAGAACCCCATAGTTGCCATGGCAACAAAACGCCATGGTTACCATGGCAACACAACCCATGGTTACCATAGCAACCCAACCCCATAGTTACCATGGCAACACAACCCCATGGTTGCCATGGCAACCCAACCCCATGGTTACCATGGCAACACAACCCCATGTTTCCCATGGCAACACAACCCCGTGCTTGCCATGGCAACGCAACCCCATGGTTACCATGGCAACCAAACCCCGTGGTTGGCATGGCAACTCAACACCATGGTTGCCATGGCAACACAACCCCATGGTTCCCATGGCAACACAGCCCCGTGGTTGCCATGGCAACCCAACCCCATCGTTTCCATGGCAACACAACCCCATGGTTGCCATGGACACACTACCCCATGGTTACAATGGCAACAGAACCCCATAGTTGCCATGGCAACAAAACGCCATGGTTACCATGGCAACACAACCCCATGGTTGCCATGGCAACCCAACCCCATGGTTACCATGGCAACACAACCGCATGGTTACCATCGCAAACCAACCCCATAGTTACCATAGAAACCCAACCCCATAGTTACCATGGCAGCACAACCCCATCGTTACCATGGCAACACAACCCCATGGTTGCCATGGCAACCCAACCCCATGGTTACCATGGCAACAGAACCCCATAGTTGCCATGGCAACAAAACGCCATGGTTACCATGGCAACACAACTCCATGGTTGCCATGGCAACCCAACCCCAGGGTTACTATGGCAACACAACCCCATGGTTCCCATGGCAACACAACACCGTGGCTGCCATGGCAAGCCAACCCCATTGGTACCATGGCAACACAACCCCATGGTTGCCATGGAAACACTACCCCATGGTTGCCATTGCAACAGAACCCCATAGTTGCCATGGCAACAAAACGCCATGGTTACCATGGCAACACAACCCATGGTTACCATAGCAACCCAACCCCATAGTTACCATGGCAACACAACCCCATGGTTGCCATGGAAACACTACCCCATGGTTGCCATGGCAACAGAACCCCATAGTTGCCATGGCAACAAAACGCCATGGTTGCCATGGCAACAGAACCCCATAATTGCCATGGCTACAAAACGCCGTGGTTACCATGGCAACACAACCCCATGGTTGCCATGGCAACCCAACCCCATGGTTGCCAAGGCAACTAAACCCCATAGTTTCCAGAGCAACCCAACCCCATAGTTACCATGGCAACACAACCCCATGGTTGCCATGGAAACACTACCCCATGGTTGCCATGGCAACAGAACCCCATAGTTGCAATGGCAACAATACGCCATGGTTACCATGGCAACACAACACCATGGTTGCCATGGCAACCCAACCCCATAGTTGCCATGGCAACTAAACGCCATGGTTACCATGGCAACCCAACCCCATGGTTACCATGGACACAGAACCCCATGGTTACCATAGCAACCAAACCCCGCGGTTGCCATGGCAACCCAACCCCATGGTTACCATGGCAACACAACCCCATGGTTACCACAACAACAACACCGCATGGTTACCACGGCAACCCAATTGCATGGTTACCACGGCATCTCAACCCCACGGTTGCCATGGCAACTAAACCCCATAGTTTCCATAGCAACCCAACCCCATAGTTACCATGGCAACACAACCCCATCGTTACCATGGCAACACAAACCCATGGTTGCCATGGCAACCAAACCCCATGGTTACCATGGCAACAGAACCCCGTAGCTGCCATGGCAACTAAACGCCACGGTTACCATGGCAACACAACCCCATGGTTGCCATGGCAACCCAACCCCATTGTTACCATGGCAACACAACCCCATGTTTCCCATGGCAACACAACCCCGTGCTTGCCATGGCAACACAACCACATGGTTACCATGGCAACAGAACCCCATAGTTGCCATGGCAACAAAACGCCATGGTTACCATGGCAACACAACCCCATGGTTCCCATGGCATCCAAACCCCATGGTTACCATGGCAACACAACCTCATGGTTCCCATGGCAACACAACACCGTGGTTGCCATGGCAAGCCAACCCCATCGTTACCATGGCAACACAGCCCCATGGTTGCCATGGAAACACTACCCCATGGTTGCCATGGCAACAGAACCCCATAGTTGCCATGGCAAGAAAACGCCATGGTTACCATGGCAACACAACCCATGGTTACCATAGCAACCCAACCCCATAGTTACCATGGCAACACAACCCCATGGTTGCCATGGAAACACTACCCCATGGTTACCATGGCAACAGAACCCCATAGTTGCCATGGCAACAAAACGCCATGGTTGCCATGGCAACAGAACCCCATAATTGCCATGGCTACAAAACGCCGTGGTTACCATGGCAACACAACCCCATGGTTGCCATGGCAACCCAACCCCATGGTTGCGAAGGCAACTAAACCCCATAGTTTCCATAGCAACCCAACCCCATAGTTACCATGGCAACACAACCCCATGGTTGCCATGGAAACACTACCCCAAGGTTGCCATGGCAACAGAACCCCATAGTTGCCATGGCAACAATACGCCATGGTTACCATGGCAACACAACCCTATGGTTGCCATGGCAACCCAACCCCATAGTTTCCGTGGCAACTAAACGCCATGGTTACCATGGCAACCCAACCCCATGGTTACCATGGACACAGAACCCCATGGTTACCCTAGCAATCAAACCCCGTGGTTGCCATGGCAACCCAACCCCATGGTTACCATGGCAACACAACCCCATGGTTACCACAACAACAACACCGCATGGTTACCACGGCAACACAACTCCATGGTTACCACGGCATCTCAACCCCATGGTTGCCATGGCAACTAAACCCCATAGTTTCCATAGCAACACAACCCCATAGTTACCATGGCAACACAACCCCATCGTTACCATGGCAACACAACCCCATGGTTGCCATGGCAACCCAAACCCATGGTTACCATGGCAACAGAACGCCGTAGCTGCCATGGCAACTAAACGCCATGGTTACCATGGCAACACAACCCCATGGTTGCCATGGCAACCCATCCCCAGGGTTACCATGGCAACACAACCCCATGTTTCCCATGGCAACACAACCCCGTGCTTGCCATGGCAACGCAACCCCATGGTTACCATGGAAACCAAACCCCGTGGTTGCCATGGCAACGCAACACCATGGTTACCATGGCAACACAACCCCATGGTTCCCATGGCAACACAACCCCGTGGTTGCCATGGCAACCCAACCCCATCGTTTCCATGGCAACACAACCCCATGGTTGCCATGGAAACACTACCCCATGGTTGCCATGGCAACAGAACCCCATAGTTGCCATGGCAACAAAACGCCATGGTTACCATGGCAACACAACCCATGGTTACCATAGCAACCCAACCCCATAGTTACCATGGCAACACAACCGCATGGTTACCATCGCAACCCAACCCCATAGTTACCATAGCAACCCAACCCCATAGTTACCATGGCAGCACAACCCCATCGTTACCATGGCAACACAACCCCATGATTGCCATGGCAACCCAACCCCATGGTTACCATGGCAACAGAATCCCATAGTTGCCATGGCAACAAAACGCCATGGTTACCATGGCAACACAACCCCATGGTTGCCATGGCAACCCAACCCCATGGTTACAATGGCAACACAACCGCATGGTTACCATAGCAACACAACCCCATCGTTACCATGGCAACACAACCCCATGGTTGCCATGGAAACACTACCCCATGGTTGCCATGGCAACAGAAACCCATAGTTGCCATGGCAACAAAACGCCATGGTTGCCATGGAAACAGAACCCCATGGTTGCCATGGCAACAGAAACCCATAGTTGCCATGGCAACAAAACGCCATGGTTACCATGGCAACACAACCCCATGGTTGCCATGGCAACCCAACCCCATGGTTGCCAAGGCAACTAAACCCCATAGTTTCCATAGCAACCGAACCCCATAGTTACCATGGCAACACAACCCCATGGTTGCCATGGAAACACTACCCCATGGTTGCCATGGCAACAGAACCCCATAGTTGCAATGGCAACAATACGCCATGCTTATAATGGCAACACAACCCCATGGTTGCCATGGCAACCCAACCCCATAGTTGCCATGGCAACTAAACGCCATGTTTACCATGGCAACCCAACCCCATGGTTACCATGGACACAGAACCCCATGGTTACCATAGCAACCAATCCCCGTGGTTGCCATGCTAAACCAACCCCATGGTTACCACGGCAACCCAACTGCATGGTTACCACGGCATCTCAACACCATGGTTGCCATGGCAACTAAACCCCATAGTTTCCATAGCAACCCAACCCCATAGTTACCATGGCAGCACAACCCCATCGTTAATATGGAAACACAACCCCATGGTTGCCATGGCAACCCAACCCCATGGTTACCATGGCAACAGAACCCCATTGTTGCCATGGCAACAAAACGCCATGGTTACCATGGCAACACAACCCCATGGTTGCCATGGCAACCCAACCCCATGGTTACCATGGCAACACAACCGCATGGTTACCATCGCAACCCAACCCCATAGTTACCATAGCAACCCAACCCCATAGTTACCATGGCAGCACAACCCCATCGTTACCATGGCAACACAACCCCATGGTTGCCATGGCAACCCAACCCCATGGTTACCATGGCAACAGAACCCCATGGTTACCATGGCAACACAACCGCATGGTTACCATCGCAACCCAACCCCATAGTTACCATGGCAACACAACAACATAGTTACCATGGCAGCACAACCCCATCGTTACCATGGCAACACAACCCCATTGTTGCCATGGAAAGCCAACCCCATAGTTACCATGGCAGCACAACCCCATGGTTGCCATGGCAACACAACCCCATGGTTGCCATGGCAACACAACCCCATAGTTACCATGGCAACACAACCCCATCGTTACCATGGCAGCACAACCCCATAGTTACCATAGCAACCCAACCCCATCGTTAATATGGCAACCCAACCCCATGGTTACCATAGCAACCCAACCCCATGGTTACCATGGCAACACAACCGCATGGTTACCATCGCAACCCAAACACATAGTTACCATGGCAACACAACCCCATAGTTACCATGGCAGCACAACCCCATCGTTACCATGGCAACACAACCCCATGGTTGCCATGGCAACACAACCCCATGGTTGCCATGGCAACCCAACCCCATGGTTACCATGGCAACACAACCCCATGGTTACCATGGCAACACAACCGCATGGTTACCATCGCAACCGAACCCCATAGTAACCATAGCAACCCAACCCCATAGTTACCATGGCAGCACAACCCCATCGTTACCATGGCAACACAACCCCATGGTTGCCATGGCAACCCAACCCCATGGTTACCATGGCAACACAACCGCATGGTTACCATCGCAACCCAACCCCATAGTTACCATAGCAACCCAACCCCATAGTTACCATGGCAACCCAACCCCATGGTTACCATGGCAACACAACCCCATGGTTGCCATGGCAACCCAACCCCATGGTTGCCATGGCAACACAACCCCATGGTTACCATGGCAACACAACCCCATGGTTGCCATGGCAACCCAACCCCATGGTTACCATGGCAACAGAACCCCATAGTTACCATGGCAGCACAACCCCATCGTTACCATGGCAACACAACCCCATGGTTACCATGGCAACACAACCCCATGGTTGCCATGGCAACACAACCCCATGGTTGCCATGGCAACACAACCCCATGGTTGCCATGGCAACCCAACCCCATGGTTGCCATGGCAAGCCAACCCCATGGTTACCATGGCAACAGAACCCCATGGTTACCATGGCAACACAACCGCATGGTTACCATCGCAACCCAACCCCATAGTTACCATGGCAACACAACCCCATAGTTACCATGGCAACACAACCCCATCGTTACCATGGCAACACAACCCCATGGTTGCCATGGCAACCCAAACCCATGGTTACCATGGCAACAGAACGCCGTAGCTGCCATGGCAACTAAACGCCATGGTTACCATGGCAACACAACCCCATGGTTGCCATGGCAACCCATCCCCAGGGTTACCATGGCAACACAACCCCATGTTTCCCATGGCAACACAACCCCGTGCTTGCCATGGCAACGCAACCCCATGGTTACCATGGCAACCAAACCCCGTGGTTGCCATGGCAACGCAACACCATGGTTACCATGGCAACACAACCCCATGGTTCCCATGGCAACACAACCCCGTGGTTGCCATGGCAACCCAACCCCATCGTTTCCATGGCAACACAACCCCATGGTTGCCATGGAAACACTACCCCATGGTTGCCATGGCAACAGAACCCCATAGTTGCCATGGCAACAAAACGCCATGGTTACCATGGCAACACAACCCCATGGTTGCCATGGCAACTCAACCCCATGGTTACCATGGCAACACAACCGCATGGTTACCATCGCAACCCAACCCCATAGTTACCATAGCAACCCAACCCCATAGTTACCATGGCAGCACAACCCCATCGTTACCATGGCAACACAACCCCATGATTGCCATGGCAACCCAACCCCATGGTTACCATGGCAACAGAATCCCATAGTTGCCATGGCAATAAAACGCCATGGTTACCATGGCAACACAACCCCATGGTTGCCATGGCAACCCAACCCCATGGTTACAATGGCAACACAACCGCATGGTTACCATAGCAACCCAACCCCATCGTTACCATGGCAACACAACCCCATGGTTGCCATGGAAACAGTACCCCATGGTTGCCATGGCAACAGAAACCCATAGTTGCCATGGCAACAAAACGCCATGGTTGCCATGGCAACAGAACCCCATGGTTGCCATGGCAACAGAAACCCATAGTTGCCATGGCAACAAAACGCCATGGTTACCATGGCAACACAACCCCATGGTTGCCATGGCAACCCAACCCCATGGTTGCCAAGGCAACTAAACCCCATAGTTTCCATAGCAACCGAACCCCATAGTTACCATGGCAACACAACCCCATGGTTGCCATGGAAACACTACCCCATGGTTGCCATGGCAACAGAACCCCATAGTTGCAATGGCAACAATACGCCATGGTTACCATGGCAACACAACCCCATGGTTTCCATGGCAACCCAACCCCATAGTTGCCATGGCAACTAAACGCCATGTTTACCATGGCAACCCAACCCCATGGTTACCATGGACACAGAACCCCATGGTTACCATAGCAACCAATCCCCGTGGTTGCCATGCTAAACCAACCCCATGGTTACCACGGCAACCCAACCCCATGGTTACCATGGCAACAGAACCCCATTGTTGCCATGGCAACAAAACGCCATGGTTACCATGGCAACACAACCCCATGGTTGCCATGGCAACCCAACCCCATGGTTACCATGGCAACACAACCGCATGGTTACCATCGCAAACCAACCCCATAGTTACCATAGCAACCCAACCCCATAGTTACCATGGCAGCACAACCCCATCGTTACCATGGCAACACAACCCCATGGTTGCCATGGCAACCCAACCCCATGGTTACCATGGCAACACAACCCCATGGTTACCATGGCAACACAACCGCATGGTTACCATCGCAACCCAACCCCATAGTTACCATGGCAACACAACAACATAGTTACCATGGCAGCACAACCCCATCGTTACCATGGCAACACAACCCCATTGTTGCCATGGCAAGCCAACCCCATAGTTACCATGACAGCACAACCCCATGGTTGCCATGGCAACAAAACCCCATGGTTGCCATGGCAACCCAACCCCATAGTTACCATGGCAACACAACCCCATCGTTACCATGGCAGCACAACCCCATAGTTACCATAGCAACCCAACCCCATCGTTAATATGGCAACCCAACCCCATGGTTACCATGGCAACACAACCCCATGGTTACCATGGCAACACAACCGCATGGTTACCATCGCAACCCAAACCCATAGTTACCATGGCAACACAACCCCATAGTTACCATGGCAGCACAACCCCATCGTTACCATGGCAACACAACCCCATGGTTGCCATGGCAACACAACCCCATGGTTGCCATGGCAACCCAACCCCATGGTTACCATGGCAACACAACCCCATGGTTACCATGGCAACACAACCGCATGGTTACCATCGCAACCGAACCCCATAGTAACCATAGCAACCCAACCCCATAGTTACCATGGCAGCACAACCCCATCGTTACCATGGCAACACAACCCCATGGTTGCCATGGCAACCCAACCCCATGGTTACCATGGCAACACAACCGCATGGTTACCATCGCAAACCAACCCCATAGTTACCATAGCAACCCAACCCCATAGTTACCATGGCAACCCAACCCCATGGTTACCATGGCAACACAACCCCATGGTTGCCATGGCAACCCAACCCCATGGTTGCCATGGCAACACAACCCCATGGTTACCATGGCAACACAACCCCATGGTTGCCATGGCAACCCAACCCCATGGTTACCATGGCAACAGAACCCCATAGTTACCATGGCAGCACAACCCCATCGTTACCATGGCAGCACAACCCCATGGTTGCCATGGCAACACAACCCCATGGTTGCCATGGCAACACAACCCCATGGTTGCCATGGCAACCCAACCCCATGGTTGCCATGGCAAGCCAACCCCATAGTTGCCATGGCAACACAACCCCATGGTTACCATGGCAACACAACCCCATGGTTGCCATGGCAAGCCAACCCCATAGTTGCCATGGCAACACAACCCCATGGTTACCATGGCAACACAACCCCATGGTTGTCATGGCAACCCAACCCCATGGTTACCATGGCAACAGAACCCCATAGTTACCATGGCAGCACAACCCCATCGTTACCATGGCAACACAACCCCATGGTTGCCATGGCAACCCAACCCCATGGTTACCATGGCAACAGAACCCCCTAGTTGCCATGGCAACAAAACGCCATGGTTACCATGGCAACACAACCCCATGGTTGCCATGGCAACAGAACCCCATAGTTACCATGGCAACAGAACCCCATGGTTACCATGGCAACACAACCGCATGGTTACCATCGCAACCCAACCCCATAGTTACCATGGCAACACAACCCCATAGTTACCATGGCAGCACAACCCCATCGTTACCATGGCAACACAACCCCATGGTTGCCATGGAAACACTACCCCATGGTTGCCATGGCAACAGAACCCCATAGTTGCCATGGCAACAATACGCCATGGTTACCATGGCAACACAACCCCATGGTTGCCATGGCAAGCCAACCCCATAGTTGCCATGGCAACACAACCCCATGGTTACCATGGCAACACAACCCCATGGTTGTCATGGCAACCCAACCCCATGGTTACCATGGCAACAGAACCCCATAGTTACCATGGCAGCACAACCCCATCGTTACCATGGCAACACAACCCCATGGTTGCCATGGCAACCCAACCCCATGGTTACCATGGCAACAGAACCCCCTAGTTGCCATGGCAACAAAACGCCATGGTTACCATGGCAACACAACCCCATGGTTGCCATGGCAACCCAACCCCATGGTTACCATGGCAACAGAACCCCATGGTTACCATGGCAACACAACCGCATGGTTACCATCGCAACCCAACCCCATAGTTACCATGGCAACACAACCCCATAGTTACCATGGCAGCACAACCCCATCGTTACCATGGCAACACAACCCCATGGTTGCCATGGCAACGCTACCCCATGGTTACCATGGCAAGCCAACCCCATGGTTACCATGGCAACACAACCGCATGGTTACCATCGCAACCCAACCCCATAGTTACCATGGCAGCACAACCCCATCGTTACCATGGCAACACAACCCCATGGTTGCCATGGCAAGCCAACCCCATGGTTACCATGGCAGCACAACCCCATGGTTGCCATGGCAACACAACCCCATGGTTGCCATGGCAACCCAACCCCATAGTTACCATGGCAACACAACCCCATCGTTACCATGGCAGCACAACCCCATAGTTACCATAGCAACCCAACCCCATCGTTACCATGG
The DNA here is from genome assembly GCF_964035555.1 of Netta rufina. Taxonomy (NCBI): domain Eukaryota; kingdom Metazoa; phylum Chordata; class Aves; order Anseriformes; family Anatidae; genus Netta; species Netta rufina. Next base: position 222,633 of record NW_028168888.1, on the reverse strand, counting down.
CAACACAACCCCATGGTTGCCATGGCAAGCCAACCCCATGGTTACCATGGCAGCACAACCCCATGGTTGCCATGGCAACACAACCCCATGGTTGCCATGGCAACCCAACCCCATAGTTACCATGGCAACACAACCCCATCGTTACCATGGCAGCACAACCCCATAGTTACCATAGCAACCCAACCCCATGGTTACCATGGCAACCCAACCCCATGGTTACCATGGCAACACAACCGCATGGTTACCATCGCAACCCAAACCCATAGTTACCATGGCAACACAACCCCATAGTTACCATGGCAGCACAACCCCATCGTTACCATGGCAACACAACCCCATGGTTGCCATGGCAACACAACCCCATGGTTGCCATGGCAACCCAACCCCATGGTTACCATGGCAACCCAACGCCATGGTTACCATGGCAACACAACCGCATGGTTACCATCGCAACCCAACCCCATAGTAACCATAGCAACCCAACCCCATAGTTACCATGGCAGCACAACCCCATCGTTACCATGGCAACACAACCCCATGGTTGCCATGGAAACCCAACCCCATGGTTACCATGGCAACACAACCGCATGGTTACCATCGCAACCCAACCCCATAGTTACCATAGCAACCCAACCCCATAGTTACCATGGCAACACAACCCCATCGTTACCATGGCAACACAACCCCATGGTTGCCATGGCAACCCAACCCCATGGTTTCCATGGCAACAGAACCCCATGGTTACCATGGCAACAGAACACCATAGTTGCCATGGCAACCCAACCCCATGGTTACCATGGCAACACAACCCCATGGTTCCCATGGGAACCCAACCCCATGGTTACCATGGCAACAGAACCCCATATTTACCATGGCAGCACAACCCCATCGTTACCATGGCAACACAACCCCATGGTTGCCATGGCAACCAAACCCCATGGTTACCATGGCAACACAACCCCATGGTTGCCATGGCAACACAACCCCATGGTTGCCATGGCAAGCCAACCCCATGGTTACCATGGCAACACAACCCCATAGTTACCATGGCAGCACAACCCCATCGTTACCATGGCAACACAACCCCATGGTTGCCATGGCAACCCAACCCCATGGTTACCATGGCAACAGAACCCCCTAGTTGCCATGGCAACAAAACGCCATGGTTACCATGGCAACACAACCCCATGGTTGCCATGGCAACCCAACCCCATGGTTGCCATGGCAAGCCAACCCCATAGTTGCCATGGCAACCCAACCCCATGGTTACCATGGCAACACAACCGCATGGTTGCCATGGCAACCCAACCCCATGGTTGCCATGGCAACAAAACGCCATGGTTACCATGGCAGCACAACCCATGGTTACCATAGCATCCCAACCCCATAGTTATCATGGCAACACAACCCCATGGTTGCCATGGAAACACTACCCCATGGTTGCCATGGCAACACAACCCCATGGTTGCCATGGCAACCCAACCCCATGGTTACCATGGCAACTAAACCCCATAGTTTCCATAGCAACCCAACCCCATAGTTACCATGGCAACACCACCCCATGGTTGCCATGGAAACACTACCCCATGGTTGCCATGGCAACAGAACCCCATAGTTGCCATGGCAACAAAACGCCATGGTTGCCATGGCAACAGAACCCCATAGTTGCCATGGCAACAAAACGCCATGGTTACCATGGCAACACAACCCCATGGTTGCCATTGAAACCCAACCCCGTGGTTGCCAAGGCAACTAAACCCCATAGTTTCCATAGCAACCCAACCCCATAGTTACCATGGCAACACCACCCCATGGTTGCCATGGAAACACTACCCCATGGTTGCCATGGAAACACTACCCCATGGTTGCCATGGCAACAGAACCCCATAGTTGCCATGGCAACAAAACGCCATGGTTTCCATGGCAACACAACCCCGTGGTTGCCATGGCAACCCAATCCCATGGTTACCATGGCAACACAACCGCATGGTTACCACAACAACACAACCGCATGGTTACCACGGCAACCCAACTGAATGGTTACCATGGCATCTCAACACCATGGTTGCCATGGCAACTAAACCCCATAGTTTCCATAGCAACCCAACCCCATAGTTACCATGGCAACAGAACCCCATCGTTACCATGGCAACACAACCCCATGGTTGCCATGTCAACCCAACCCCATGGTTGCCAAGGCAACTAAACCCCATAGTTTCCATAGCAACCCAACCCCATAGTTACCATGGCAACACAACCCCATGGTTGCCATGGAAACACTACCCCATGGTTGCCATGGCAACAGAACCCCATAGTTGCCATGGCAACAATACGCCATGGTTACCATGGCAACACAACCCCATGGTTGCCATGGAAACACTACCCCATGGTTGCCATGGCAACAGAACCCCATAGTTGCCATGGCAACAATACGCCATGGTTACCATGGCAACACAACCGCATGGTTACCATCGCAACCCAACCCCATACTTACCATGGCAACACAACCCCATAGTTACCATGGCAGCACAACCCCATCGTTACCATGGCAACACAACCCCATGGTTGCCATGGCAAGCCAACCCCATGGTTACCATGGCAGCACAACCCCATGGTTGCCATGGCAACACAACCCCATGGTTGCCATGGCAACCCAACCCCATAGTTACCATGGCAACACAACCCCATCGTTACCATGGCAGCACAACCCCATAGTTACCATAGCAACCCAACCCCATCGTTACCATGGCAACACAACCCCATGGTTGCCATGGCAAGCCAACCCCATGGTTACCATGGCAGCACAACCCCATGGTTGCCATGGCAACACAACCCCATGGTTGCCATGGCAAGCCAACCCCATAGTTGCCATGGCAACACAACCCCATGGTTACCATGGCAACACAACCCCATGGTTGCCATGGCAACCCAACCCCATGGTTGCCATGGCAAGCCAACCCCATAGTTGCCATGGCAACCCAACCCCATGGTTACCATGGCAACACAACCGCATGGTTGCCATGGCAACCCAACCCCATGGTTGCCATGGCAAGCCAACCCCATAGTTACCATGGCAGCACAACCCCATCGTTACCATGGCAACACAAACCCATGGTTGCCATGGCAACCTAACCCCATGGTTACCATGGCAACAGAACCCCATAGTTGCCATGGCAACAAAACGCCATGGTTACCATGGCAACACAACCCCATAGTTGCCATGGCAACCCAACCCCATGGTTACTATGGCAACAGAACCCCATAGTTGCCATGGCAACACAACCCCATCGTTACCATGGCAACACAACCCCATGGTTGCCATGGCAACCCAACCCCATGGTTACCATGGCAATACAACCCCATGGTTCCCATGGCAACACAACACCGTGGTTGCCATGGCAACAGAACCCCATAGTTGCCATGGCAACCCAACCCCATGGTTACCATGGCAATACAACCCCATGGTTCCCATGGCAACACAACCCCATCGTTACCATGGCAACAGAACCCCATAGTTGCCATGGCAACACAACCCCATGGTTACCATGGCAATACAACCCCATGGTTCCCATGGCAACACAACACCGTGGTTGCCATGGCAAGCCAACCCCATCGTTACCATGGTAACACAACCCCATGGTTGCCATGGAAACACTACCCCATGGTTGCCATGGCAACAGAACCCTATAGTTGCCATGGCAACAAAACGCCATGGTTACCATGGCAACACAACCCATGGTTACCATAGCATCCCAACCCCATAGTTATCATGGCAACACAACCCCATGGTTGCCATGGAAACACTACCCCATGGTTGCCATGGCAACACAACCCCATGGTTGCCATGGCAACCCAACCCCATGGTTACCATGGCAACTAAACCCCATAGTTTCCATAGCAACCCAACCCCATAGTTACCATGGCAACACCACCCCATGGTTGCCATGGAAACACTACCCCATGGTTGCCATGGCAACAGAACCCCATAGTTGCCATGGCAAGAAAACGCCATGGTTGCCATGGCAACAGAACCCCATAGTTGCCATGGCAACAAAACGCCATGGTTACCATGGCAACACAACCCCATGGCTGCCATGGAAACCCAACCCCGAGGTTGCCAAGGCAACTAAACCCCATAGTTTCCATAGCAACCCAACCCCGTGGTTACCATGGCAACACCACCCCATGGTTGCCATGGAAACACTACCCCATGGTTGCCATGGCAACGGAACCCCATGGTTGCCATGGCAACAAAACGCCATGGTTACCATGGCAACACAACCCCGTGGTTGCCATGGCAACCCAATCCCATGGTTACCATGGCAACACAACCGCATGGTTACCACAATAACACAACCGCATGGTTACCACGGCAACCCAACTGAATGGTTACCATGGCATCTCAACACCATGGTTGCCATGGCAACTAAACCCCATAATTTCCATAGCAACCCAACCCCATAGTTACCATGGCAACAGAACCCCATCGTTACCATGGCAACACAACCCCATGGTTGCCATGTCAACCCAACCCCATGGTTGCCAAGGCAACTAAACCCCATAGTTTCCATAGCAACCCAACCCCATAGTTACCATGGCAGCACAACCCCATCGTTACCATGGCAACACAAACCCATGGTTGCCATGGCAACCTAACCCCATGGTTACCATGGCAACAGAACCCCATAGTTGCCATGGCAACAAAACGCCATGGTTACCATGGCAACACAACCCCATAGTTGCCATGGCAACCCAACCCCATGGTTACTATGGCAACAGAACCCCATAGTTGCCATGGCAACACAACCCCATCGTTACCATGGCAACACAACCCCATGGTTGCCATGGCAACCCAACCCCATGGTTACCATGGCAATACAACCCCATGGTTCCCATGGCAACACAACACCGTGGTTGCCATGGCAACAGAACCCCATAGTTGCCATGGCAACCCAACCCCATGGTTACCATGGCAATACAACCCCATGGTTCCCATGGCAACACAACCCCATCGTTACCATGGCAACAGAACCCCATAGTTGCCATGGCAACACAACCCCATGGTTACCATGGCAATACAACCCCATGGTTCCCATGGCAACACAACACCGTGGTTGCCATGGCAAGCCAACCCCATCGTTACCATGGTAACACAACCCCATGGTTGCCATGGAAACACTACCCCATGGTTGCCATGGCAACAGAACCCTATAGTTGCCATGGCAACAAAACGCCATGGTTACCATGGCAACACAACCCATGGTTACCATAGCATCCCAACCCCATAGTTATCATGGCAACACAACCCCATGGTTGCCATGGAAACACTACCCCATGGTTGCCATGGCAACACAACCCCATGGTTGCCATGGCAACCCAACCCCATGGTTACCATGGCAACTAAACCCCATAGTTTCCATAGCAACCCAACCCCATAGTTACCATGGCAACACCACCCCATGGTTGCCATGGAAACACTACCCCATGGTTGCCATGGCAACAGAACCCCATAGTTGCCATGGCAAGAAAACGCCATGGTTGCCATGGCAACAGAACCCCATAGTTGCCATGGCAACAAAACGCCATGGTTACCATGGCAACACAACCCCATGGCTGCCATGGAAACCCAACCCCGAGGTTGCCAAGGCAACTAAACCCCATAGTTTCCATAGCAACACAACCCCGTGGTTACCATGGCAACACCACCCCATGGTTGCCATGGAAACACTACCCCATGGTTGCCATGGCAACGGAACCCCATGGTTGCCATGGCAACAAAACGCCATGGTTACCATGGCAACACAACCCCGTGGTTGCCATGGCAACCCAATCCCATGGTTACCATGGCAACACAACCGCATGGTTACCACAATAACACAACCGCATGGTTACCACGGCAACCCAACTGAATGGTTACCATGGCATCTCAACACCATGGTTGCCATGGCAACTAAACCCCATAATTTCCATAGCAACCCAACCCCATAGTTACCATGGCAACAGAACCCCATCGTTACCATGGCAACACAACCCCATGGTTGCCATGTCAACCCAACCCCATGGTTGCCAAGGCAACTAAACCCCATAGTTTCCATAGCAACCCAACCCCATAGTTACCATGGCAACACAACCCCATGATTGCCATGGAAACACTACCCCATGGTTGCCATGGCAACAGAACCCCATAGTTGCCATGGCAACAATACGCCATGGTTACCATGGCAACACAACCCCATGGTTGCCATGGCAACCCAACCCCATAGTTGCCATGGCAACTAAATGCCATGGTTACCATGGCAACCCAACCCCATGGTTACCATGGACACAGAACCCCATGGTTACCATAGCAACCAAACCCCGTGGTTGCCATGGCAACCCAACCCCATGGTTACCATGGCAACACAACCCCATGGTTACCACAAAAACAACACCGCATGGTTACCACGGGAACCCAACTGCATGGTTACCATGGCAACAGAACCGCATGGTTACCATCGCAACCCAACCCCATAGTTACCATAGCAACCCAACCCCATAGTTACCATGGCAACACAACCCCATCGTTACCATGGCAACACAACCCCATGGTTTCCATGGCAACCCAACCCCATGGTTGCCATGGCAACACAACCCCATGGTTACCATGGCAAGCCAACCCCATAGTTGCCATGGCAACACAACCCCATGGTTACCATGGCAACACAACCCCATGGTTGCCATGGCAACCCAACCCCATGGTTGCCATGGCAACACAACCCCATGGTTACCATGGCAACACAACCCCATGGTTGCCATGGCAACCCAACCCCATGGTTACCATGGCAACAGAACCCCATAGTTACCATGGCAACCCAACCCCATGGTTACCATGGAAACACAACCCCATGGTTACCATTGCAACACAACCCCATGGTTCCCATGGCAACACAACACCGTGGTTGCCATGGCAAGCCAACCCCATCGTTACCATGGCAACACAACCCCATGGTTGCCATGGAAACATTACCCCATGGTTGCCATGGCAACAGAACCCCATGGCTGCCATGGCAAACCAACCCCATGGTTACCATGGCAACTCAACCCCATGGTTGCCATGGAAACACTACCCCATGGTTGCCATGGCAACAGAACCCCATAGTTGCCATGGCAACAAAACGCCATGGTTACCATGGCAACACAACCCCATGGTTACCACAACAACAACACCGCATGGTTACCGCGGCAATCCAACTGCATGGTTACCACGGCATCTCAACCCCATGGTTGCCATGGCAACTAAACCCCATAGTTTCCATAGCAACCCAACCCCATAGTTACCATGGCAACACAACCCCATCCTTACCATGGCAACACAACCCCATGGTTGCCATGGCAACCCAACCCCATGGTTACCATGGCAACAGAACCCCGTGGCTGCCATGGCAACTAAACGACATGGTTACCATGGCAACACAACCCCATGGTTGCCATGGCAACCCAACCCCACGGTTACCATGGCAACACAACCCCATGTTTCCCATGGCAACACAACCCCGTGCTTGCCATGGCAACGCAACCCCATGGTTACCATGGCAACCAAACCCCGTGGTTGCCATGGCAACGCAACACCATGGTTACCATGGCAACACAACCACATGGTTCCCATGGAAACACAACCCCATGGTTACCATTGCAACACAACCCCATGGTTCCCATGGCAACACAACACCGTGGTTGCCATGGCAAGCCAACCCCATCGTTACCATGGCAACACAACCCCATGGTTGCCATGGAAACACTACCCCATGGTTGCCATGGCAACAGAACCCCATAGTTGCCATGGCAACAAAACGCCATGGTTACCATGGCAACACAACCCATGGTTACCATAGCAACCCAACCCCATAGTTACCATGGCAACACAACCCCATGGTTGCCATGGAAACACTACCCCATGGTTGCCATGGCAACAGAACCCCATAGTTGCCATGGCAACAAAACGCCATGGTTGCCATGGCAACAGAACCCCATAATTGCCATGGCTACAAAACGCCGTGGTTGCCATGGCAACACAAACCCATGGTTGCCATGGCAGCACAACCCCATGGTTGCCAAGGCAACTAAACCCCATAGTTTCCATAGCAACCCAACCCCATAGTTACCATGGCAACACAACCCCATGGTTGCCATGGAAACACTACCCCATGGTTGCCATGGCAACAGAACCCCATAGTTGCCATGGCAACAATACGCCATGGTTACCATGGCAACACAACCCCATGGTTGCCATGGCAACTAAACGCCATGGTTACCATGGCAACACAACCCCATGGTTACCATGGCAACACAACCCCATGGTTCCCATGGCAACACAACCCCGTGGTTGCCATGGAAACACAACCCCGTGCTTGCCATGGCAACGCAACCCCATGGTTACCATGGCAACCAAACCCCGTGGTTGCCATGGCAACGCAACACCATGGTTACCATGGCAACACAACCCCATGGTTCCCATGGCAACACAACCCCGTGGTTGCCATGGCAACCCAACCCCATCGTTTCCATGGCAACACAACCCCATGGTTGCCATGGAAACACTACCCCATGGTTGCCATGGCAACAGAACCCCATAGTTGCAATGGCAACAAAACGCCATGGTTACCATGGCAACACAACCCCATGGTTACCATGGCAACCCAACCCCATGGTTCCCATGGCAACTAAACCCCATAGTTTCCATAGCAACCCAACCCCATAGTTACCATGGCAACACCACCCCATGGTTGCCATGGAAACACCACCCCATGGTTGCCATGGCAACAGAACTCCATAGTTGCCATGGCAACAAAACGCCATGGTTGCCATGGCAACAGAACCCCATAGTTGCCATGGCAACCCAACCCCATGGTTGCCAAGGCAACTAAACCCCATAGTTTCCATAGCAACCCAACCCCATAGTTACCATGGCAACACCACTCCATGGTTGCCATGGAAACACTACCCCATTGTTGCCATGGCAACAGAACCCCATAGTTGCCATGGCAACAAAACGCCATGGTTACCATGGCAACACAACCCCATGGTTGCCATGGCAACCCAACCCCATGGTCACCATGGCAACACAACCCCATGGTTCCCATGGCAACACAACACCGTGGTTGCCATGGCAAGCCAACCCCATCGTTACCATGGCAACACAACCCCATGGTTGCCATGGAAACACTACCCCATGGTTGCCATGGCAACAGAACCCCATAGTTGCCATGGCAACAAAACGCCATGGTTACCATGGCAACACAACCCATGGTTACCATAGCATCCCAACCCCATAGTTACCATGGCAACACAACCCCATGGTTGCCATGGAAACACTACCCCATGGTTGCCATGGCAACAGAATCCCATTGTTGCCATGGTAACAAAACGCCATGGTTGCCATGGCAACAGAACCCCATAATTGCCACGGCTACAAAACGCCGTGGTTGCCATGGCAACACAACCCATGGTTACCATAGCATCCCAACCCCATAGTTACCATGGCAACACAACCCCATGGTTGCCATGGAAACACTACCCCATGGTTGCCATGGCAACAGAATCCCATTGTTGCCATGGTAACAAAACGCCATGGTTACCATGGACACAGAACCCCATGGTTACCATAGCAACCAAACCCCGTGGTTGCCATGGCAACCCAACCCCATGGTTACCATGGCAACACAACCCCATGGTTACCACAACAACAACACCGCATGGTTACCACGGCAACCCAACTGCATGGTTACCACGGCATCTCAACCCCACGGTTGCCATGGCAACTAAACCCCATAGTTTCCATAGCAACACAACCCCATAGTTACCATGGCAACACAACCCCATCGTTACCATGGCAACACAACCCCATGGTTGCCATGGCAACAGAACCCCGTAGCTGCCATGGCAACTAAACGCCATGGTTACCATGGCAACACAACCCCATGGTTCCCATGGCAACCCAACCCCATGGCTACCATGGCAACACAACCCCATGTTTCCCATGGCAACACAACCCCGTGCTTGCCATGGCAACCCAACCCCATCGTTTCCATGGCAACACAACCCCATGGTTGCCATGGAAACACTACCCCATGGTTGCCATGGCAACAGAACCCCATAGTTGCCATGGTAACAAAACGCCATGGTTACCATGGCAACACAACCCCATGGTTGCCATGGCAACCCAACCCCATGGTTACCATGGCAACTAAACCCCATAGTTTCCATAGCAACCCAACCCCATAGTTACCATGGCAACACCACCCCATGGTTGCCATGGAAACACTACCCCATGGTTGCCATGGCAACAGAACCCCATAGTTGCCATGGCAGCAAAACGCCATGGTTGCAATGGCAACAGAACCCCATAGTTGCCATGGCAACAAAACGCCATGGTTACCATGGCAACACAACCCCATGGTTGCCATGGCAACCCAACCCCATGGTTGCCAAGGCAACTAAACCCCATAGTTTACATAGCAACCCAACCCCATAGTTACCATGGCAACACCACCCCATGGTTGCCATGGAAACACTACCCCATGGTTGCCATGGCAACAGAACCCCATGGTTGCCATGGCAACAAAACGCCATGGTTACCATGGCAACACAACCCCGTGGTTGCCATGGCAACAGAACCCCATGGTTGCCATGGCAACAAAACGCCATGGTTACCATGGCAACACAACCGCATGGTTACCACAACAACACAACCGCATGGTTACCACGGCAACCCAACTGAATGGTTACCATGGCATCTCAACACCATGGTTGCCATGGCAACTAAACCCCATAGTTTCCATAGCAACCCAACCCCATAGTTACCATGGCAACAGAACCGCATCGTTACCATGGCAACACAACCCCATGGTTGCCATGGCAACACAACCCCATGGTTCCCAAGGCAACTAAACCCCATAGTTTCCATAGCAACCCAACCCCATAGTTACCATGGCAACACAACCCCATGGTTGCCATGGAAACACTACCCCATGGTTGCCATGGCAACAGAACCCCATAGTTGCCATGGCAACAATACGCCATGGTTACCATGGCAACACAACCCCATGGTTACCATGGCAACACAACCCCATGGTTGCCATGGCAACCCAACCCCATGGTTACCATGGCAACAGAACCCCGTAGCTGCCATGGCAACTAAACGCCATGGTTACCATGGCAACACAACCCCATGGTTGCCATGGCAACCCAACCCCATGGTTACCATGGCAACTAAACCCCATAGTTTCCATAGCAACCCAACCCCATAGTTACCATGGCAACACCACCCCATGGTTGCCATGGAAACACTACCCCATGGTTGCCATGGCAACAGAACCCCATAGTTGCCATGGCAGGAAAACGCCATGGTTGCAATGGCAACAGAACCCCATAGTTGCCATGGCAACAAAACGCCATGGTTACCATGGCAACACAACCCCATGGTTGCCATGGCAACCCAACCCCATGGCTGCCAAGGCAACTAAACCCCATAGTTTACATAGCAACCCAACCCCATAGTTACCATGGCAACACCACCCCATGGTTGCCATGGAAACACTACCCCATGGTTGCCATGGCAACAGAACCCCATGGTTGCCATGGCAACAAAACGCCATGGTTACCATGGCAACACAACCCCGTGGTTGCCATGGCAACAGAACCCCATGGTTGCCATGGCAACAAAACGCCATGGTTACCATGGCAACACAACCGCATGGTTACCACAACAACACAACCGCATGGTTACCACGGCAACCCAACTGAATGGTTACCATGGCATCTCAACACCATGGTTGCCATGGCAACTAAACCCCATAGTTTCCATAGCAACCCAACCCCATAGTTACCATGGCAACAGAACCCCATCGTTACCATGGCAACACAACCCCATGGTTGCCATGGCAACACAACCCCATGGTTCCCAAGGCAACTAAACCCCATAGTTTCCATAGCAACCCAACCCCATAGTTACCATGGCAACACAACCCCATGGTTGCCATGGAAACACTACCCCATGGTTGCCATGGCAACAGAACCCCATAGTTGCCATGGAAACACTACCCCATGGTTGCCATGGCAACACAACCCCATGGTTACCATGGACACAGAACCCCATGGTTACCATAGCAACCAAACCCCGTGGTTGCCATGGCAACCCAACACCATGGTTACCACGGCAACCCAACTGCATGGTTACCACGGCATCTCAACCCCATTGTTCCCATGGCAACACAACTCCATGGTTGCCATGGAAACACTACCCCATGGTTACCATGGCAACAGAACCCCGTAGCTGCCATGGTAACTAAACGCCATGGTTACCATGGCAACACAACCCCATGGTTGCCATGGCAACCCAACCCCATGGTTACCATGGCAACACAACCCCATGTTTCCCATGGCAACACAACCCCGTGCTTACCATGGCAACGCAACCCCATGGTTACCATGGCAACCAAACCCCGGGGTTGCCATGGCAACGCAACACCATGGTTACCATGGCAACACAACCCCATGGTTCCCATGGCAACACAACCCCGTGGTTGCCATGGCAACACAACCCCATCGTTTCCATGGCAACACAACCCCATGGTTGCCATGGAAACACTACCCCATGGTTGCCATGGCAACAGAACCCCATAGTTGCCATGGCAACAAAACGCCATGGTTACCATGGCAACACAACCCCATGGTTGCCATGGCAACCCAACCCCATGGTTACCATGGCAACTAAACCCCATAGTTTCCATAGCAACCCAACCCCATAGTTACCATGGCAACACCACCCCATGGTTGCCATGGAAACACTACCCCATGGTTACCATGGCAACAGAACCCCGTAGCTGCCATGGCAACTAAACGCCATGGTTACCATGGCAACACAACCCCATGGTTGCCATGGCAACCCAACCCCATGGTTACCATGGCAACTAAACCCCATAGTTTCCATAGCAACCCAACCCCATAGTTACCATGGCAACACCACCCCATGGTTGCCATGGAAACACTACCCCATGGTTGCCATGGCAACAGAACCCCATAGTTGCCATGGCAGCAAAACGCCATGGTTGCAATGGCAACAGAACCCCATAGTTGCCATGGCAACAAAACGCCATGGTTACCATGGCAACACAACCCCATGGTTGCCATGGCAACCCAACCCCATGGCTGCCAAGGCAACTAAACCCCATAGTTTACATAGCAACCCAACCCCATGGTTACCATGGCAACACCACCCCATGGTTGCCATGGAAACACTACCCCATGGTTGCCATGGCAACAGAACCCCATGGTTGCCATGGCAACAAAACGCCATGGTTACCATGGCAACACAACCCCGTGGTTGCCATGGCAACAGAACCCCATGGTTGCCATGGCAACAAAACGCCATGGTTACCATGGCAACACAACCGCATGGTTACCACAACAACACAACCGCATGGTTACCACGGCAACCCAACTGAATGGTTACCATGGCATCTCAACACCATGGTTGCCATGGCAACTAAACCCCATAGTTTCCATAGCAACCCAACCCCATAGTTACCATGGCAACAGAACCGCATCGTTACCATGGCAACACAACCCCATGGTTGCCATGGCAACACAACCCCATGGTTCCCAAGGCAACTAAACCCCATAGTTTCCATAGCAACCCAACCCCATAGTTACCATGGCAACACAACCCCATGGTTGCCATGGAAACACTACCCCATGGTTGCCATGGCAACAGAACCCCATAGTTGCCATGGAAACACTACCCCATGGTTGCCATGGCAACACAACCCCATGGTTACCATGGACACAGAACCCCATGGTTACCATAGCAACCAAACCCCGTGGTTGCCATGGCAACCCAACACCATGGTTACCACGGCGACCCAACTGCATGGTTACCACGGCATCTCAACCCCATTGTTCCCATGGCAACACAACCCCATGGTTGCCATGGAAACACTACCCCATGGTTACCATGGCAACAGAACCCCGTAGCTGCCATGGTAACTAAACGCCATGGTTACCATGGCAACACAACCCCATGGTTGCCATGGCAACCCAACCCCATGGTTACCATGGCAACACAACCCCATGTTTCCCATGGCAACACAACCCCGTGCTTACCATGGCAACGCAACCCCATGGTTACCATGGCAACCAAACCCCGGGGTTGCCATGGCAACGCAACACCATGGTTACCATGGCAACACAACCCCATGGTTCCCATGGCAACACAACCCCGTGGTTGCCATGGCAACACAACCCCATCGTTTCCATGGCAACACAACCCCATGGTTGCCATGGAAACACTACCCCATGGTTGCCATGGCAACAGAACCCCATAGTTGCCATGGCAACAAAACGCCATGGTTACCATGGCAACACAACCCCATAGTTTCCATAGCAACCCAACCCCATAGTTACCATGGCAACACCACCCCATGGTTGCCATGGAAACACTACCCCATGGTTGCCATGGCAACAGAACCCCATAGTTGCCATGGCAACAAAACGCCATGGTTGCCATGGCAACAGAACCCCATAGTTGCCATGGCAACAAAACGCCATGGTTACCATGGCAACACAACCCCATGGTTGCCATGGCAACCCAACCCCATGGTTGCCAAGGCAACTAAACCCCATAGTTTCCATAGCAACCCAACCCCATAGTTACCATGGCAACACCACCACATGGTTGCCATGGAAACACTACCCCATGGTTGCCATGGAAACACTACCCCATGGTTGCCATGGCAACAGAACCCCATAGCTGCCATGGCAACAAAACGCCATGGTTACCATGGCAACCAAACCCCGTGGTTGCCATGGCAACCCAACCCCATGGTTACCATGGCAACACAACCCCATGGTTACCACAAAAACAACACCGCATGGTTACCACGGGAACCCAACTGCATGGTTACCATGGCAACAGAACCGCATGGTTACCATCGCAACCCAACCCCATAGTTACCATAGCAACCCAACCCCATAGTTACCATGGCAACACAACCCCATCGTTACCATGGCAACACAACCCCATGGTTTCCATGGCAACCCAACCCCATGGTTGCCATGGCAACACAACCCCATGGTTACCATGGCAAGCCAACCCCATAGTTGCCATGGCAACACAACCCCATGGTTACCATGGCAACACAACCCCATGGTTGCCATGGCAACCCAACCCCATGGTTCCCATGGCAACACAACCCCATGGTTGCCATGGCAACCCAACCCCATGGTTACCATGGCAACAGAACCCCATAGTTACCATGGCAACCCAAACCCATGGTTACCATGGAAACACAACCCCATGGTTACCATTGCAACACAACCCCATGGTTCCCATGGCAACACAACACCGTGGTTGCCATGGCAAGCCAACCCCATCGTTACCATGGCAACACAACCCCATGGTTGCCATGGAAACATTACCCCATGGTTGCCATGGCAACAGAACCCCATGGCTGCCATGGCAAACCAACCCCATGGTTACCATGGCAACACAACCCCATGGTTGCCATGGAAACACTACCCCATGGTTGCCATGGCAACAGAACCCCATAGTTGCCATGGCAACAAAACGCCATGGTTACCATGGCAACACAACCCCATGGTTACCAGAACAACAACACCGCATGGTTACCGCGGCAATCCAACTGCATGGTTACCACGGCATCTCAACCCCATGGTTGCCATGGCAACTAAACCCCATAGTTTCCATAGCAACCCAACCCCATAGTTACCATGGCAACACAACCCCATCCTTACCATGGCAACACAACCCCATGGTTGCCATGGCAACCCAACCCCATGGTTACCATGGCAACAGAACCCCGTGGCTGCCATGGCAACTAAACGACATGGTTACCATGGCAACACAACCCCATGGTTGCCATGGCAACCCAACCCCACGGTTACTATGGCAACACAACCCCATGTTTCCCATGGCAACACAACCCCGTGCTTGCCATGGCAACGCAACCCCATGGTTACCATGGCAACCAAACCCCGTGGTTGCCATGGCAACGCAACACCATGGTTACCATGGCAACACAACCACATGGTTCCCATGGAAACACAACCCCATGGTTACCATTGCAACACAACCCCATGGTTCCCATGGCAACACAACACCGTGGTTGCCATGGCAAGCCAACCCCATCGTTACCATGGCAACACAACCCCATGGTTGCCATGGAAACACTACCCCATGGTTGCCATGGCAACAGAACCCCATAGTTGCCATGGCAACAAAACGCCATGGTTACCATGGCAACACAACCCATGGTTACCATAGCAACCCAACCCCATAGTTACCATGGCAACACAACCCCATGGTTGCCATGGAAACACTACCCCATGGTTGCCATGGCAACAGAACCCCATAGTTGCCATGGCAACAAAACGCCATGGTTGCCATGGCAACAGAACCCCATAATTGCCATGGCTACAAAACGCCGTGGTTGCCATGGCAACACAAACCCATGGTTGCCATGGCAGCACAACCCCATGGTTGCCAAGGCAACTAAACCCCATAGTTTCCATAGCAACCCAACCCCATAGTTACCATGGCAACACAACCCCATGGTTGCCATGGAAACACTACCCCATGGTTGCCATGGCAACAGAACCCCATAGTTGCCATGGCAACAATACGCCATGGTTACCATGGCAACACAACCCCATGGTTGCCATGGCAACTAAACGCCATGGTTACCATGGCAACCCAACCCCATGGTTACCATGGCAACACAACCCCATGGTTCCCATGGCAACACAACCCCGTGGTTGCCATGGAAACACAACCCCGTGCTTGCCATGGCAACGCAACCCCATGGTTACCATGGCAACCAAACCCCGTGGTTGCCATGGCAACGCAACACCATGGTTACCATGGCAACACAACCCCATGGTTCCCATGGCAACACAACCCCGTGGTTGCCATGGCAACCCAACCCCATCGTTTCCATGGCAACACAACCCCATGGTTGCCATGGAAACACTACCCCATGGTTGCCATGGCAACAGAACCCCATAGTTGCAATGGCAACAAAACGCCATGGTTACCATGGCAACACAACCCCATGGTTGCCATGGCAACCCAACCCCATGGTTACCATGGCAACTAAACCCCATAGTTTCCATAGCAACCCAACCCCATAGTTACCATGGCAACACCACCCCATGGTTGCCATGGAAACACTACCCCATGGTTGCCATGGCAACAGAACTCCATAGTTGCCATGGCAACAAAACGCCATGGTTGCCATGGCAACAGAACCCCATAGTTGCCATGGCAACCCAACCCCATGGTTGCCAAGGCAACTAAACCCCATAGTTTCCATAGCAACCCAACCCCATAGTTACCATGGCAACACCACTCCATGGTTGCCATGGAAACACTACCCCATTGTTGCCATGGCAACAGAACCCCATAGTTGCCATGGCAACAAAACGCCATGGTTACCATGGCAACACAACCCCATGGTTGCCATGGCAACCCAACCCCATGGTTCCCATGGCAACACAACACCGTGGTTGCCATGGCAAGCCAACCCCATCGTTACCATGGCAACACAACCCCATGGTTGCCATGGAAACACTACCCCATGGTTGCCATGGCAACAGAACCCCATAGTTGCCATGGCAACAAAACGCCATGGTTACCATGGCAACACAACCCATGGTTACCATAGCATCCCAACCCCATAGTTACCATGGCAACACAACCCCATGGTTGCCATGGAAACACTACCCCATGGTTGCCATGGCAACAGAATCCCATTGTTGCCATGGTAACAAAACGCCATGGTTGCCATGGCAACAGAACCCCATAATTGCCACGGCTACAAAACGCCGTGGTTGCCATGGCAACACAACCCCATGGTTGCCATGGCAACACAACCCCATGGTTGCCAAAGCAACTAAACCCCATAGTTTCCATAGCAACCCAACCCCATAGTTACCATGGCAACACAACCCCATCCTTACCATGGCAACACAACCCCATGGTTGCCATGGCAACCCAACCCCATAGTTGCAATGGCAACAATACGCCATGGCTACCATGGCAACACAACCCCATGGT
Source organism: Netta rufina (assembly GCF_964035555.1). Classification (NCBI taxonomy): domain Eukaryota; kingdom Metazoa; phylum Chordata; class Aves; order Anseriformes; family Anatidae; genus Netta; species Netta rufina. Next base: position 204,524 of record NW_028168888.1, on the reverse strand, counting down.
TTCCATGGCAACCCAACCCCATAGTTGGCATGGTAACTAAACGCCATGGTTACCATGGCAACCCAACCCCATGGTTACCATGGACACAGAACCCCATGGTTACCATAGCAACCAAACCCCGTGGTTGCCATGGCAACCCAACCCCATGGTTACCATGGCAACACAACCCCATGGTTACCACAACAACAACACCGCATGGTTACCACGGCAACCCAACTGCATGGTTACCACGGCATCTCAACCCCACGGTTGCCAAGGCAACTTATCCCCATAGTTTCCATAGCAACACAACCCCATAGTTACCATGGCAACACAACCCCATCGTTACCATGGCAACACAACCCCATGGTTGCCATGGCAACAGAACCCCGTAGCTGCCATGGCAACTAAACGCCATGGTTACCATGGCAACACAACCCCATGGTTCCCATGGCAACCCAACCCCATGGTTACCATGGCAACACAACCCCATGTTTCCCATGGCAACACAACCCCGTGCTTGCCATGGCAACCCAACCCCATCGTTTCCATGGCAACACAACCCCATGGTTGCCATGGAAACACTACCCCATGGTTGCCATGGCAACAGAACCCCATAGTTGCCATGGTAACAAAACGCCATGGTTACCATGGCAACATAACCCCATGGTTGCCATGGCAACCCAACCCCATGGTTACCATGGCAACTAAACCCCATAGTTTCCATAGCAACCCAACCCCATAGTTACCATGGCAACACCACCCCATGGTTGCCATGGAAACACTACCCCATGGTTGCCATGGCAACAGAACCCCATAGTTGCCATGGCAGCAAAACGCCATGGTTGCAATGGCAACAGAACCCCATAGTTGCCATGGCAACAAAACGCCATGGTTACCATGGCAACACAACCCCATGGTTGCCATGGCAACCCAACCCCATGGTTGCCAAGGCAACTAAACCCCATAGTTTACATAGCAACCCAACCCCATAGTTACCATGGCAACACCACCCCATGGTTGCCATGGAAACACTACCCCATGGTTGCCATGGCAACAGAACCCCATGGTTGCCATGGCAACAAAACGCCATGGTTACCATGGCAACACAACCCCGTGGTTGCCATGGCAACAGAACCCCATGGTTGCCATGGCAACAAAACGCCATGGTTACCATGGCAACACAACCGCATGGTTACCACAACAACACAACCGCATGGTTACCACGGCAACCCAACTGAATGGTTACCATGGCATCTCAACACCATGGTTGCCATGGCAACTAAACCCCATAGTTTCCATAGCAACCCAACCCCATAGTTACCATGGCAACAGAACCCCATCGTTACCATGGCAACACAACCCCATGGTTGCCATGGCAACACAACCCCATGGTTCCCAAGGCAACTAAACCCCATAGTTTCCATAGCAACCCAACCCCATAGTTACCATGGCAACACAACCCCATGGTTGCCATGGAAACACTACCCCATGGTTGCCATGGCAACAGAACCCCATAGTTGCCATGGAAACACTACCCCATGGTTGCCATGGCAACACAACCCCATGGTTACCATGGACACAGAACCTCATGGTTACCATAGCAACCAAACCCCGTGGTTGCCATGGCAACCCAACACCATAGTTACCACGGCAACCCAACTGCATGGTTACCACGGCATCTCAACCCCATTGTTCCCATGGCAACACAACCCCATGGTTGCCATGGAAACACTACCCCATGGTTACCATGGCAACAGAACCCCGTAGCTGCCATGGTAACTAAACGCCATGGTTACCATGGCAACACAACCCCATGGTTGCCATGGCAACCCAACCCCATGGTTACCATGGCAACACAACCCCATGTTTCCCATGGCAACACAACCCCGTGCTTACCATGGCAACGCAACCCCATGGTTACCATGGCAACCAAACCCCGGGGTTGCCATGGCAACGCAACACCATGGTTACCATGGCAACACAACCCCATGGTTCCCATGGCAACACAACCCCGTGGTTGCCATGGCAACACAACCCCATCGTTTCCATGGCAACACAACCCCATGGTTGCCATGGAAACACTACCCCATGGTTGCCATGGCAACAGAACCCCATAGTTGCCATGGCAACAAAACGCCATGGTTACCATGGCAACACAACCCCATGGTTGCCATGGCAACCCAACCCCATGGTTACCATGGCAACTAAACCCCATAGTTTCCATAGCAACCCAACCCCATAGTTACCATGGCAACACCACCCCATGGTTGCCATGGAAACACTACCCCATGGTTGCCATGGCAACAGAACCCCATAGTTGCCATGGCAACAAAACGCCATGGTTGCCATGGCAACAGAACCCCATAGTTGCCATGGCAACAAAACGCCATGGTTACCATGGCAACACAACCCCATGGTTGCCATGGCAACCCAACCCCATGGTTGCCAAGGCAACTAAACCCCATAGTTTCCATAGCAACCCAACCCCATAGTTACCATGGCAACACCACCACATGGTTGCCATGGAAACACTACCCCATGGTTGCCATGGAAACACTACCCCATGGTTGCCATGGCAACAGAACCCCATAGCTGCCATGGCAACAAAACGCCATGGTTACCATGGCAACACAACCCATGGTTACCATAGCAACCCAACCCCATAGTTACCATGGCAACAAAACCCCATGGTTGCCATGGAAACACTACCCCATGGTTGCCATGGCAACAGAACCCCATAGTTGACATGGCAAAAAAACGCCATGGTTGCCATGGCAACAGAACCCCATAATTGCCATGGCTACAAAACGCCGTGGTTACCATGGCAACACAACCCCATGGTTGCCATGTCAACCCAACCCCATGGTTGCCAAGGCAACTAAACCCCATAGTTTCCATAGCAACCCAACCCCATAGTTACCATGGCAACACAACCCCATGGTTGCCATGGAAACACTACCCCATGGTTGCCATGGCAACAGAACCCCATAGTTGCCATGGCAACAATACGCCATGGTTACCATGGCAACACAACCCCATGGTTGCCATGGCAACCCAACCCCATAGTTGCCATGGCAACTAAACGCCATGGTTACCATGGCAACCCAACCCCATGGTTACCATGGACACAGAACCCCATGGTTACCATAGCAACCAAACCCCGTGGTTGCCATGGCAACCCAACCCCATGGTTACCATGGCAACACAACCCCATGGTTACCACAAAAACAACACCGCATGGTTACCACGGGAACCCAACTGCATGGTTACCATGGCAACACAACCGCATGGTTAACATCGCAACCCAACCCCATAGTTACCATAGCAACCCAACCCCATAGTTACCATGGCAACACAACCCCATGGTTGCCATGGCAACACAACCCCATGGTTACCATGGCAAGCCAACCCCATAGTTGCCATGGCAACACAACCCCATGGTTACCATGGCAACACAACCCCATGGTTGCCATGGCAACCCAACCCCATGGTTGCCATGGCAACACAACCCCATGGTTACCATGGCAACACAACCCCATGGTTGCCATGGCAACACAACCCCATAGTTACCATGGCAACAGAACCCCATAGTTACCATGGCAGCACAACCCCATCGTTACCATGGCAACACAACCCCATGGCTGCCATGGCAAACCAACCCCATGGTTACCATGGCAACACAACCCCATAGTTGCCATGGCAACAAAACGCCATGGTTACCATGGCAACACAACCCCATGGTTACCATGGCAACAGAACCCCATAGTTACCATGGCAACACAGCCCCATGGTTACCATGGCAACAGAACCCCATAGTTGCCATGGCAACCCAACCCCATGGTTACCATGGCAACAGAACCCCATAGTTGCCATGGCAACAAAACGCCATGGTTACCATGGCAACACAACCCCATGGTTGCCATTGGAACAAAACCCCATGGTTGCCATGGCAAGCCAACCCCATAGTTGCCATGGCAACACAACCCCATGGTTACCATGGCAACACAACCCCATGGTTGCCATGGCAACCCCACCCCATGGTTGCCATGGCAAGCCAACCCCATAGTTACCATGGCAGCACAAACCCATCGTTACCATGGCAACACAACCCCATGGTTGCCATGGCAACCCAACCCCATGGTTACCATGGCAACAGAACCCCATAATTGCCATGGCAACAAAACGCCATGGTTACCATGGCAACAGAACCCCATAGTTGCCATGGCAACCCAACCCCATGGTTACCATGGCAACACAACGCCATGGTTGCCATGGCAACCCAACCCCATAGTTACCATGGCAACACAACCCCATGGTTCCCATGGCAACACAACACCGTGGTTGCCATGGCAAGCCAACCCCATAGATACCATGGCAACACAACCCCATGGTTGCCATGGAAACACTACCCCATGGTTGCCATGGCAACAGAACCCCATAGTTGCCATGGCAACAAAACGCCATGGTTACCATGGCAACACAACCCATGGTTACCATAGCAACCCAACCCCATAGTTATCATGGCAACACAACCCCATGGTTGCCATGGAAACACTACCCCATGGTTACCATGGCAACAGAACCCCATAGTTGCCATGGCAACAAAACACCATGGTTGCCATGGCAACAGAACCCCGTAGCTGCCATGGCAACTAAACGCCATGGTTACCATGGCAACACAACCCCATGGTTCCCATGGCAACCCAACCCCATGGTTACCATGGCAACACAACCCCATGGTTCCCATGGCAACACAACCCCGTGGTTGCCATGGCAACCCAACCCCATGGTTACCATGGCAACCAAACCCCGTGGTTGCCATGGCAACACAACCCCATCGTTTCCATGGCAACACAACCCCATGGTTGCCATGGAAACACTACCCCATGGTTGCCATGGCAACAGAACCCCATAGTTGCCATGGCAACAAAACGCCCTGGTTACCATGGCAACACAACCCCATGGTTGCCATGGCAAGCCAACCCCATGGTTACCATGGCAACTAAACCCCATAGTTTCCATAGCAACCCAACCCCATAGTTACCATGGCAACACCACCCCATGGTTGCCATGGAAACACTACCCCATGGTTGCCATGGCAACAGAACCCCATAGTTGCCATGGCAACAAAACGCCATGGTTGCCATGGCAACAGAACCCCATAGTTGACATGGCAACAAAACGCCATGGTTACCATGGCAACACAACCCCGTGGTTGCCATGGCAACCCAATCCCATGGTTACCATGGCAACACAACCGCATGGTTACCACAACAACACAACCGCATGGTTACCACGGCAACCCAACTGAATGTTTACCATGGCATCTCAACACCATGGTTGCCATGGCAACTAAACCCCATAGTTTCCATAGCAACCCAACCCCATAGTTACCATGGCAACACAACCCCATCGTTACCATGGCAACACAACCCCATGGTTGCCATGGCAACCCAACCCCATAGTTGCCATGGCAACTAAACGCCATGGTTACCATGGCAACACAACCCCATGGTTGCCATGGCAACACAACCCCACGGTTACCATAGCAACCAAACCCCGTGGTTGCCATGGCAACCCAACCCCATGGTTAACATGGCAACACAACCCCATGGTTCCCATGGCAACACAATCCCGTGGTTGTCATGGCAACCCAACCCCATCGTTACTATGGCAACACAACCCCATGGTTGCCATGGAAAAACTACCCCGTGATTGCCATGGCAACACAACCCCATCGTTACCATGGCAACACAACCCCATAATTGCCATTCCAAGAGAACTGCCTGGTTACCATTGCAACCCAACCCCATCGTTACCATGGCAACCCAACCCCATGGTTGCCTTGGAAACACTACCCCAAGGTTGCCATGGCAACAGAACCCCATAGTTGCCATGGCAACAAAACGCCATGGTTACCATGGCAACACAACCCCATGGTTGCCATGGCAACCCAACCCCATGGTTACCATGGCAACACAACCGCATGGTTACCATAGCAACCCAACCCCATAGTTACCATGGCAACACAAACCCATGGTTGTCATGGAAACACTACCCCATGGTTGCTATAGCAACAGAACACCATAGTTGCCATGGCAACAAAACGCCATGGTTACCATGGCAAGAGAACCCCATAGTTGTTATGGCAACAAAACGCCATGGTTACCATGGCAACCCAACCCCATGGTTGCCATGGCAACACAACCCCATGGTTGCCAAGGCAACTAAACCCCATAGTTTCTATAGCAACCCAACCCCATGGTTACCATGGCAACACAACCCCATGGTTGCCATGGAAACACTACCCCATGGATGCAATGGCAACAGAACCCCATAGTTGCCATGGCAACAAAACGCCATGGTTACCATGGCAACACAACCCCATGGTTACCATGGACACAGAACCCCATGGTTACCATAGCAACCAAACCCCGTGGTTTCCATGGCAACCCAACACCATGGTTACCACGGCAACCCAACTGCATGGTTACCACGGCATCTCAACCCCATTGTTCCCATGGCAACACAACCCCATGGTTGCCATGGAAACACTACCCCATGGTTACCATGGCAATAGAACCCCGTAGCTGCCATGGTAACTAAACGCCATGGTTACCATGGCAACACAACCCCATGGTTGCCATGGCAACCCAACCCCATGGTTACCATGGCAACACAACCCCATGTTTCCCATGGCAACACAACCCCGTGCTTACCATGGCAACGCAACCCCATGGTTACCATGGCAACCAAACCCCGGGGTTGCCATGGCAACGCAATACCATGGTTACCATGGCAACACAACCCCATGGTTCCCATGGCAACACAACCCCGTGGTTGCCATGGCAACACAACCCCATCGTTTCCATGGCAACACAACCCCATGGTTGCCATGGAAACACTACCCCATGGTTGCCATGGCAACAGAACCCCATAGTTGCCATGGCAACAAAACGCCATGGTTACCATGGCAACACAACCCCATGGTTGCCATGGCAACCCAACCCCATGGTTGCCAAGGCAACTAAACCCCATAGTTTCCATAGCAACCCAACCCCGTAGTTACCATGGCAACACCACCAAATGGTTGCCATGGAAACACTACCCCATGGTTGCCATGGCAACAGAACCCCATAGCTGCCATGGCAACAAAACGCCATGGTTACCATGGCAACACAACCCATGGTTACCATAGCAACCCAACCCCATAGTTACCATGGCAACAAAACCCCATGGTTGCCATGGAAACACTACCCCATGGTTGCCATGGCAACAGAACCCCATAGTTGACATGGCAAAAAAACGCCATGGTTGCCATGGCAACAGAACCCCATAATTGCCATGGCTACAAAACGCCGTGGTTACCATGGCAACACAACCCCATGGTTGCCATGTCAACCCAACCCCATGGTTGCCAAGGCAACTAAACCCCATAGTTTCCATAGCAACCCAACCCCATAGTTACCATGGCAACACAACCCCATGGTTGCCATGGAAACACTACCCCATGGTTGCCATGGCAACAGAACCCCATAGTTGCCATGGCAACAATACGCCATGGTTACCATGGCAACACAACCCCATGGTTGCCATGGCAACCCAACCCCATAGTTGCCATGGCAACTAAACGCCATGGTTACCATGGCAACCCCACCCCATGGTTACCATGGACACAGAACCCCATGGTTACCATAGCAACCAAACCCCGTGGTTGCCATGGCAACCCAACCCCATGGTTACCATGGCAAGACAACCCCATGGTTACCACAAAAACAACACCACATGGTTACCACGGGAACCCAACTGCATGGTTACCATGGCAACACAACCGCAAGGTTACCATCGCAACCCAACCCCATAGTTACCATAGCAACCCAACCCCATAGTTACCATGGCAACACAACCCCATCGTTACCATGGCAACACAACCCCATGGTGCCATGGCAACCCAACCCCATGGTTGCCATGGCAACACAACCCCATGGTTACCATGGCAAGCCAACCCCATAGTTGCCATGGCAACACAACCCCATGGTTACCATGGCAACACAACCCCATGGTTGCCATGGCAACCCAACCCCATGGTTGCCATGGCAACACAACCCCATGGTTACCATGGCAACACAACCCCATGGTTGCCATGGCAACACAACCCCATGGTTACCATGGCAACAGAACCCCATAGTTACCATGGCAGCACAACCCCATCGTTACCATGGCAACACAACCCCATGGCTGCCATGGCAAACCAACCCCATGGTTACCATGGCAACACAACCCCATGGTTGCCATGGCAACCCAACCCCATAGTTGCCATGGCAACACAACCCCATGGTTACCATGGCAACACAACCCCATGGTTGCCATGGCAAGCCAACCCCATAGTTGCCATGGCAACACAGCCCCATGGTTACCATGGCAACACAACCCCATGGTTGCCATGGCAACCCAACCCCATGGTTACCATGGCAACACAGCCCCATGGTTACCATGGCAACAGAACCCCATAGTTGCCATGGCAACCCAACCCCATGGTTACCATGGCAACAGAACCCCATAGTTGCCATGGCAACAAAACGCCATGGTTACCATGGCAACACAACCCCATGGTTGCCATTGGAACCCAACCCCATGGTTGCCATAGCAAGCCAACCCCATAGTTGCCATGGCAACACAACCCCATGGTTACCAATGGCAACACAACCCCATGGTTGCCATGGCAACCCCACCCCATGGTTGCCATGGCAAGCCAACCCCATAGTTACCATGGCAGCACAAACCCATCGTTACCATGGCAACACAACCCCATGGTTGCCATGGCAACCCAACCCCATGGTTACCATGGCAACAGAACCCCATAATTGCCATGGCAACAAAACGCCATGGTTACCATGGCAACACAACACCATAGTTGCCATGGCAACCCAACCCCATGGTTACCATGGCAACAGAACCCCATAGTTGCCATGGCAACACAACCCCATCGTTACCATGGCAACACAACGCCATGGTTGCCATGGCAACCCAACCCCATAGTTACCATGGCAACACAACCCCATGGTTCCCATGGCAACACAACACCGTGGTTGCCATGGCAAGCCAACCCCATCGTTACCATGGCAACACAACCCCATGGTTGCCATGGAAACACTACCCCATGGTTGCCATGGCAACAGAACCCCATAGTTGCCATGGCAACAAAACGCCATGGTTACCATGGCAACACAACCCATGGTTACCATAGCAACCCAACCCCATAGTTATCATGGCAACACAACCCCATGGTTGCCATGGAAACACTACCCCATGGTTACCATGGCAACAGAACCCCATAGTTGCCATGGCAACAAAACGCCATGGTTGCCATGGCAACAGAACCCCATAATTGCCATGGCTACAAAACGCCGTGGTTACCATGGCAACACAACCCCATGGTTGCCATGGCAACCCAACCCCATGGTTGCCAAGGCAACTAAACCCCATAGTTTCCATAGCAACCCAACCCCATAGTTACCATGGCAACACAACCCCATGGTTGCCATGGAAACACTACCCCATGGTTGCCATGGCAACAGAACCCCATAGTTGCCATGGCAACAATACGCCATGGTTACCATGGCAACACAACCCCATGGTTGCCATGGCAACCCAACCCCATAGTTGCCATGGCAACTAAACGCCATGGTTACCATGGCAACCCAACCCCATGGTTACCATGGACACAGAACCCCATGGTTACCATAGCAACCAAACCCCGTGGTTGCCATGGCAACCCAACCCCGTGGTTACCATGGCAACACAACCCCATGGTTACCACAACAACAACACCGCATGGTTACCGCGGCAACCCAACTGCATGGTTACCACGGCATCTCAACCCCATGGTTGCCATGGCAACTAAACCCCATAGTTTCCATAGCAACCCAACCCCATAGTTACCATGGCAACACAACCCCATCGTTACCATGGCAACACAACCCCATGGTTGCCATGGCAACGCAACCCCATGGTTACCATGGCAACAGAACCCCGTAGCTGCCATGGCAACTAAACGACATGGTTACCATGGCAACACAACCCCATGGTTGCCATGGCAACCCAACCCCATGGTTACCATGGCAACACAACCCCATGTTTCCCATGGCAACACAACCCCGTGCTTGCCATGGCAACGCAACCCCATGGTTACCATGGCAACCAAACCCCGTGGTTGCCATGGCAACGCAACACCATGGTTACCATTGCAACACAACCCCATGGTTCCCATGGCAACACAACACCGTGGTTGCCATGGCAAGCCAACCCCATCGTTACCATGGCAACACAACCCCATGGTTGCCATGGAAACACTACCCCATGGTTGCCATGGCAACAGAACCCCATAGTTGCCATGGCAACAAAACGGTATGGTTACCATGGCAACACAACCCATGGTTACCATAGCAACCCAACCCCATAGTTACCATGGCAACACAACCCCATGGTTGCCATGGAAACACTACCCCATGGTTGCCATGGCAACAGAACACCATAGTTGCCATGGCAACAAAACGCCATGGTTGCCATGGCAACAGAACCCCATAATTGCCATGGCTACAAAACGCCGTGGTTGCCATGGCAACACAACCCCATGGTTGCCATGGCAACACAACCCCATGGTTGCCAAGGCAACTAAACCCCATAGTTTCCATAGCAACCCAACCCCATAGTTACCATGGCAACACAACCCCATGGTTGCCATGGAAACACTACCCCATGGTTGCCATGGCAACAGAACCCCATAGTTGCCATGGCAACAATACGCCATGGTTACCATGGCAACACAACCCCATGGTTGCCATGGCAACCCAACCCCATAGTTGCCATGGCAACTAAACGCCATGGTTACCATGGCAACCCAACCGCATGGCTACCATGGAGACAGAACCCCATGGTTACCATAGCAACCAAACCCCGTGGTTGCCATGGCAACCCAACCCCATGGTTACCATGGCAACACAACCCCATGGTTACCACAACAACAACACCGCATGGTTACCACGGCAACCCAACTGCATGGTTACCACGGCATCTCAACCCCACGGTTGCCATGGCAACTAAACCCCATAGTTTCCATAGCAACACAACCCCATAGTTACCATGGCAACACAACCCCATCGTTACCATGGCAACACAACCCCATGGTTCCAAGGCAACAAAACCCCATGGTTACCATGGCAACAGAACCCCGTAGCTGCCATGGCAACTAAACGCCATGGTTACCATGGCAACACAACCCCATGGTTGCCATGACAACCCAACCCCATGGTTACCATGGCAACCAAACCCCGTGGTTGCCATGGCAACGCAACACCATGGTTACCATGGTAACACAACCCCATGGTTCCCATGGCAACACAACCCCGTGGTTGCCATGGCAACACAACCCCATCGTTTCTATGGCAACACAACCCCATGGTTGCCATGGCAACCCAACCCCATGGTTACCATGGCAACACAACCGCATGGTTACCATCGCAACCCAACCCCATAGTTACCATGGCAACCCAACCCCATAGTTACCATGGCAGCACAACCCCATCGTTACCATGGCAACACAACCCCATGGTTGCCATGGCAACCCAACCCCATGGTTACCATGGCAACAGAACCCCATAGTTGCCATGGCAACAAAACGCCATGGTTACCATGGCAACAGAACCCCATAGTTGCCATGGCAACCAAACCCCATGGTTACCATGGCAACACAACCCCATGGTTCCCATGGCAACACAACACCGTGGTTGCCATGGCAAGCCAACCCCATGGTTCCCATGGCAACACAACCCCATGGTTGCCATGGAAACACTACCCCATGGTTGCCATGGCAACAGAACCCCATAGTTGCCATGGCAACAAAACGCCATGGTTGCCATGGCAACAGAACCCCATAATTGCCATGGCTACAAAACGCCGTGGTTACCATGGCAACACAACCCCATGGTTGCCATGGCAACCCAACCCCATGGTTGCCAAGGCAACTAAACAACATAGTTTCCATAGCAACCCAACCCCATAGTTACCATGGCAACACAACCCCATGGTTGCCATGGAAACCCAACCCCATGGTTGCCAAGGCAACTAAACAACATAGTTTCCATAGCAACCCAACCCCATAGTTACCATGGCAACACAACCCCATGGTTGCCATGGCAACCCAACCCCATAGTTGCCATGGCAACTAAACGCCATGGTTACCATGGCAACCCAACCCCATGGTTACCATGGCAACCCAACCCCATGGTTACCATGGACACAGAACGCCATGGTTACCATGGCAACACAACCCCATGGTTCCCATGGCAACACAACCCCATGGTTACCATGGGAACACAACCCCATGTTTCCCATGGCAACACAACCCCGTGCTTGCCATGGCAACCCAACCCCATCGTTTCCATGGCAACACAACCCCATGGTTGCCATGGAAACACTACCCCATGGTTGCCATGGCAACACAACCCCATAGTTACCATGGCAACACAACCCCATGGTTGCCATGGAAACACTACCCCATGGTTGCCATGGCAACAGAACCCCATAGTTTTCATGGCAACAATACGCCATGGTTACCATGGCAACACAACCCCATGGTTGCCATGGCAACCCAACCCCATGGTTACCATGGCAACAGAACCCCGTAGCTGCCATGGCAACCCAACCCCATCGTTTTCATGGCAACACAACCCCATGGTTGCCATGGAAACACTACCCCATGGTTGCCATGGCAACAGAACCCCATAGTTGCCATGGCAACAAAACGCCATGGTTACCATGGCAACACAACCCCATGGTTGCCATGGCAACACAACCCCATGGTTACCATGGCAAGCCAACCCCATGGTTACCATGGCAACTAAATCCCATAGTTTCCATAGCAACCCAACCCCATAGTTACCATGGCAACACCACCCCATGGTTGCCATGGAAACACTACCCCATGGTTGCCATGGCAACAGAACCCCATAGTTGCCATGGCAACAAAACGCCACGGTTGCCATGGCAACAGAACCCCATGGTTGCCATGGCAACAAAACGCCATGGTTACCATGGCAACACAACCCCGTGGTTGCCATGGCAACCCAATCCCATGGTTACCATGGCAACACAACCGCATGGTTACCACAACAACACAACCGCATGGTTACCACGGCAACCCAACTGAATGGTTACCATGGCATCTCAACACCATGGTTGCCATGGCAACTAAACCCCATAGTTTCCATAGCAACCCAACCCCATAGTTACCATGGCAACAGAACCCCATCGTTACAATGGCAACACAACCCCATGGTTGCCATGGCAACACAACCCCATGGTTGCCAAGGCAACAAAACCCCATAGTTTCCATAGCAACCCAACCCCATAGTTACCATGGCAACACAACCCCATGGTTGCCATGGAAACACTACCCCATGGTTGCCATGGCAACAGAACCCCATGGTTACCATGGCAACACAACCCCATGGTTACCACAACAACACAACCGCATGGTTACCACGGCAACCCAACTGAATGGTTACCATGGCATCTCAACACCATGGTTACCATGGCAACACAACACCATGGTTGCCATGGAAACCCAACCCCATGGTTACCATGGCAACACAAACGCATCGTTACCACGGCATCTCAACCGCATGGTTGCCATGGCAACTAAACCCCATAGTTGCCATAGCAACCCAACCACATAGTTACCATAGCAACCCAACCCCATAGTTACCATGGCAACACAACCCCATAGTTGCCATGGCAACAATACGCCATGGTTACCATGGCAACACAACCCCATGGTTACCATGGCAACACAACCCCATGGTTACCACAACAACACAACCGCATGGTTACCACGGCAACCCAACTGAATGGTTACCATGGCATCTCAACACCATGGTTGCCATGGCAACTAAACCCCATAGTTTCCATAGCAACCCAACCCCATAGTTACCATGGCAACAGAACCCCATCGTTACCATGGCAACACAACCCCATGGTTGCCATGGCAACACAACCCCATGGTTACCATGGCAACAGAACCCCGTAGCTGCCATGGCAACTAAACGCCATGGTTACCATGGCAACACAACCCCATGGTTCCCATGGCAACCCAACCCCATGGTTACCATGGCAACACAACCCCATGTTTCCCATGGCAACACAACCCCGTGCTTGCCATGGCAACCCAACCCCATCGTTTCCATGGCAACACAACCCCATGGTTGCCATGGAAACACTACCCCATGGTTGCCATGGCAACAGAACACCATAGTTGCCATGGTAACAAAACGCCATGGTTACCATGGCAACACAACCCCATGGTTGCCATGGAAACACTACCCCATGGTTACCATGGCAACTAAACCCCATAGTTTCCATAGCAACCCAACCCCATAGTTACCATGGCAACACCACCCCATGGTTGCCATGGAAACACTACCCCATGGTTGCCATGGCAACAGAACCCCATAGTTGCCATGGCAACAAAACGCCATGGTTGCAATGGCAACAGAACCCCATAGTTGCCATGGCAACAAGACGCCATGGTTACCATGGCAACACAACCCCATGGTTGCCATGGCAACCCAACCCCATGGTTGCCAAGGCAACTAAACCCCATAGTTTCCATAGCAACCCAACCCCATAGGTACAATAGCAACACCACCCCATGGTTGCCATGGAAACACTACCCCATGGTTGCCATGGCAACAGAACCCCATGGTTGCCATGGCAACAAAACGCCATGGTTACCATGGCAACACAACCCCGTGGTTGCCATGGCAACCCAATCCCATGGTTACCATGGCAACACAACCGCATGGTTACCACAACAACACAACCGCATGGTTACCACGGCAACCCAACTGAATGGTTACCATGGCATCTCAACACCATGGTTGCCATGGCAACTAAACCCCATAGTTTCCATAGCAACCCAACCCCATAGTTACCATGGCAACAGAACCCCATCGTTACCATGGCAACACAACCCCATGGTTGCCATGGCAACACAACCCCATGGTTGCCAAGGCAACTAAACCCCATAGTTTCCATAGCAACCCAACCCCATAGTTACCATGGCAACACAACCCCATGGTTGCCATGGAAACACTACCCCATGGTTGCCATGGCAACAGAACCCCATAGTTTTCATGGCAACAATACGCCATGGTTACCATGGCAACACAACCCCATGGTTGCCATGGCAACCCAACCCCATGGTTACCATGGCAACAGAACCCCGTAGCTGCCATGGCAACCCAACCCCATCGTTTTCATGGCAACACAACCCCATGGTTGCCATGGAAACACTACCCCATGGTTGCCATGGCAACAGAACCCCATAGTTGCCATGGAAACAAAACGCCATGGTTACCATGGCAACACAACCCCATGGTTGCCATGGCAAGCCAACCCCATGGTTACCATGGCAACTAAATCCCATAGTTTCCATAGCAACCCAACCCCATAGTTACCATGGCAACACCACCCAATGGTTGCCATGGAAACACTACCCCATGGTTGCCATGGCAACAGAACCCCATAGTTGCCATGGCAACAAAACGCCATGGTTACCATGGCAACACAAACCCATGGTTGCCATAGCAAACCAACCCCATAGTTACCATGGCAACACCACCCCATGGTTGCCATGGAAACACTACCCCATGGTTGCCATGGCAACAGAACCCCATAGTTGCCATGGCAACAAAACGCCACGGATGCCATGGCAACAGAAACCCATAGTTGCCATGACAACAAAACGCCATGGTTACCGTGGCAACACAACCCCGTGGTTGCCATGGCAACCCAATCCCATGGTTACCATGGCAAAACAACCGCATGGTTACCACAACAACACAACCGCATGGTTACCACGGCAACCCAACTGAATGTTTACCATGGCATCTCAACACCATGGTTGCCATGGCAACTAAACCCCATAGTTTCCATAGCAACCCAACCCCATAGTTACCATGGCAACACAACCCCATCGTTACCATGGCAACACAACCCCATAATTGCCATTCCAAGAGAACTGCCTGGTTACCATTGCAACCCAACCCCATCGTTACCATGGCAACCCAACCCCATGGTTGCCTTGGAAACACTACCCCAAGGTTGCCATGGCAACAGAACCCCATAGTTGCCATGGCAACAAAACGCCATGGTTACCATGGCAACACAACCCCATGGTTGCCATGGCAACCCAACCCCATGGTTACCATGGCAACACAACCGCATGGTTACCATAGCAACCCAACCCCATAGTTACCATGGCAACACAACCCCATGGTTGCCATGGATACACTACCCCATGGTTGCCATGGCAACAGAACACCATAGTTGCCATGGCAACAAAACGCCATGGTTACCATGGCAACAGAACCCCATAGTTGCCATGGCAACAAAACGCCATGGTTACCATGGCAACACAACCCCATGGTTGCCATGGCAACACAACCCCATGGTTGCCAAGACAACTAAACCCCATAGTTTCTATAGCAACCCAACCCCATGGTTACCATGGCAACACAACCCCATAGTTGCCATGGAAACACTACCCCATGGTTGCCATGGCAACAGAACCCCATAGTTGCCATGGCAACAAAACGCCATGGTTACCATGGCAACACAACCCCATGGTTACCATGGACACAGAACCCCATGGTTACCATAGCAACCAAACCCCGTGGTTGCCATGGCAACCCAACACCATGGTTACCACGGCAACCCAACTGCATGGTTACCACGGCATCTCAACCCCATGGTTCCCATGGCAACACAACCCCATGGTTGCCATGGAAACACTACCCCATGGTTACCATGGCAACAGAACCCCGTAGCTGCCATGGTAACTAAACGTCATGGTTACCATGGCAACACAACCCCATGGTTGCCATGGCAACCCAACCCCATGGTTACCATGGCAACACACCCCGTGTTTCCCATGGCAACACAACCCCGTGCTTGCCATGGCAACGCAACCCCATGGTTACCATGGCAACTAAACCCCATAGTTTCCATAGCAACCCAACCCCATAGTTACCATGGCAACACAACCCCATGGTTGCCATGGCAACACTACCCCATGGTTGCCATGGCAACAGAACCCCATAGTTGCCATGGCAACAATACGCCATGGTTGCCATGGCAACACAACCCCATGGTTGCCATGGCAACCCAACCCCATAGTTGCCATGGCAACTAAACGCCATGGTTACCATGGCAACCCAACCCCATGGTTACCATGGACACAGAACGCCATGGTTACCATAGCAACCAAACCCCGTAGTTGCCATGGCAACCCAATTCCATGGTTACCATGGCAACACAACCCCATGGTTCCCATGGCAACACAACCCCGTGGTTGCCATGGCAACCCAACCCCATCGTTTCCATGGCAACACAACCCCATGGTTGCCATGGCAACACAACCCCGTGCTTGCCATGGCAACGCAACCCCATGGTTCCCATGGCAACCAAACCCCGTGGTTGCCATGGCAACGCAATACCATCGTTTCCATGGCAACACAACCCCATGGTTGCCATGGAAACACTACCCCATGGTTGCCATGGCAACAGAACCCCATAGTTGGAATGGCAACAAAACGCCATGGTTACCATGGCAACACAACCCCATGGTTGCCATGGCAACCCAACCCCATGGTTGCCAAGGCAACTAAACCCCATAGTTTCCATAGCAACCCAACCCCATAGTTACCATGGCAACACCACCCCATGGTTGCCATGGAAACACTACCCCATGGTTGCCATGGCAACAGAACCCCATAGTTGCCATGGCAACAAAACGCCATGGTTACCATGGCAACACAACCCCATGGTTGCCATGGCAACCCAACCCCATGGTTACCATGGCAACCCAACCCCATGGTTCCCATGGCAACACAACACCGTGGTTGCCATGGCAAGCCAACCCCATCGTTACCATGGCAACACAACCCCATGGTTGCCATGGACACAGAACCCCATGGTTAACATAGCAACCAAACCCCGTGGTTGCCATGGCAACCCAACCCTATGGTTACCATGGCAACTCAACCCCATGGTTACCACAACAACAACACCGCATGGTTACCACGGCAACCCAACTGCATGGTTACCACGGCATCTCAACCCCACGGTTGCCATGGCAACTAAACCCCATAGTTTCCATAGCAACACAACCCCATAGTTACCATGGCAACACAACCCCATCGTTACCATGGCAACACAACCCCATGGTTGCCATGGCAACACAACCCCATGGTTACCATGTCAACTGAACACCGTAGCTGCCATGGCAACTAAACGCCATGGTTACCATGGCAACCCAACCCCATGGTTCCCATGGCAACCCAACCCCATGGTTACCATGGCAACACAACCCCATGTTTCCAATGGCAACACAACCCCGTGCTTGCCATGGCAACCCAACCCCATCGTTTCCATGGCAACACAACCCCATGGTTGCCATGGAAACACTACCCCATGGTTGCCATGGCAACAGAACACCATAGTTGCCATGGTAACAAAACGCCATGGTTACCATGGCAACACAACCCCAGGGTTGCCATGGCAACCCAACCCCATGGTTACCATGGCAACTAAACCCCATAGTTTCCATAGCAACCCAACCCCATAGTTACCATGGCAACACCACCCCATGGTTGCCATAGAAACACTACCCCATGGTTGCCATGGCAACAGAACCCCATAGTTGCCATGGCAACAAGACGCCATGGTTACCATGGCAACACAACCCCATGGTTGCCATGGCAACCCAACCCCATGGTTGCCAAGGCAACTAAACCCCATAGTTTCCATAGCAACCCAACCCCATAGTTACCATGGCAACACCACCCCATGGTTGCCATGGAAACACTACCCCGTGGTTGCCATGGCAACAGAACCCCATGGTTGCCATATCAACAAAACGCCATGGTTACCATGGCAACACAACCCCGTGGTTGCCATGGCAACCCAATCCCATGGTTACCATGGCAACACAACCGCATGGTTACCACAACAACACAACCGCATGGTTACCACGGCAACCCAACTGAATGGTTACCATGGCATCTCAACACCATGGTTGCCATGGCAACTAAACCCCATAGTTTCCATAGCAACCCAACCCCATAGTTACCATGGCAACAGAACCCCATCGTTACCATGGCAACACAACCCCATGGTTGCCATGGCAACACAACCCATTGTTGCCAAGGCAACTAAACCCCATAGTTTCCATAGCAACCCAACCCCATAGTTACCATGGCAACACAACCCCATGGTTGCCATGGAAACACTACCCCATGGTTGCCATGGCAACAGAACCCCATAGTTGCCATGGCAACAATACGCCATGGTTACCATGGCAACACAACCCCATGGTTACCATGGCAACACAACCCCATGGTTGCCATGGCAACCCAACCCCATGGTTACCATGGCAGCAGAACCCCGTAGCTGCCATGGCAACTAAACGCCATGGTTACCATGGCAACACAACCCCATGGTTCCCATGGCAACCCAACCCCATGGTTACCATGGCAACACAACCCCATGGTTCCCATGGCAACACAACCCCGTGGTTGCCATGGCAACCCAACCCCATGGTTACCATGGCAACCAAACCCCGTGGTTGCCATGGCAACCCAACCCCATCGTTTTCATGGCAACACCACCCCATGGTTGCCATGGAAACACTACCCCATGGTTGCCATGGCAACAGAACCCCATAGTTGCCATGGCAACAAAACGCCACGGTTGCCATGGCAACAGAACCCCATAGTTGCCATGGCAACAAAACGCCATGGTTACCGTGGCAACACAACCCCGTGGTTGCCATGGCAACCCAATCCCATGGTTACCATGGCAACACAACCGCATGGTTACCACAACAACACAACCGCATGGTTACCACGGCAACCCAACTGAATGTTTACCATGGCAACACAACCCCATGGTTCCCATGGCAACACAATCCCGTGGTTGTCATGGCAACCCAACCCCATCGTTACTATGGCAACACAACCCCATGGTTGCCATGGAAAAACTACCCCGTGATTGCCATGGCAACACAACCCCATCGTTACCATGGCAACACAACCCCATAATTGCCATTCCAAGAGAACTGCCTGGTTACCATTGCAACCCAACCCCATCGTTACCATGGCAACCCAACCCCATGGTTGCCTTGGAAACACTACCCCAAGGTTGCCATGGCAACAGAACCCCATAGTTGCCATGGCAACAAAACGCCATGGTTACCATGGCAACACAACCCCATGGTTGCCATGGCAACCCAATCCCATGGTTACCATGGCAACACAACCGCATGGTTACCATAGCAACCCAACCCCATAGTTACCATGGCAACACAACCCCATGGTTGCCATGGAAACACTACCCCATGGTTGCCATGGCAACAGAACACCATAGTTGCCATGGCAACAAAACGCCATGGTTACCATGGCAACAGAACACCATAGTTTCCATGGCAACAAAACGCCATGGTTACCATGGCAACACAACCCCATGGTTGCCATGGCAACACAACCCCATGGTTGCCAAGGCAACTAAACCCCATAGTTTCTATAGCAACCCAACCCCATGGTTACCATGGCAACACAACCCCATGGTTGCCATGGAAACACTACCCCATGGTTGCCATGGCAACAGAACCCCATAGTTGCCATGGCAACAAAACGCCATGGTTACCATGGCAACACAACCCCATGGTTACCATGGACACAGAACCCCATGGTTACCATAGCAACCAAACCCCGTGGTTGCCATGGCAACCCAACACCATGGTTACCACGGCAACCCAACTGCATGGTTACCACGGCATCTCAACCCCATGGTTCCCATGGCAACACAACCCCATGGTTGCCATGGAAACACTACCCCATGGTTACCATGGCAACACAACCCCATGTTTCCCATGGCAACACAACCCCGTGCTTGCCATGGCAACGCAACCCCATGGTTACCATGGCAACCAAACCCCGTGGTTGCCATGGCAACGCAACACCATGGTTACCATGGCAACACAACCCCATGGTTCCCATGGCAACACAACCCCGTGGTTGCCATGGGAACCCAACCCCATCGTTTCCATGGCAACACAACCCCATGGTTGCCATGGAAACACTACCCCATGGTTGCCATGGCAACAGAACCCCATAGTTGCCATGGCAACAAAACGCCATGGTTACCATGGCAACACAACCCCATGGTTGCCATGGCAACCCAATCCCATGGTTACCATGGCAACTAAACCCCATAGTTTCCATAGCAACCCAACCCCATAGTTACCAAGGCAACACCACCCCATGGTTGCCATGGAAGCACTACCCCATGGTTGCCATGGCAACAGAACCCCATAGTTGCCATGGCAACAAAACGCCATGGTTGCCATGGCAACAGAACCCCATAGTTGCCATGGCAACAAAACGCCATGGTTACCATGGCAACACAACCCCATGGTTGCCATGGAAACCCAACCCCATGGTTGCCAAGGCAACTAAACCCCATAGTTTCCATAGCAACCCAACCCCATAGTTACCATGGCAACACAACCGCATGGTTGCCATGGAAACACTACCCCATGGTTGCCATGGCAACAGAACCCCATAGTTGCCATGGCAACAAAACGCCATGGTTACCATGGAAACACAACCCCGTGGTTGCCATGGCAACCCAATCCCATGGTTACCATGGCAACACAACCGCATGGTTACCACAACAACACAACCGCATGGTTACCACGGCAACCAAACTGAATGGTTACCATGGCATCTCAACACCATGGTTGCCATGGCAACTAAACCCCATAGTTTCCATAGCAACCCAACCCCATAGTTACCATGGCAACACAACCCCATCGTTACCATGGCAACACAACCCCATGGTTACCATGGCAACACAACCCCATGGTTGCCATGGTAACACTACCCCATGGTTGCCATGGCAACAGAACCCCATAGTTGCCATGGCAACAATACGCCATGGTTACCATGGCAACACAACCCCATGGTTGCCATGGCAACCCAACCCCATAGTTGCCATGGCAACTAAACGCCATGGTTACCATGGCAACCCAACCCCATGGTTACCATGGACACAGAACCCCATGGTTACCATAGCAACCAATCCCCGTGGTTGCCATGGCAACCCAACCCCATGGTTACCATGGCAACACAACCCCATGGTTCCCATGGCAACACAACCCCGTGGTTGCCATGGCAACCCAACCCCATCGTTACCATGGCAACACAACCCCATGGTTGCCATGGAAACACTACCCCAAGGTTTCCATGGCAAAAGAACCCCATAGTTGCCATGGCAACAAAACCCCATAGTTGCCATGGCAACAAAACGCCATGGTTACCATGGCAACCCAACCCCATGGTTGCCAAGGCAACTAAACCCCATAGTTTCCATAGCAACCCAACCCCATAGTTACCATGGCAACACTACCCCAATGTTGCCATGGAATCACTACCCCATGGTTGCAATGGCAACAGAACCCCATAGTTGCCATGGCAACTAAACGCCATGGTTACCATGGCAACACAACCCCATGGTTGCCATGGCAACCCAACCCCATAGTTGCCATGGCAACTAAACGCCATGGTTACTATGGCAACCGAACCCCATGGTTACCATGGACACAGAACCCCATGGTTACCATAGCAACCAAACCCCGTGGTTGCCATGGCATCCCAACCCCATGGTTACCATGGCAACACAACGCCATGGTTACCACAACAACAAAACCGCATGGTTACCACGGCAACCCAACTGCATGGTTACCACGGCATCTCAACCCCATGGTTGCCATGGCAACTAAACCCCATAGTTGCCATAGCAACCCAACCGCATAGTTACCATGGCAACACAACCCCATGGTTCCCATGGCAACACAACCCCATGGTTGCCATGGCAACCCAACCCCATGGTTACCATGGCAACAGAACCCCATAGTTGCCATGGCAAATAAACGCCATGGTTACCATGGCAACACAACCCCATGGTTTCCACGGCAACACAACCCCATAGTTGCCATGGCAACCAAACCCCGTGGTTGCCATGGCAACCCAACCCCATGGTTACCATGGCAACACAACCCCATGGTTCCCATGGCAACACAACCCCGTGGTTGCCATGGAAACCCAAACCCATCGTTTCCATGGCAACACAACCCCATGGTTTCCATGGAAACTCTACCTCATGATTGCCATGGCAACAGAACCCCATAGTTGCCATGGCTACAAAACGCCATGGTTACCATGGCATCACAAACCCATGGTTGCCATGGCAACCCAACCCCATGGTTACAATGGCAGCACAATCGCATGGTTACCATAGCAACCCAACCCCATCGTTACCATGGCAACACAAACCCATGGTTGCCATGGAAACACTACCCCATGGTTGCCAAGGCAACAGAAACCCATAGTTGCCATGGCAACAAAACGCCATGGTTACCATGGCAACACAACCCCATGGTTGCCATGGAAACCCAACCCCATGGTTGCCAAGGCAACTAAACCCCATAGTTTCCATAGCAACCCAACCCAATAGTTACCATGGCAACACAACCCCATGGTTGCCATGGCAACACTACCCCATGGTTGCCATGGCAACAGAACCCCATAGTTGCCATGGCAACAAAACGCCATGGTTACCATGGCAACACAACCCCATGGTTGCCATGGAAACCCAACCCCATAGTTGCCATGGCAACTAAACGCCATGGTTACCATGGCAACCAAACCCCATGGTCACCATGGACACAGAACCCCATGGTTACCATAGCAACCAAACCCCGTGGTTGCCATGCTAACCCAACCCCATGGTTACCACGGCAACCCAACTGCATTGTTACCACGGCATCTCAACCCCATGGTTGCCATGGCAACTAAACCCCATAGTTTCCATAGCAACCCAACCCCATAGTTACCATGGCAGCACAACCCCATCGTTACCATGGCAACACAACCCCATGGTTGCCATGGCAACCCAACCCCATGGTTACCATGGCAACAGAACCCCATAGTTGCCATGGCAACTAAACGCCATGGTTACCATGGCAACACAACCCCATGGTTGCCATGGCAACCCAACCCCATGGTTACCATGGCAACACAACCCCATGGTTCCCATGGCAACACAACACCGTGGTTGCCATGGCAAGCCAACCCCATCGTTACCATGGCTACACAACCCCATGGTTGCCATGGAAACACTACCCCATGGTTGCCATGGCAACAGAACCCCATAGTTGCCATGGCAACAAAACGCCATGGTTACCATGGCAACACAACCCCATGGTTACCATAGCAAACCAACACCATAGTTACCATGGCAACACAACCCCATGGTTGCCATGGAAACACTACCCCATGGTTGCCATGGCAACAGAACCCCATAGTTGCCATGGCAACAAAACGCCATGGTTGCCATGGCAACAGAAACCCATAATTGCCATGGTTACAAAACGCCGTGGTTACCATGGCAACACAACCCCATGGTTGCCAAGGCAACTAAACCCCATAGTTTCCATAGCAACCAAACCCCATAGTTACCATGGCAACACAACCCCAATGTTGCCATGGAAACACTACCCCATGGTTGCAATGGCAACAGAACCCCATAGTTGCCATGGCAACTAAACGCCATGGTTACCATGGCAACACAACCCCATGGTTGCCATGGCAACCCAACCCCATAGTTGCCATGGCAACTAAACGCCATGGTTACTATGGCAACCGAACCCCATGGTTACCATGGACACAGAACCCCATGGTTACCATAGCAACCAAACCCCGTGGTTGCCATTGCATCCCAACCCCATGGTTACCATGGCAACACAACGCCATGGTTACCACAACAACAAAACCGCATGGTTACCCCGGCAACCCAACTGCATGGTTACCACGGCATCTCAACCCCATGGTTGCCATGGCAACTAAACCCCATAGTTGCCATAGCAACCCAACCCCATAGTTACCATGGCAACACAACCCCATGGTTCCCATGGCAACACAACCCCATGGTTGCCATGGCAACCCAACCCCATGGTTACCATGGCAACAGAACCCCATAGTTGCCATGGCAAATAAACGCCATGGTTACCATGGCAACACAACCCCATGGTTGCCATGGCAACACTACCCCATGGTTACCATAGCAACCAAACCCCGTGGTTGCCATGGCAACCCAACCCCATGGTTACCATGGCAACACAACCCCATGGTTCCCATGGCAACCAAACCCCGTGGTTGCCATGGCAACCCAACCCCATCGTTTCCATGGCAACACAACCCCATGGTTTCCATGGAAACTCTACCCCATGATTGCCATGGCAACAGAACCCCATAGTTGCCATGGCAACAAAACGCCATGGTTACCATGGCATCACAAACCCATGGTTGCCATGGCAACCCAACCCCATGGTTACAATGGCAGCACAATCGCATGGTTACCATAGCAACCCAACCCCATCGTTACCATGGCAACACAACCCCATGGTTGCCATGGAAACACTACCCCATGGTTGCCATGGTAACAGAAACCCATAGTTGCCATGGCAACAAAACGCCATGGTTACCATGGCAACACAACCCCATGGTTGCCATGGAAACCCAACCCCATGGTTGCCAAGGCAACTAAACCCCATAGTTTCCATAGCAAACCAACCCAATAGTTACCATGGCAACACAACCCCATGGTTGCCATGGAAACACTACCCCATGGTTGCCATGGCAACAGAACCCCATAGTTGCCATGGCAACAAAACGCCATGGTTACCATGGCAACACAACCCCATGTTTGCCATTGTAACCCAACCCCATAGTTGCCATGGCAACTAAACGCCATGGTTACCATGGCAAACAAACCCCATGGTTACCATGGACACAGAACCCCATGGTTACCATAGCAACCAAACCCCGTGGTTGCCATGCTAACCCAACCCCATGGTTACCACGGCAACCCAACTGCATGGTTACCACGGCATCTCAACCCCATTGTTGCCATGGCAACTAAACCCCATAGTTTCCATAGCAACACAACCCCATCGTTACCATGGCAAAACAACCCCATGGTTGCCATGCCAACCCAACCCCATGGTTACCATGGCAACGGAACCCCATAGTTGCCATGGCAACTAAACGCCATGGTTACCATGGCAACACAACCCCATGGTTGCCATGGAAACACTACCCCATGGTTGCCATGGCAACAGAACCCCATAGTTGCCATGGCAACAAAACGCCATGGTTACCATGGCAACACAACCCCATGGTTACCATAGCAAACCAACACCATAGTTACCATGGCAACACAACCCCATGGTTGCCATGGAAACACTACCCCATGGTTGCCATGGCAACAGAACCCCATAGTTGCCATGGCAACAAAACGCCATGGTTGCCATGGCAACAGAAACCCATAATTGCCATGGTTACAAAACGCCGTGGTTACCATGGCAACACAACCCCATGGTTGCCATATCAACCCAACCCCATGGTTGCCAAGGCAACTAAACCCCATAGTTTCCATATCAACCCAACCCCATAGTTAGCATGGCAACACAACACCATGGTTGCCATGGAAACACTACCCCATGGTTGCCATGGCAACAGAACCACATAGTTGCCATGGCAACAATACGCCATGGTTACCATGGCAACACAACCCCATGGTTGCCATGGCAACCCAACCCAATATTTGCCATGGCAACTAAACGCCATGGTTACCATGGCAACCCAACCGCATGGTTACCATGGACACAGAACCCCATGGTTACCATAGCAACCAAACCCCGTGGTTGCCATGGCAACCCAACACCATGGTTACCATGGCAACACAACCCCATGGTTACCACAACAACAACACCGCATGGTTACCACGGCAACCCAACTGCATGGTTACCACGGCATCTCAACCCCATGGTTGCCATGGCAACTAAACCCCATAGTTTCCATAGCAACACAACCCCATAGTTACCATGGCAACACAACCCCATGGTTCCCATGGCAACACAACCCCATGGTTGCCATGGCAACCCAACCCCATGGTTACCATGGCAACAGAACCCCGTAGCTGCCATGGCAACTAAACGCCATGGTTACCATGGCAACACAACCCCATGGTTGCCATGGCAACCCAACCCCACGGTTACCATGGCAACACAACCCCATGATTCCCATGGAAACACAACCCCGTGGTTGCCATGGCAACCCAACCCCATCATTACCATGGCAACACAACCGCATGGTTGCCATGGAAACACTACCCCATGGTTGCCATGGCAACAGAATCCCATAGTTGCCATGGCAACAAAACGCCATGGTTACCATGGCAACACAACCCCATGGTTGCCATGGCAACCCAACCCCATGGTTACCATGGCAACACAACCGCATGGTTACCATAGCAATCCAACCCCATAGTTACCATGGCAACACAACCCCATGGTTGCCATGGAAACACTACCCCATGGTTGCCATGGCAACAGAACCCCATAGTTGCCATGGCAACAAAACGCCATGGTTGCCATGGCAACTGAACCCCATAGTTGCCATGGTAACATAACGCCGTGGTTACCATGGCAACACAACCCCATGGTTGCCATGGCAACCCAACCCCATGGTTGCCAAGGCAACTAAACCCCATAGTTTCCATAGCAACCCAACCCCATGGTTACCATGGACACAGAACCCCATGGTTACCATAGCAACACAACCGCATTGTTACCATAGCAATCCAACCCCATAGTTACCATGGCGACACAACCCCAATGTTGCCATGGAAACACTACCCCATGGTTACCATGGCAACAGAATCCCAGAGTTGCCATGGCAACAATACGCTATGGTTCCCATGGCAACACAACCCCATAGTTACCATGGCGACACAACCCCATGGTTGCCATGGCAACCCAACCCCATAGTTGCCATGGCAACTAAACGCCATGGTTACCATGGCAGCACAACCCCATGGTTGCCATGGCAACACAACCCCATGGTTACCATGGCAACACAACCGCATTGTTACCATAGCAACCCAACCCCACAGTTACCATGGCGACACAACCCCATTGTTGCCATGGCAACACAACCGCATGGTTACCATAGCAACCCAACCCCATAGTTACCATGGCAACACAACCCCATGGTTGCCATGGAAACACTACCCCATGGTTGCCATGGCAAGCGAACCACATAGTTGCCATGGCAACAAAACGCCATGGTTGCCATGGCAACAGAACCCCAAAGTTGCCGTGGCAACAAAACGCCATGGTTACCATGGCAACACAACTCCATGGTTGCCATGGCAACCCAACCCCATGGTTGCCAAGGCAACTAAACCCCATACTTTCCATAGCAACCCAACCCCATAGTTACCATGGCAACACAACCCCATGGTTTCCATGGAAACACTACCCCATGGTTGCCATGGCAACAGAACCCCATAGTTGCCATGGCAACAAAACGCCATGGTTACCATGGCAACACAACCCCATGGTTGCCATGACAACACAACCCCATAGTTGCCATGGCAACTAAACGCCATGGTTACCATGGCAACCCAACCCCATGATTACCATGGACACAGAACCCCATGGTTACCATAGCAACCAAACCCCGTGGTTGCCATGGGAACCCAATCCCATGGTTACCATGGCAACACAACCGCATGGTTACCACAACAACACAACCGCATGGTTACCACGGCAACCCAACTGCATGCTTACCACGGCATCTCAACCGCATGGTTGCCATGGCAACCCAACCCCATAGTTTCCATAGCAACCCAACCCCATAGTTACCATGGCAACACAACCCCATCGTTACCATGGCAACACAACCCCATGGTTGCCATGGCAACCCAACCCCATGGTTACCATGGCAACAGAACACCATAATTGCCATGGCAATTAAACGCCATGGTTACCATGGAACACAACCCCATGGTTGCCATGGCAACCCAACCCCATGGTTACCATAGCAACCAAACCCCGTGGTTGCCATGGCAACGCAACCCCGTGGTTTCCATGGCAACGCAGCCCCATGGTTGCCATGGCAACAAAACCCCATGGTTGCCATGGCAACAGAACCCCATAGTTGCCATGGCAACAAAACGCCATGGTTACCATGGCAACACAAACCCATGGTTACCATGGACACAGAACCCCATGGTTACCATAGCAACCAAACCCCGTGGTTGCCATAGCAACCCAACACCATGGTTACCACGGCAACCCAACTGCATGGTTACCACGGCATCTCAACCCCATGGTTCCCATGGCAACACAACCCCATGGTTGCCATGGCAATTAAACGCCATGGTTGCCATGGCAACCCAACCCCATGGTTACCATGGCAACAGAACACCATAATTGCCATGGCAATTAAACGCCATGGTTACCATGGAACACAACCCCATGGTTGCCATGGCAACCCAACCCCATGGTTACCATGGCAACAAAACCCCGTGGTTGCCATGGCAACCCAACCCCAGCGTTTCCATGGCAACACAACCCCATGGTTGCCATGGCAACAAAACCCCATGGTTGCCATGGCAACAGAACCCCATAGTTGCCATGGCAACAAAACGCCATGGTTACCATGGCAACACAAACCCATGGTTACCATGGACACAGAACCCCATGGTTACCATAGCAACCAAACCCCGTGGTTGCCATAGCATCCCAACACCATGGTTACCACGGCAACCCAACTGCATGGTTACCACGGCATCTCAACCCCATGGTTCCCATGGCAACACAACCCCATGGTTGCCATGGCAACCCAACCCCATTGTTGCCAAGGCAACTAAACCCCATAGTTTCCATAGCAACCCAACCCCATAGTTACCATGGCAACACAACCCCGTGGTTGCCATGGAAACACTACCTTATGGTTGCCATGGCAACAGAAACCCATAGTTGCCATGGCAACAATACGCCATGGTTACCATGGCAACACAACCCCATAGTTGCCATGGCAACCCAACCCCATAGTTGCCATGGCAACTAAACGCCATGGTTACCATGGCAACCCAACCCCATGGTTACCATGGACACAGAACCCCATGGTTACCATAGCAACCAAACCCCGTGGTTGCCATGGCAACCCAACCCCATGGTTACCATGGCAACACAACCCCATGGTTACCACAACAACAACACCGCATGGTTACCACGGCAACCCAACTGCATGGTTACCACGGCATCTCAACCCCATGGTTGCCATGGCAACTAAACCCCATAGTTTCCATAGCAACACAACCCCATAGTTACCATGGCAACACAACCCCATCGTTACCATGGCAACACAACCCCATGGTTGCCATGGCAACCCAACCCCATGGTTACCATGGCAACAGAACCCCGTAGCTGCCATGGCAACTAAACGCCATGGTTACCATGGCAACACAACCCCATGGTTACCATGGCAACCCAACCCCATGGTTACCATGGCAACACAACCCCGTGGTTGCCATGGCAACCCAACCCCATCGTTACCATGGCAACACAACCGCATGGTTGCCATGGAAACACTACCCCATGGTTGCCATGGCAACAGAATCCCATAGTTGCCATGGCAACAAAACGCCATGGTTACCATGGCAACACAACCTCATGGTTGCCATGGCAACCCAACCCCATCGTTACCATGGCAACACAACCGCATGGTTTCCATAGCAACCCAACCCCATAGTTACCATGGCAACACAATCCCATAGTTGCCATGGAAACACTACCCCATGGTTGCCATGGAAACAGAACCCCATAGTTGCCATGGCAACAAAACGCCATGGTTGCCATGGCAACAGAACAACATAGTTGCCATGGCAACAAAACGCCATGGTTACCATGGCAACACAACCCCATGGTTGCCATGGCAACCCAACCCCATGGTTGCAAAGGCAACTAAACCCCATAGTTTCCATAGAAACCCAACCCCATAGTTACCATGGCAACACAACCCCAATGTTGCCATGGAAACACTACCGCATGGTTGCCATGGCAACCCAACCCCATAGTTGCCATGGCAACTAAACGCCATGGTTACCATGGCAACCCAACCCCATGGTTACCATGGACACAGAACCCCATGGTTACCATAGCAACCAAACCCCGTGGTTGCCATGGCAACCCAACCCCATGGTTACCATGGCAACACAACAGCATGGTTTCCACAACAACACAACCGCATGGTTACCACGGCAACCCAACTGCATGGTTACCACGGCATCTCAACCCCATGGTTGCCATGGCAACTAAACCCCATAGTTTCCATAGCAACCCAACCCCATAGTTACCATGGCAGCACAACCCCATCGTTACCATGGCAACACAACCCCATGGTTGCCATGGCAGCACAACCCCATCGTTACCATGGCAACACAACCCCATGGTTACCATGGCAACAGAACCCCATAGTTGCCATGGAACAAAACGCCATGGTTACCATGGCAACACAACCCCATGGTTGCCATGGCAACACAACCGCATGGTTGCCATGGAAACACTACCCCATGGTTGCCATGGCAACAGAATCCCATAGTTGCCATGGCAACAAAACGCCATGGTTACCATGGCAACACAACCTCATGGTTGCCATGGCAACCCAACCCCATGGTTACCATGGCAACACAACCGCATGGTTACCATAGTAACCCAACCCCATAGTTACCATGGCAACACAATCCCATAGTTGCCATGGAAACACTACCCCATGGTTGCCATGGCAACAGAACCCCATAGTTGCCATGGCAACAAAACGCCATGGTTGCCATGGCAACAGAACAACATAGTTGCCATGGCAACAAAACGCCGTGGTTACCATGGCAACACAACCCCATGGTTGCCATGGCAACCCAACCCCATGGTTGCCAAGGCAACTAAACCCCATAGTTTCCATAGAAACCCAACCCCATAGTTACCATGGCAACACAACCCCAATGTTGCCATGGAAACACTACCGCATGTTTGCCATTGCAACTCAACCCCATAGTTGCCATGGCAACTAAACGCCATGGTTACCATGGCAACCCAACCCCATGGTTACCATGGACACAGAACCCCATGGTTACCATAGCAACCAAACCCCGTGGTTGCCATGGCAACCCAACCCCATCGTTGCCAAGGCAACTAAACCCCATAGTTTCCATAGCAACCCAGCCCCATAGTTACCATGGCAACACAACCCCAATGTTGCCATGGAAACACTACCCCATGGTTACCATGGCAACAGAACCCCATAGTTGCCATGGCAACAATACGCCATGGTTACCATGGCAACACAACCCCATGGTTGCCATGGCAACCCAACGCCATAGTTGCCATGGCAACTAAACGCCATGGTTACCATGGCAACACAACCCCATGGTTACCATGGACACAGAACCCCATGGTTATCATAGCAACACAACCGCATTGTTACCATAGCAACCCAACTCCATAGTTAGCATGGCGACACAACCCCATGGTTGCCATGGCAACCCAACCCCATAGTTGCCATGGCAAATAAACACCAAGGTTACCATGGCAGCACAACCCCATGGTTGCCATGGCAACACAACCCCATGGTACCATGGCAACACAACCGCATTGTTACCATAGCAACCCAACCCCATAGTTACCATGGCGACACAACCCCATGGTTGCCATGGCAACACAACCGCATGGTTACCATAGCAACCCAACCCCATAGTTACCATGGCAACACAACCCCATGGTTGCCATGGAAACACTACCCCATGGTTGCCATGGCAACAGAACCCCATAGTTGCCATGGCAACAAAACGCCATGGTTGCCATGGCAACAGAACTTCATAGTTGCCATGGTAACTAAACGCCATGGCTACCATGGCAACACAACCCCATGGTTGCCATGGCAACCCAACCCCATGGTTGCCAAGGCAACTAAACCCCATAGTTTCCATAGCAACGCAACCCCATAGTTACCATGGCAACACAACCCCATGGTTGCCATGGAAACACTACCCCATGGTTGCCATGGCAACAGAACCCCATAGTTGCCATGGAACAAAACGCCATGGTTACCATGGCAACACAACCCCATGGTTGCCATGGCAACGCAACCCCATAGTTGCCATGGAAACTAAACGCCATGGTTACCATGGCAACCCAACCCCATGGTTACCATGGACACAGAACCCCATGGTTACCATAGCAACCAAACCCCGTGGTTGCCATGGCAACCCAACCCCGTGGTTACCATAGTAACCAAACCCCGTGGTTGCCATGGCAACCCAACCCCATGGTTACCATGGCATCACTACCCCATGGTTCCCATGGCAACACAACCCAGTGGTTGCCATGGCAACCCAACCCCATGGTTACCATGGCAACACAACCCCATGGTTGCCATGGAAACACTACCCCATGGTTGCCATGGCAACAGAACCCCATAGTTGCCATGGCAACAAAACGCCATGGTTACCATGGCAACACAACCCCATGGTTGCCATGGGAACCCAACCCCATGGTTACCATGGCAACACAACCGCATGGTTACCATTGCAACCCAAACCCATAGTTACCATGGCAACACAACCCCATGGTTGTCATGGAAACACTACCCCATGGTTGCCATGGCAAAAGAACCCCATAGTTGCCATGGCAACAAAACGCCATGGTTCCCATGGCAACAGAAACCCATAGTTGCCATGGCAACTAAACGCCATGGTTACCATGGCAACACAACCGCATGGTTGCCATGGCAACCCAACCCCATGGTTACCATGGCAACACAACCGCATGGTTACCATAGAAACCCAACCCCATAGTTACCATGGCAACACAACCCCATGGTTGCCATGGAAATACTACCCCATGGTTGCCATGGTAACAGAACCCCATAGTTGCCATGGCAACAAAACGCCATGGTTACCATGGCAACACAACACCATGGTTGCCATGGCAACCCAACCCCATAGTTGCCATGGCAACTAAACGCAATGGTTACCATGGCAACCCAACCCCATGGTTACCATGGACACAGAAACCCATGGTTACCATAGCAACCAAACCCCGTGGTTGCCATGGCAACCCAATCCCATGGTTCCCATGGCAACACAACCCCGTGGTTGCCATGGCAACACTACCCAATGGTTACCATGGCAACAGAACCCCATGGTTGCCATGGCAGCCCAACCCCATGGTTGCCAAGGCAACTAAACCCCATAGTTTCCATAGAAACCCAACCCCATAGTTACCATGGCAAGACAACCCCATGGTTGCCATGGCAACACAACCCCATGTTTGCCATGGCAACAGAACCCCATAGTTGCCATGGGAACAAAACGCCATGGTTACCATGGCAACACTACCCCATGGTTGCCAAGGCAACAAAGCCCAATGGTTACCATGGCAACACAACCACATGGTTACCATAGCAACCCAACCCCATAGTTACCATCGCAACACAACCCCATGGTTGCCATGGAAACACTACGCCATGGTTGCCATGGCAACAGAACCGCATAGTTGCCATGGAAACAAAACGCTATGGTTGCCATGGCAACAGAACCCCATAGTTGCCATGGCAACAAAACGCCATGGTTACCATGGCAACAGAACCCCATGGTTGCCATGGCAACCCAACTCCATGGTTGCCAAGGCAACTAAACCCCATAGTTTCCATAGCAACCCAACCCCATAGTTGCCATGTCAACACAACCCCATGGTTGCCATGGAAACACTACCCCATGGTTGCCATGGCAACAGAACCCCATAGTTGCCATGGCAACAAAACACCATGGTTACCATGGTAACACAACCCCATGGTTGCTATGGCAACCCAACCCCATAGTTGGATGGCAACTAAACGCCATGGTTACCATGGCAACCCAACCCCATGGTTACCATGGACACAGAACCCCATGGTTACCATAGCAACCAAACCCCGTGGTTGCCATGGCAACCCAACCCCATGGTTACCATAGCAACCAAACCCCGTGGTTGCCATGGCAACCCAACCCCATCGTTACCATGGCAACACAACCCCATGGTTGCCATGGAAACACTACCCCATGGTTGCCATGGCAACAGAACCCCATAGTTGCCATGGCAACAAAACGCCATGGTTACCATGGCAACACAACCCCATGGTTGCCATGGCAACCCAACCCCATGGTTACCATGGCAACACAACCACATGGTTACCATAGCAACCCAAACCCATAGTTACCATGGCAACACAACCCCATGGTTGTCATGGAAACACTACCCCATGGTTGCCATGGCAACAGAACCCCATAGTTGCCATGGCAACAAAACGCCATGGTTCCCATGGCAACAGAAACCCATAGTTGCCATGGCAACTAAACGCCATGGTTACCATGGCAACACAACCCCATGGTTGCCATGGCAACCCAACCCCATGGTTACCATGGCAACACAACTGCATGGTTACCATAGAAACCCAACCCCATAGTTACCATGGCAACACAACCCCATGGGTGCCATGGAAATACTACCGCATGGTTGCCATGGCAACAGAACCCCATAGTTGCGATGGCAACAAAACGCCATGGTTACCATGGCAACACAACCCCATGGTTGCCATGGCAACCCAACCCCATAGTTGCCATGGCAACTAAACGCCATGGTTACCATGACAACCCAACCCCATGGTTACCATGGACACAGAACCCCATGGTTACCATAGCAACCAAACCCCGTGGTTGCCATGGCAACCCAACCCCATGGTTACCATAGCAACCCAACCCCATAGTTACCATGGCAACACAACCCCATGGTTGCCATGGAAACACTACGCCGTGGTTGCCATGGCAACAGAACCGCATAGTTGCCATGGAAACAAAACGCTAAGGTTGCCATGGCAACAGAACCCCATAGTTGCCATGGCAACAAAACGCCATGGTTAGCATGGCAACAGAACCCCATGGTTGCCATGGCAACCCAACTCCATGGTTGCCAAGGCAACTAAACCCCATAGTTTCCATAGCAACCCAACCCCATAGTTACCATGGCAACACAACCCCATGGTTGCCATGGAAACACTACCCCATGGTTGCCATGGCAACAGAACCCCATAGTTGCCATGGCAACAAAACACCATGGTTACCATGGTAACACAACCCCATGGTTGCCATGGCAACCCAACCCCATAGTTGCCATGGCAACTAAACGCCATGGTTACCATGGCAACCCAACCCCATGGTTACCATGGACACAGAACTCCATGGTTACCATAGCAACCAAACCCCGTGCTTGCCATGGCAACCCAACCCCATGGTTACCATAGCAACCAAACCCCGTGGTTGCCATGGCAACCCAACCCCATCGTTACCATGGCAACACAACCCCATGGTTGCCATGGAAACACTACCCCATGGTTGCCATGGCAACAGAACCCCATAGTTGCCATGGCAACAAAACGCCATGGTTACCATGGCAACACAACCCCATGGTTGCCATGGCAACCCAACCCCATGGTTACCATGGCAACACAACCGCATGGTTACCATAGCAACCCAAACCCATAGTTACCATGGCAACACAACCCCATGGTTGTCATGGAAACACTACCCCATGGTTGCCATGGCAACAGAACCCCATAGTTGGCATGGCAACAAAACGCCATGGTTCCCATGGCAACAGAAACCCATAGTTGCCATGGCAACTAAACGCCATGGTTACCATGGCAACACAACCCCATGGTTGCCATGGCAACACAACCCCATGGTTACCATGGCAACACAACTGCATGGTTACCATAGAAACCCAACCCCATAGTTACCATGGCAACACAACCCCATGGGTGCCATGGAAATACTACCCCATGGTTGCCATGGCAACAGAACCCCATAGTTGCGATGGCAACAAAACGCCATGGTTACCATGGCAACACAACCCCATGGTTGCCATGGCAACCCAACCCCATAGTTGCCATGGCAACTAAACGCCATGGATACCATGACAACCCAACCCCATGGTTACCATGGACACAGAACCCCATGGTTACCATAGCAACCAAACCCCGTGGTTGCCATGGCAACCCAATCCCATGGTTACCATGGCAACACAACCGCATGGTTACCACAACAACACAACCGCATGGTTACCACGGCAACCCAACTGCATGGTTACCACGGCATCTCAACCCCATGGTTGCCATGTCAACTAAACCCCATAGTTTCCATAGCAACCCAACCCCATAGTTACCATGGCAACACAACCCCATGGTTGCCATGGCAACCCAACCCCATGGTTGCCATGGCAACAGAACCCCATAGTTGCCATGGGAACAAAACGCCATGGTTACCATTTCAACACAACCCCATGGTTGCCATGGCAACCCAACCCCATGGTTACCATAGCAACCAAACCCCTTAGCTCCCATGGCAACCCAACCCCTTGGTTGCCATGGCAACCCAACCCCATGGTTTCCATGGCAACACAACCCCATGGTTCCCATGGCAACACAACCCCGTGGTTACCATGGCAAACCAACCCCATGGTTACCATGGCAACACAACCCCATGGTTGCCATGGAAACACTACCCCATGGTTGCCATGGCAACAAAACGCCATGTTTACCATGGCAACACTACCCCATGGTTGCCATGGCAACCCAACCCCATGGTTACCATGGCAACACAACCGCATGTTTACCATAGCAACACAATCCCATAGTTACCATGGCAACGCAACTCCATGGTTGCCATGGAAACACTACGCCATGGTTCCCATGGCAACAGAACCCCATAGTTGCCATGGCAACAAAACGCCATGGTTGCCATAGCAACACAACCCCATGGTTGCCATGGCAACCCAACCCCATGGTTGCCAAGGCAACTAAACCCCATAGTTTCCATAGCAACCCAACCCCATAGTTACCATGGCAACACAACCTCATAGTT
Organism: Netta rufina; assembly: GCF_964035555.1. Lineage (NCBI taxonomy): Eukaryota > Metazoa > Chordata > Aves > Anseriformes > Anatidae > Netta > Netta rufina. Next base: position 166,562 of record NW_028168888.1, on the reverse strand, counting down.
GCCATGGAAACACTACCCCATGGTTGCCATGGCAACAGAACCCCAGAGTTGCCATGGCAACAAAACGTCATGGTTACCATGGCAACACAACCCCATGGTTGCCATGGCAACCCAACCCCATAGTTGCCATGGCAACTAAACGCCATGGTTACCATGGCAACACAACCCCATGGTTACCATGGACACAGAACCCCATGGTTACCATAGCAACCAAACCCCGTGCTTGCCATGGCAACCCAACCCCATGGTTACCATAGCAACCAAACCCCGTAGTTTCCATGGCAACCCAACGCCATGGTTACCATGGCAACACAACCCCATGGTTCCCATGGCAACACAACCCCATGGTTGCCATGGAAACACTACCCCATGGTAGCCATCGCAACAGAACCCCATGGTTGCCATGGCAACAAAACGCCATGGTTACCATGGCAACACAACCCCATGGTTGCCATGGCAACCCAACCCCATAGTTGCCATGGCAACTAAACGCCATGGTTACCATGGCAACCCAACCCCATGGTTACCATCGACACAGAACACCAAGGTTACCATAGCAACCAAACCCCGTGGTTTCCATGGCAACCCAATCCCATGGTTACCATGGCAACACAACCGCATGGTTACCACAACAACACAACCGCATGGTTACCACGGCAACCCAACTGCATGGTTACCACGGCATCTCAACCCCACGGTTGCCATGGCAACTAAACCCTATGGTTACCATGGCAACACAACCCCATGGTTGCCATGGCAACCCAACCCCATGGTTCCCATGGCAACACAACCGCATGGTTACCATAGCAACCCAAACCCATAGTTACCATGGCAACACAACCCCATGGTTGCCATGGAAACACTACCCCATGGTTGCCATGGCAACAGAACCCCATAGTTGCCATGGCAAAAAAACGCCATGGTTCCCATGGCAACAGAAAACCATAGTTGCCATGGCAACATAACGCCATGGTTACCATGGCAACACAACCCCATGGTTGCCATGGCAACCCAAACCCATGGTTACCATGGCAACACAACCGCATGGTTACCATGGAAACACTACCCCATGGTTGCCATGGCAACAGACCCCCAGAGTTGCCATGGCAACAAAACGCCATGGTTACCATGGCAACACAACCCCATGGTTGCCATGGCAACCCAACCCCATAGTTGCCATGGCAACTAAACGCCATGGTTACCATGGCAACCCAACCCCATGGTTACCATGGACACAGAACCAGATGGTTACCATAGCAACCAAACCCCGTGGTTGCCATGGCAACCCAATCCCATGGTTACCATGGCAACACAACAGCATGGTTACCACAACAACACAACCGCATGGTTACCACGGCAACCCAACTGCATGGTTACCACGGCATCTCAACCCCAAGGTTGCCATTGCAACTAAACCCCATAGTTTCCATAGGAACCCAACCCCATAGTTACCATGGCAACACAACCCCATCGTTACCATGGCAACACAACCCCATGGTTACCATGGCAACAGAACCCCATAGTTGCCATGGCAACTAAACGCCATGGTTACCATGGCAACACAACCCCATGGTTGCCATGGCAAACCAAGCCCATGGTTACCATGGCAACACAATTGCATGGTTACCATAGCAACTCAACCCCATAGTTACCATGGGAACACAACCCCATGGTTGCCATGGAAACACTACCCCATTGTTGCCATGGCAACAGAACCCCATAGTTGCCATGGCAACATAACGCCATGGATACCATGGCAACACAACCCCGTGGTTGCCATGGCAACCCAACCCCATGGTTGCCAAGGCAACTAAACCCCATAGTTTCCATAGCAACCCAACCCCATAGTTACCATGACAACAGAACCCCATAGTTGCCATAGCAACAAAACGCCATGGTTACCATGGCAACACAACCCCATGGTTGCCATGGCAACCCAACCCCATAGTTGCCATGGCAACTAAACGCCATGGTTACCATGGGAACCCAACCCCATGGTTACCATGGCAACAGAACCCCATAGTTGCCATGGCAACTAAACGCCATGGTTGCCATGGCAAAAGAACCCCATAGTTGCCATGGCAACCCAACCCCATGGTTACCATAGCAACCAAATCCCGTGGTTGCCATGGCAACCCAACCCCATGGTTACCATGGCAACACAACCCCATGGTTGCCATGGCAACCCAACCCCATGGTTACCATGGCAACACAACCCCATAGTTGCCATTGCAACAAAACGCCATAGTTTCCATAAACACCCAACCGAATAGTTACCATGGCAACACAACCCCATGGTTCCCATGGCAACACAACCCCGTGGTTGCCATGGCAACACTACCCCATGGTTACCATGGCAACAGAACCCCATAGTTGCCTTGGCAACTAAACGGCATGGTTAGCATTGCAACAGAACCCCATAGTTGCCATGGCAACTAAACGCCATGGTTACCATGGCAACCCAACCCCATGGTTGCCATGGACACAGAACCCCATGGTTACCCTAGCAACCCAACCCCGTGGTTGCCATGGCAACCCAACCCCATGGTTACCATGGCAACAGAACCCCATAGTTGCCATGGCAACTAAATCCCATGGTTACCATGGCAACACAACCCCATGGTTGCCATGGCAACACAACCCCATGGTTGCCATAGCAACCAAACCCCGTGGTTGCCATGGCAACGCAACCCCACGGTTACCATGGCAACGCAACCCCATGGTTCCCATGGCAAAACAACCCCGTGGTTGACATGGCAATCCAACCCCATCGTTACCATCGCAACACAACCCCATGGTTGCCATGGAAGCACTACCCCATGGTTGCCATGGCAACAGAACCCCATAGTTGCCATGGCAACAAAACGCCATGGTTACCATGGCAACACAACCCCATGGTTGCCATGGCAACCCAACCCCATGGTTGCCAAGGCAACTAAACCCCATAGTTTCCATAGCAACCCAACCCCATAGTTACCATGGCAACACAAGCCCATGGTTGCCATGGAAACACTACCCCATGGTTGCCATGGCAACAGAACCCCATAGTTGCCATGGCAACAAAACGCCATGGTTACCATGGCAACACAACCCCATGGTTGCCATGGCAACACAACCCCACAGTTGCCATGGCAACTAAACGCCATGGTTACCATGGCAACCCAACCCCATGGTTACCATGGACACAGAACCCCATGGTTACCATAGCAACCAAACCCCGTGGTTCCCATAACAACCCAATCCCATGGTTACCATGGCAACACAACCGCATGGTTACCACAACAACACAACCGCATGGTTACCACGGCAACCCAACTGCATGGTTACCACGGCATCTCAACCCCATGGTTGCCATGGCAACTAAACCCCATAGTTTCCATAGCAACCCAACCCCATAGTTACCATGGCAACACAACCCCATAGTTACCATGGCAACACAACCCCATGGTTGCCATGGCAACCCAACCCCATGGTTACCATGGCAACAGAACCCCATAGTTGCCATGGCAACTAAACGCCATGGTTACCATGGCAAGCCAACCCCATGGTTGCCATGGCAACCCAACCCCATTGTTACCATAGCAACCAAACCCCGCCGTTGCCATGGCAACCCAACCCCATGGTTACCATGGCCACACAACCCCATGGTTCCCATGGCAACACTACCCCATGGTTGCCTTGGCAACAGAACCCCATAGTTGCCTTGGCAACGAAACGCCATGGTTACCATGGCAACACAACCCCATGGTTGCCATGGCAACCCAACCCCATGGTTACCAAGGCAACTAAAACCCATACTTTCCATAGCAACCCAACCCCATAGTTACCATGGCAACACAACCCCATGGTTGCCATGGAAACACTACCCCATGGTTGCCATGGCAACAGCACCCCATAGTTGACATGGCAACAAAACGCCATGCTTACCATGGCAACACAACCCCATGGTTGCCATGGCAACCAAACCCCATAGTTGCCATGGCAACTAAACGCCATGGTTACCATGGCAACCTAACACCATGGTTACCATGGACACAGAACCCCATGGTTACCATAGCAACCAAACCCCGTGGTTGCCATGGCAACCCATACCCATGGTTACCATGGCAACACAACCGCATGGTTACCACAACAACACAACCGCATGGTTACCACGGCAACCCAACTGCATGGTTACCACGGCATCTCAACCCCATGGTTTCCATGGAAACTAAACCCCATAGTTTCCACAGCAACCCAACCCCATAGTTACTATGGCAACACAACCCCATGGTTCCCATGGCAACACAACCCCGTGGTTGCCATGGCAACAGAACCCCATAGTTGACATGGCAACAAAACGCCATGGTTACCATGGCAACACAACCCCATGGTTGCCATGGCAACCCAACCCCATAGTTGCCATGGCAACTAAACGCCATGGTTACCATGGCAACACAACCCCATGGTTACCATGGACACAGAAAACCCGTGGTTGCCATGGCAACCCAATCCCATGGTTACCATGGCAACACAACCGCATGGTTACCACAACAACACAACCGCATGGTTACCATGGCAACCCAACTGCATGGTTACCACGGAATCTCAACCCCATGGTTGCCATGGCAACTAAACCCCATAGTTTCCATAGCAACCCAACCCCATAGTTACCATGGAAACACAACCCCATGGTTCCCATGGCAACACAACCCCGTGGTTGCAATGGCAACCCAATCCCATGGTTACCATGGCAACACAACCCCATGGTTGCCATGGCAACACAACCCCGTGGTTGCCATGGCAACCCAACCCCATCGTTACCATGGCAACACAACCCCATGGTTTCCATGGAAACACTACCCCATGGTTGCCATGGAAACACTACCCCATGGTTGCCATGGCAACAGAACCCCATAGTTGCCTTGGAAACGAAACGCCATGGTTACCATGGCAACACAACCCCATGGTTGCCATGGAAACACTACCCCATGGTTGCCATGGCAACAGAACCCCATAGTTGCCATAGCAACAAAACGCCATGGTTACCATGGCAACACAACCCCATGGTTACCATGGCAACCCTACCGCATGGTTACCATAGCAATCCAACCCCATAGTTACCATGGCAACACAACCCCATGGTTGCCATGGAAACACTACCCCACGGTTGCCATGGCAACAGAACCCCATAGTTGCCATGGGAACAATACGCCATGGTTACCATGGCAACACAACCCCATGGTTGCCATGGCAACCCAACCCCATGGTTACCATAGCAACCAAACCCCGTGGTTGCCATGGCAACCCAATCCCATGGTTACCACGGCAACACAACCGCATGGTTACCACGGCAACCCAACTGCATGGTTACCAGGGCATCTCAACCCCATGGTTGCCATGGCAACTAAACCCCATAGTTTCCATAGCAACCAAACCCCATAGTTAACATGGCAACACAACCCCATCGTTACCATGGCAACACAACCCCATGGTTCCCATGGCAACACAACCCCGAGGTTGACATGGCAACAGAACCCCATAGTTGCCATGGCAACTAAACGCCATGGTTACAATGGCAACAAAACCCCATGGTTGCCATGGCAACCCAACCCCATGGTTACCATAGCAACCAAACCCCGTAGTTGCCATGGCAACCCAACACCATGGTTACCATGGCAACACAACCCCATGGTTCCCATGGCAACACAACCCCGTGGTTGCCATGGCAACCCAACCCCATGGTTACCATGGCAACACAACCCCATGGTTGCCATGGAAACACTACCCCATGGTTGCCATGGCAACAGAACCCCATAGTTGCCATGGCAACAAAACGCCATAGTTTCCATAGCAACCCAACCGAATAGTTACCATGGCAACACAACCCCGCGGTTGCCATGGCAACACTACCCCATGGTTACCATGGCAACAGAACCCCACAGTTGCCTTGGCAACTAAACGCCATGGTTAGCATTGCAACACAACCCCATAGATGCCATGGCAACTAAACGTCATGGTTACCATGGCAACCCAACCCCATGGTTGCCATGGACACAGAACCCCATGGTTACCCTAGCAACCAAACCCCGTGTTTGCCATGGCAACCCAATCCCATGGTTACCATGGCAACAGAACCCCATAGTTGCCATGGCAACTAAATCCCATGGTTACCATGGCAACCCAACCCCATGGTTGCCATGGACACAGAACCCCATGGTTACCCTAGCAACCAAACCCCATGGTTACCATGGCAACGCAACCCCATGGTTCCCATGGCAAAACAACCCCGTGGTTGACATGGCAATCCAACCCCATCGTTACCATGGCAACACAACCCCATGGTTGCCATGGAAGCACTACCCCATGGTTGCCATGGCAACAGAACCCCATAGTTGCCATGGCAACAAAACGCCATGGTTACCATGGCAACACAACCCCATGGTTGCCATGGCAACCCAACCCCATGGTTGCCAAGGCAACTAAACCCCATAGTTTCCATAGCAACCCAACCCCATAGTTACCATGGCAACACAACCCCATCGTTACCATGGCAACACAACCCCATGGTTGCCATGGCAACCCAACCCCATGATTACCATGGCAACAGAACACCATAGTTGCCATGGCAACTAAACGCCATGGTTACCATTGCAACACAACCCCATGGTTGCCATGGCAACCCAACCCAATGGTTCCCATGGCAACACAACCCCGTGGTTGCCATGGCAACCCAACCCCATGGTTACCATGGCAACACTACCCCATGGTTGCCATGGAAACACTACCCCATGGTTGCCATGGCAACAGAACCCCATAGTTGCCTTGGCAACGAAACGCCATGGTTACCATGGCAACACAACCCCATGGTTGCCATGGAAACACTACCCCATGGTTGCCATGGCAACAGAACCCCATAGTTGCCATGGCAACAATACGCCATGCTTACCATGGCAACACAACCCCATGGTTGCCATGGCAACCCAACCCCATAGTTGCCATGGCAACTAAACTTCATGGTTACCATGGCAACCCAACCCCATGGTTACCATGGACACAGAACCCCATGGTTACCATAGCAACCAATCCCCGTGGTTGCCATGGCAACCCAATCCCATGGTTACCATGGCAACACAACCCCATGGTTACCACGGCAACACTACCCCATGGTTACCACGGCAACCCAACTGCATGGTTACCACGGCATCTCAACCCCATAGTTGCCATGGAAACTAAACCCCATAGTTTCCACAGCAACCCAACCCCATAGTTACCATGGCTACACAACCCCATGGTTCCCATGGCAACACAACCCCGTGGTTGCCATGGCAACAGAACCCCATAGTTGACATGGAAACAAAACGCCATGGTTACCATGGCAACACAACCCCATGTTTGCCATGGCAACCCAACCCCATAGTTGCCATGGCAACTAAACGCCATGGTTACCATGGCAACCCAACCCCATGGTTACCATGGACACAGAACCCCGTGGTTGCCATGGCAACCCAATCCCATGGTTACCATGGCACCACAACAGCATGGTTACCACAACAACACAACCGCATGGTTACCACGGCAACCCAACTGCATGGTTACCACGGCATCTCAACCCCATGGTTGCCATGGCAACTAAACCCCATAGTTTCCATAGCAACCCAACCCCATAGTTACCATGGCAACACAACCCATGGTTGCCATGGCAACACAACCCCGTGGTTACCATGGCAACCCTACCGCATGGTTACCATAGCAATCCAACCCCATAGTTACCATGGGAACACAACCCCATGGTTGCCATGGAAACACTACCCCACGGTTGCCATGGCAAAAGAACCCCATAGTTGCCATGGAAACAAAACGCCATGGTTACCATGGCAACACTACCCCATGGTTGCCATGGCAACCCAACCCCATGGTTGCCAAGGCAACTAAACCCCATAGTTTCCATAGCAACCCAACCCCATAGTTACCATGGCAACACAACCCCATGGTTGCCATGGAAACACTACCCCATGGTTGCCATGGCAACAGAACACCATAGTTGACATGGCAACAAAACGCCATTCTTACCATGGCAACACAACCCCATGGTTACCATGGACACAGAACCCCATGGTTACCATAGCAACCAAACCCCGTGGTTGCCATGGCAACTCAATCCCATGGTTACCATGGCAACACAACCGCATGGTTACCACAACAACACAACCGCATGGTTACCACGGCAACCCAACTGCATGGTTACCACGGCATCTCAACCCCATGGTTGCCATGGAAACTAAACCCCATAGTTTCCACAGCAACCCAACCCCATGGTTACCATGGCAACACAACCCCGTGGTTGCCATGGCAACCCAACCCCATGGTTGCCAAGGCAACTAAACCCCATAGTTTCCATAGCAACCCAACCCCATAGTTACCATGACAACAGAACCCCATAGTTGCCATGGCAACAAAACGCCATGGTTACCATGGCAACACAACCCCATGGTTGCCATGGCAACCCAACCCCATAGTTGCCATGGCAACTAAACGCCATGGTTACCATGGGAACCCAACCCCATGGTTACCATGGCAACAGAACCCCATAGTTGCCATGGCAACTAAACGCCATGGTTGCCATGGCAAAAGAACCCCATAGTTGCCATGGCAACCCAACCCCATGGTTACCATAGCAACCAAACCCCGTGGTTGCCATGGCAAGCCAACCCCATGGTTACCATGGCAACACAACCCCATGGTTGCCATGGCAACCCAACCCCATGGTTACCATGGCAACACAACCCCATAGTTGCCATTGCAACAAAACGCCATAGTTTCCATAAACACCCAACCGAATAGTTACCATGGCAACACAACCCCATGGTTCCCATGGCAACACAACCCCGTGGTTGCCATGGCAACACTACCCCATGGTTACCATGGCAACAGAACCCCATAGTTGCCTTGGCAACTAAACGGCATGGTTAGCATTGCAACAGAACCCCATAGTTGCCATGGCAACTAAACGCCATGGTTACCATTGCAACACAACCCCATGGTTGCCATGGCAACCCAACCCAATGGTTACCATAGCAACGAAACCCCGTGGTTGCAATGGCAACCCAACCCCATGGTTACCATGGCAACACAACCCCATGGTTCCCATGGCAACACAACCCCGTGGTTGCAATGGCAACCCAACCCCATCGTTACCATGGCAACACTACCCCATGGTTGCCATGGAAACACTACCCCATGGTTGCCATGGCAACAGAACCCCATAGTTGCCTTGGCAACGAAACGCCATGGTTACCATGGCAACACAACCCCATGGTTGCCATGGAAACACTACCCCATGGTTGCCATGGCAACAGAACCCCATAGTTGCCATGGCAACAATACGCCATTCTTACCATGGCAACACAACCCCATGGTTGCCATGGCAACCCAACCCCATAGTTGCCATGGCAACTAAACGCCATGGTTACCATGGCAACCCAACCCCATGGTTACCATGGACACAGAACCCCATGGTTACCATAGCAACCAATCCCCGTGGTTGCAATGGCAACCCAATGCCATGGTTACCATGGCAACACAACCCCATGGTTACCACGGCAACACTACCCCATGGTTACCACGGCAACCCAGCTGCATGGTTACCACGGCATCTCAACCCCATAGTTGCCATGGAAACTAAACCCCATAGTTTCCACAGCAACCCAACCCCATAGTTACCATGGCTACACAACCCCATGGTTCCCATGGCAACACAACCCCGTGGTTGCCATGGCAACAGAACCCCATAGTTGACATGGAAACAAAACGCCATGGTTACCATGGCAACACAACCCCATGTTTGCCATGGCAACCCAACCCCATAGTTGCCATGGCAACTAAACGCCATGGTTACCATGGCAACCCAACCCCATGGTTACCATGGACACAGAACCCCGTGGTTGCCATGGCAACCCAATCCCATGGTTACCATGGCACCACAACAGCATGGTTACCACAACAACACAACCGCATGGTTACCACGGCAACCCAACTGCATGGTTACCACGGCATCTCAACCCCATGGTTGCCATGGCAACTAAACCCCATAGTTTCCATAGCAACCCAACCCCATAGTTACCATGGCAACACAACCCATGGTTGCCATGGCAACACAACCCCGTGGTTACCATGGCAACCCTACCGCATGGTTACCATAGCAATCCAACCCCATAGTTACCATGGCAACACAACCCCATGGTTGCCATGGAAACACTACCCCACGGTTGCCATGGCAAAAGAACCCCATAGTTGCCATGGCAACAAAACGCCATGGTTACCATGGCAACACTACCCCATGGTTGCCATGGCAACCCAACCCCATGGTTGCCAAGGCAACTAAACCCCATAGTTTCCATAGCAACCCAACCCCATAGTTACCATGGCAACACAACCCCATGGTTGCCATGGAAACACTACCCCATGGTTTCCATGGCAACAGAACACCATAGTTGACATGGCAACAAAACGCCATGCTTACCATGGCAACACAACCCCATGGTTACCATGGACACAGAACCCCATGGTTACCATAGCAACCAAACCCCGTGGTTGCCATGGCAACCCAATCCCATGGTTACCATGGCAACACAACCGCATGGTTACCACAACAACACAACCGCATGGTTACCACGGCAACCCAACTGCATGGTTACCACGGCATCTCAACCCCATGGTTGCCATGGAAACTAAACCCCATAGTTTCCACAGCAACCCAACCCCATGGTTACCATGGCAACACAACCCCGTGGTTGCCATGGCAACCCAACCCCATGGTTGCCAAGGCAACTAAACCCCATAGTTTCCATAGCAACCCAACCCCATAGTTACCATGGCAACAGAACCCCATAGTTGCCATGGCAACAAAACGCCATGGTTACCATGGCAACACAACCCCATGGTTGCCATGGCAACCCAACCCCATAGTTGCCATGGCAACTAAACGCCATGGTTACCATGGGAACCCAACCCCATGGTTACCATGGCAACAGAACCCCATAGTTGCCATGGCAACTAAACGCCATGGTTGCCATGGCAAAAGAACCCCATAGTTGCCATGGCAACCCAACCCCATGGTTACCATGGCAACACAACCCCATGGTTTCCATGGCAACCCAACCCCATGGTTACCATGGCAACACAACCCCATAGTTGCCATTGCAACAAAACGCCATAGTTTCCATAAACACCCAACCGAATAGTTACCATGGCAACACAACCCCATGGTTCCCATGGCAACACAACCCCGTGGTTGCCATGGCAACACTACCCCATGGTTACCATGGCAACAGAACCCCATAGTTGCCTTGGCAACTAAACGGCATGGTTAGCATTGCAACAGAACCCCATAGTTGCCATGGCAACTAAACGCCATGGTTACCATGGCAACCCAACCCCATGGTTGCCATGGACACAGAACCCCATGGTTACCCTAGCAACCCAACCCCGTGGTTGCCATGGCAACCCAACCCCATGGTTACCATGGCAACAGAACCCCATAGTTGCCATGGCAACTAAATCCCATGGTTACCATGGCAACACAACCCCATGGTTGCCATGGCAACACAACCCCATGGTTGCCATAGCAACCAAACCCCGTGGTTGCCATGGCAACGCAACCCCACGGTTACCATGGCAACGCAACCCCATGGTTCCCATGGCAAAACAACCCCGTGGTTGACATGGCAATCCAACCCCATCGTTACCATGGCAACACAACCCCATGGTTGCCATGGAAGCACTACCCCATGGTTGCCATGGCAACAGAACCCCATAGTTGCGATGGCAACAAAACGCCATGGTTACCATGGCAACACAACCCCATGGTTGCCATGGCAACCCAACCCCATTGTTGCCAAGGCAACTAAACCCCATAGTTTCCATAGCAACCCAACCCCATAGTTACCATGGCAACACAACCCCATGGTTGCCATGGAAACACTACCCCATGGTTGCCATGGCAACAGAACACCATAGTTGACATGGCAACAAAACGCCATGGTTACCATGGCAACCCAACCCCATGGTTACCATGGACACAGAACCCCATGGTTACCATAGCAACCAAACCCCGTGGTTCCCATAACAACCCAATCCCATGGTTATCATGGCAACACAACCGCATGGTTACCACAACAACACAACCGTATGGTTACCACGGCAACCCAACTGCATGGTTACCACGGCATCTCAACCCCATGGTTGCCATGGCAACTAAACCCCATAGTTTCCATAGCAACCCAACCCCATAGTTACCATGGCAACACAACCCCATAGTTACCATGGCAACACAACCCCATGGTTGCCATGGCAACCCAACCCCATGGTTACCATGGCAACAGAACCCCATAGTTGCCATGGCAACTAAACGCCATGGTTACCATGGCAACACAACCCCATGGTTGCCATGGAAACACTACCCCATGGTTCCCATGGCAACAGAACCCCATAGTTGCCATGGCAACAAAACGCCATGGTTCCCATGGCAACAGAAACCCATAGTTGCCATGGCAACAAAACGCCATGGTTACCATGGCAACACTACCCCATGGTTGCCATGGCAACCCAACCCCATGGTTGCCAAGGCAACTAAACCCCATCGTTTCCATAGCAACCCAACCCCATAGTTACCATGGCAACACAACCCCATGGTTGCCATGGAAACACTACCCCATGGTTGCCATGGCAACAGAACACCATAGTTGACATGGCAACAAAACGCCATGCTTACCATGGCAACACAACCCCATGGTTACCATGGACACAGAACCCCATGTTTACCATAGCAACCAAACCCCGTGGTTGCCATGGCAACCCAATCCCATGGTTACCATGGCAACACAACCGCATGGTTACCACAACAACACAACCGCATGGTTACCACGGCAACCCAACTGCATGGTTACCACGGCATCTCAACCCCATGGTTGCCATGGAAACTAAACCCCATAGTTTCCACAGCAACCCAACCCCATGGTTACCATGGCAACACAACCCCGTGGTTGCCATGGCAACCCAACCCCATGGTTGCCAAGGCAACTAAACCCCATAGTTTCCACAGTAACCCATCCCCATAGTTACTATGGCAACAGAACCCCATAGTTGCCATGGCAACAAAACGCCATGGTTACCATGGCAACACAACCCCATGGTTGCCATGGCAACCCAACCCCATAGTTGCCATGGCAACTAAACGCCATGGTTACCATGGGAACCCAACCCCATGGTTACCATGGCAACAGAACCCCATAGTTGCCATGGCAACGAAACGCCATGGTTGCCATGGCAAAAGAACCCCATAGTTGCCATGGCAACCCAACCCCATGGTTACCATAGCAACCAAACCCCGTGGTTGCCATGGCAACCCAACCCCATGGTTACCATGGCAACAAAACCCCATGGTTGCCATGGCAACCCAACCCCATGGTTACCATGGCAACAGAACCCCATAGTTGCCTTGGCAACTAAACGGCATGGTTAGCATTGCAACAGAACCCCATAGTTGCCATGGCAACTAAACGCCATGGTTACCATGGCAACCCAACCCCATGGTTGCCATGGACACAGAACACCATGGTTACCCTAGCAACCCAACCCCGTGGTTGCCATGGCAACCCAACCCCATGGTTACCATGGCAACAGAACCCCATAGTTGCCATGGCAACTAAATCCCATGGTTACCATGGCAACACAACCCCATGGTTGCCATGGCAACACAACCCCATGGTTGCCATAGCAACCAAACCCCGTGGTTGCCATGGCAACGCAACCCCACGGTTACCATGGCAACGCAACCCCATGGTTCCCATGGCAAAACAACCCCGTGGTTGACATGGCAATCCAACCCCATCGTTACCATGGCAACACAACCCCATGGTTGCCATGGAAGCACTACCCCATGGTTGCCATGGCAACAGAACCCCATAGTTGCCATGGCAACAAAACGCCATGGTTACCATGGCAACACAACCCCATGGTTGCCATGGCAACCCAACCCCATGGTTGCCAAGGCAACTAAACCCCATAGTTTCCATAGCAACCCAACCCCATAGTTACCATGGCAACACAACCCCATGGTTGCCATGGAAACACTACCCCATGGTTGCCATGGCAACAGAACCCCATAGTTGCCATGGCAACAAAACGCCATGGTTACCATGGCAACACAACCCCATGGTTGCCATGGCAACACAACCCCACAGTTGCCATGGCAACTAAACGCCATGGTTACCATGGCAACCCAACCGCATGGTTACCATGGACACAGAACCCCATGGTTACCATAGCAACAAAACCCCGTGGTTCCCATAACAACCCAATCCCATGGTTACCATGGCAACACAACCGCATGGTTACCACAACAACACAACCGCATGGTTACCACGGCAACCCAACTGCATGGTTACCACAGCATCTCAACCCCATGGTTGCCATGGCAACTAAACCCCATAGTTTCCATAGCAACCCAACCCCATAGTTACCATGGCAACACAACCCCATAGTTACCATGGCAACACAACCCCATGGTTGCCATGGCAACCCAACCCCATGGTTACCATGGCAACAGAACCCCATAGTTGCCATGGCAACTAAACGCCATCGTTACCATGGCAACACAACCCCATGGTTGCCATGGAAACACTACCCCACGGTTGCCATGGCAACGGAACCCCATAGTTGCCATGGCAACAAAACGCCATGGTTCCCATGGCAACAGAAACCCATAGTTGCCATGGCAACAAAACGCCATGGTTACCATGGCAACACAACCCCATGGTTGCCATGGCAACCCAAACCCATGGTTACCATGGCAACACAACCGCATGGTTACCATAGCAACCCAACCCCATAGTTACCATGGCAACACAACCCCATGGTTACCATGGAAACACTACCCCATGGTTGCCATTGCAACAGAACCCCAGAGTTGCCCTGGCAACAAAACGCCATGGTTACCATGGCAACACAACCCCATGGTTGCCATGGCAACCCAACCCCATAGTTGCCATGGCAACTAAACGCCATGGTTACCATGGCAACCCAACCCCATGGTTACCATGGACACAGAACCCCATGGTTACCATAGCAACCAAACCCCGTGGTTGCCATGGCAACCCAATCCCATGGTTACCATGGCAACACAACAGCATGGTTACCACAAGAACACAACCGCATGGTTACCACGGCAACCCAACTGCATGGTTACCACGGCATCTCAACCCCAAGGTTGCCATGGCAACTAAACCCCATAGTTTCCATAGGAACCCAAGCCCATAGTTACCATGGCAACACAACCCCATCGTTACCATGGCAACACAACCCCATGGTTACTATGGCAACAGAACCCCATAGTTGCCATGGCAACTAAACGCCATGGTTACCATGGCAACACAACCCCATGGTTGCCATGGCAAACCAAGCCCATGGTTACCATGGCAACACAATTGCATGGTTACCATAGCAACTCAACCCCATAGTTACGATGGGATCACAACCCCATGGTTGCCATGGAAACACTACCCCATTGTTGCCATGGCAACAGAACCCCATAGTTGCCATGGCAACATAACGCCATGGATACCATGGCAACACAACCCCGTGGTTGCCATGGCAACCCAACCCCATGGTTGCCAAGGCAACTAAACCCCATAGTTTCCATAGCAACCCAACCCCATAGTTACCAAGGCAACAGAACACCATAGTTGCCATGGCAACAAAACGCCATGGTTACCATGGCAACACAACCCCATGGTTGCCATGGCAACCCAACCCCATAGTTGCCATGGCAACTAAACGCCATGGTTACCATGGGAACCCAACCCCATGGTTACCATGGCAACAGAACCCCATAGTTGCCATGGCAACTAAACGCCATGGTTACCATGGCAAAAGAACCCCATAGTTGCCATGGCAACCCAACCCCATGGTTACCATAGCAACCAAACCCCGTGGTTGCCATGGCAACCCAACCCCATGGTTACCATGGCAACACAACCCCATGGTTGCCATGGCAACCCAACCCCATGGTTACCATGGCAACACAACCCCATAGTTGCCATTGCAACAAAACGCCATAGTTTCCATAAACACCCAACCGAATAGTTACCATGGCAACACAACCCCATGGTTCCCATGGCAACACAACCCCGTGGTTGCCATGGAAACACTACCCCATGGTTACCATGGCAACAGAACCCCATAGTTGCCTTGGCAACTAAACGGCATGGTTAGCATTGCAACAGAACCCCATAGTTGCCATGGCAACTAAACGCCATGGTTACCATGGCAACCCAACCCCATGGTTGCCATGGACACAGAACCCCATGGTTACCCTAGCAACCCAACCCCGTGGTTGCCATGGCAACCCAACCCCATGGTTACCATGGCAACAGAACCCCATAGTTGCCATGGCAACTAAATCCCATGGTTACCATGGCAAGCCAACCCCATAGTTGCCATGGCAACACAACCCCATGGTTGCCATAGCAACAAAACCCCGTGGTTGCCATGGCAACGCAACCCCACGGTTACCATGGCAATGCAACCCCATGGTTCCCATGGCAAAACAATCCCGTGGTTGACATGGCAATCCAACCCCATCGTTACCATCGCAACACAACCCCATGGTTGCCATGGAAGCACTACCCCATGGTTGCCATGGCAACAGAACCCCATAGTTGCCATGGCAACAAAACGCCATGGTTACCATGGCAACACAACCCCATGGTTGCCATGGCAACCCAACCCCATGGTTGCCAAGGCAACTAAACCCCATAGTTTCCATAGCAACCCAACCCCATAGTTACCATGGCAACACAACCCCATGGTTGCCATGGAAACACTACCCCATGGTTGCCATGGCAACAGAACCCCATAGTTGCCATGGCAACAAAACGCCATGGTTACCATGGCAACACAACCCCATGGTTGCCATGGCAACACAACCCCATAGTTGCCATGGCAACTAAACGCCATGGTTACCATGGCAACCCAACCCCATGGTTACCATGGACACAGAACCCCATGGTTACCATAGCAACCAAACCCCGTGGTTCCCATAACAACCCAATCCCATGGTTACCATGGCAACACAACCGCATGGTTACCACAACAACACAACCGCATGGTTACCACGGCAACCCAACTGCATGGTTACCACGGCATCTCAACCCCATGGTTGCCATGGCAACTAAACCCCATGGTTTCCATAGCAACCCAACCCCATAGTTACCATGGCAACACAACCCCGTAGTTACCATGGCAACACAACCCCATGGTTGCCATGGCAACCCAACCCCATGGTTACCATGGCAACAGAACCCCATAGTTGCCATGGCAACTAAACGCCATGGTTACCATGGCAACACAACCCCATGGTTGCCATGGCAACCCAACCCCATGGTTACCATAGCAACCAAACCCCGCCGTTGCCATGGCAACCCAACCCCATGGTTACCATGGCAACACAACCCCATGGTTCCCATGGCAACACAACCCCGTGGGTACCATGGCAACCCTACCGCATGGTTACCATAGCAATCCAACCCCATAGTTACCATGGCAACACAACCCCATGGCTGCCATGGAAACACTACCCCACGGTTGCCATGGCAAAAGAACCCCATAGTTGCCATGGCAACAAAACGCCATGGTTACCATGGCAACACTACCCCATGGTTACCATGGCAACCCAACCCCATGGTTGCCAAGGCAACTAAACCCCATAGTTTCCATAGCAACACAACCCCATAGTTACCATGGCAACACAACCCCATGGTTGCCATGGAAACACCACCCCATGGTTGCCATGGCAACAGAACCCCATAGTTGACATGGCAACAAAACGCCATGCTTACCATGGCAACACAACCCCATGGTTGCCATGGCAACCCAATCCCATGGTTACCATGGCAACACAACCGCATGGTTACCACAACAACACAACCGCATGGTTACCACGGCAACCCAACTGCATGGTTACCACGGCATCTCAACCCCATGGTTGCCCTGGAAACTAAACCCCATAGTTTCCACAGCAACCCAACCCCATGGTTACCATGACAACACAACCCCATGGTTCCCATGGCAACACAACCCCGTGGTTGCCATGGCAACAGAACCCCATAGTTGACATGGCAACAAAACGCCATGGTTACCATGGCAACACAACCCCATGGTTGCCATGGCAACCGAACCCCATAGTTGCCATGGCAACTAAACGCCATGGTTACCATGGCAACCCAACCCCATAGTTACCATGGACACAGAACCCCGTGGTTGCCATGGCAACCCAATCCCATGGTTAACATGTCAACACAACCGCATGGTTACCACAACAACACAACCGCATGTTTACCACGGCAACCCAACTGCATGGTTACCACGGCATCTCAACCCCATGGTTGCCATGGCAACTAAACCCCATAGTTTCCATAGCAACCCAACCCCATAGTTACCATGGCAACACAACGCCATGGTTCCCATGGCAACACAACCCCGTGGTTGCCATGGCAACCCAACCCCATGGTTACAATGGCAACAGAACCCCATAGTTTCCATGGCAACTAAACGCCACGGTTACCATGGCAACACAACCCCATGTTTGCCATGGCAACCCATCCCCATGGTTACCATGGCAACGCAACCCCATGTTTCCCATGGCAACACAACCCCGTGGTTGCCATGGCAAACCAACCCCATCGTTACCATTGCAACACAACCCCATGGTTGCCATGGAAGCACTACCCCATGGTTGCCATGGCAACAGAACCCCATAGTTGCCATGGCAACATAACGCCATGGTTACCATGGCAACACAACCCCGTGGTTGCCATGGCAACCCAACCCCATGGTTGCCAAGGCAACTAAACCCCATAGTTTCCATAGCAACCCAACCCCATAGTTACCATGGCAACACAACCCCATGGTTGCCATGGCAACCCAACCCCATAGTTGCCATGGCAACTAAACGCCATGGTTACCATGGGAACCCAACACCATGGTTACCATGGGAACCCAACCCCATGGTTACCATGGCAACAGAACCCCATAGTTGCCATGGCAACTAAACGCCATGGTTGCCGTGGCAAAAGAACCCCATAGTTGCCATGGCAACCCAACCCCATGGTTACCATAGCAACCAAACCCTGTGGTTGCCATGGCAACCCAACCCCATGGTTACCATGGCAACACAACCCCATGGTTGCCATGGCAACCCAACCCCATGGTTACCATGGCAACACAACCCCATAGTTGCCATTGCAACAAAACGCCATAGTTTCCATAAACACCTAACCGAATAGTTACCATGGCAACACAACCCCATGGTTCCCATGGCAACACAACCCCGTGGTTGCCATGGCAACACTACCCCATGGTTACCATGGCAACAGAACCCCATAGTTGCCTTGGCAACTAAACGGCATGGTTAGCATTGCAACAGAACCCCATAGTTGCCATGGCAACTAAACGCCATGGTTACCATGGCAACCCAACCCCATGGTTGCCATGGACACAGAACCCCATGGTTACCCTAGCAACCCAACCCCGTGGTTGCCATGGCAACCCAACCCCATGGTTACCATGGCAACAGAACCCCATAGTTGCCATGGCAACTAAATCCCATGGTTACCATGGCAACACAACCCCATGGTTGCCATGGCAACACAACCCCATGGTTGCCATAGCAACCAAACCCCGTGGTTGCCATGGCAACGCAACCCCACGGTTACCATGGCAACGCAACCCCATGGTTCCCATGGCAAAACAACCCCGTGGTTGACATGGCAATCCAACCCCATCGTTACCATCGCAACACAACCCCATGGTTGCCATGGAAGCACTACCCCATGGTTGACATGGCAACAGAACCCCATAGTTGCCTTGGCAACAAAACGCCATGGTTACCATGGCAACACAACCCCATGGTTGCCATGGTAACACAACCCCATGGTTACCATGGCAACAGAACCCCATGGTTACCATGGCAACCCAACCCCATGGATACCATAGCAACCAAACCCCGTGGTTGCCATGGCAACCCAACCCCATGGTTACCATGGCAACACAACCCCACGGTTCCCATGGCAACACAACACCGTGGTTGCCATGGCAACCCAACCCCATCGTTACCATGGCAACACAACCCCATGGTTGGTATGGAAACACTACCCCATGGTTTCCATGGCAACAGAACCCCATGGTTACCATGGCAACAAAACGCCATGGTTACCATGGCAACACAACCCCATGGTTGCCATGGAAACACTACCCCATGGTTGCCATGGAAACAGAACCCCATAGTTGCCATGGCAACAAAACGCCATGGTTGCCATGGCAACAGAACCCCACAGTTGCCATGGCAACAAAACGCCATGGTTACCATGGCAACACAACCCCGTGGTTGCCATGGCAACACAACCCCATAGTTGCCATGGCAACTAAACGCCATGGTTACCATGGCAACCCAACCCCATGGTTACCATGGACACAGAACCCCATGGTTACCATAGCAACCTAACCCCGTGGTTGCCATGGCAACCCAATCCCATGGTTACCATGGCAACACAACCGCATGGTTACCACGACAACACAACCGCATGGTTACCACGGCAACCCAACTGCATGGTTACCACGGCATCTCAACCGCATGGTTACCACGGCAACCCAACTGCATGGTTACCACGGCATCTCAACCCCATGGTTGCCATGGCAACTAAACCCCATAGTTTCCATAGCAACCCAACCCCATAGTTACCATGGCAACACAACCCCATCGTTACCATGGCAACAGAACCCCATGGTTGCCATGGCAACTAATCGCCATGGTTACCATGGCAACACAACCCTATGGTTGCCATGGCAACCCAACCCCATGGTTACCATAGCAACCAAACCACGTGGTTGCCATGGCAACCCAACCCCATGGTTACCATGGCAAAACAACCCCATGGTTCCCATGGCAACACAACCCCGTGGTTGCCATGGCAACCCAACACCATGGTTACCACGGCAACCCAACTGCATGGTTACCACGGCATCTCAACCCCATTGTTCCCATGGACACACAACCCCATGGTTGCCATGGAAACACTACCCCATGGTTGCCATGGAAACACTACCCCATGGTTGCCATGGCAACAGAACCCCATAGTTGCCTTGGCAACAAAACGCCATGGTAACCATGGCAACACAACCCCATGGTTGCCATGGAAACACTACCCCATGGTTGCCATGGCAACAGAACCCCATAGTTGCCATGGCAACAAAACGCCATGGTTCCCATGGCAACACAACCCCATGGTTGCCATGGTTACACAACCCCATGGTTACCATGGCAACAGAACCCCATGGTTACCATGGCAACCCAACCCCATGGTTACCATAGCAACCAAACACCGTGGTTGCCATGGCAACCCAACCCCATCGTTACCATGGCAACACAACCCCATGGTTGGCATGGAAACACTACCCCATGGTTTCTATGGCAACAGAACCTCATGGTTACCATGGCAACAAAACGCCATGGTTACCATGGCAACACAACCCCATGGTTGCCATGGAAACACTACCTCATGGTTGCCATGGCAAAAGAACCCCACAGTTGCCATGGCAACAAAACGCCATGGTTGCCATGGCAACAGAACCCCACAGTTGCCATGGCAACAAAACGCCATGGTTACCATGGCAAAACAACCCCATGGTTGCCATGGCAACCCAACCCCATGGTTGCCAAGGCAACTAAACCCCATAGTTTCCATAGCAACCCAACCCCATAGTTACCATGGCAACACAACCCCATGGTTGCCATGGAAACACTACCCCATGGTTGCCATGGCAACAGAACCCCATAGTTGACATGGCAACAAAACGCCATGGTTACCATGGCAACACAACCCCATGGTTGCCATGGCAACCGAACCCCATAGTTGCCATGGCAACTAAACGCCATGGTTACCATGGCAACCCAACCCCATAGTTACCATGGACACAGAACCCCGTGGTTGCCATGGCAACCCAATCCCATGGTTAACATGTCAACACAACCGCATGGTTACCACAACAACACAACCGCATGTTTACCACGGCAACCCAACTGCATGGTTACCACGGCATCTCAACCCCATGGTTGCCATGGCAACTAAACCCCATAGTTTCCATAGCAACCCAACCCCATAGTTACCATGGCAACACAACGCCATGGTTCCCATGGCAACACAACCCCGTGGTTGCCATGGCAACCCAACCCCATGGTTACAATGGCAACAGAACCCCATAGTTTCCATGGCAACTAAACGCCACGGTTACCATGGCAACACAACCCCATGTTTGCCATGGCAACCCATCCCCATGGTTACCATGGCAACGCAACCCCATGTTTCCCATGGCAACACAACCCCGTGGTTGCCATGGCAAACCAACCCCATCGTTACCATTGCAACACAACCCCATGGTTGCCATGGAAGCACTACCCCATGGTTGCCATGGCAACAGAACCCCATAGTTGCCATGGCAACATAACGCCATGGTTACCATGGCAACACAACCCCGTGGTTGCCATGGCAACCCAACCCCATGGTTGCCAAGGCAACTAAACCCCATAGTTTCCATAGCAACCCAACCCCATAGTTACCATGGCAACACAACCCCATGGTTGCCATGGCAACCCAACCCCATAGTTGCCATGGCAACTAAACGCCATGGTTACCATGGGAACCCAACACCATGGTTACCATGGGAACCCAACCCCATGGTTACCATGGCAACAGAACCCCATAGTTGCCATGGCAACTAAACGCCATGGTTGCCATGGCAAAAGAACCCCATAGTTGCCATGGCAACCCAACCCCATGGTTACCATAGCAACCAAACCCTGTGGTTGCCATGGCAACCCAACCCCATGGTTACCATGGCAACACAACCCCATGGTTGCCATGGCAACCCAACCCCATGGTTACCATGGCAACACAACCCCATAGTTGCCATTGCAACAAAACGCCATAGTTTCCATAAACACCTAACCGAATAGTTACCATGGCAACACAACCCCATGGTTCCCATGGCAACACAACCCCGTGGTTGCCATGGCAACACTACCCCATGGTTACCATGGCAACAGAACCCCATAGTTGCCTTGGCAACTAAATGGCATGGTTAGCATTGCAACAGAACCCCATAGTTGCCATGGCAACTAAACGCCATGGTTACCATGGCAACCCAACCCCATGGTTGCCATGGACACAGAACCCCATGGTTACCCTAGCAACCCAACCCCGTGGTTGCCATGGCAACCCAACCCCATGGTTACCATGGCAACAGAACCCCATAGTTGCCATGGCAACTAAATCCCATGGTTACCATGGCAACACAACCCCATGGTTGCCATGGCAACACAACCCCATGGTTGCCATAGCAACCAAACCCCGTGGTTGCCATGGCAACGCAACCCCACGGTTACCATGGCAACGCAACCCCATGGTTCCCATGGCAAAACAACCCCGTGGTTGACATGGCAATCCAACCCCATCGTTACCATCGCAACACAACCCCATGGTTGCCATGGAAGCACTACCCCATGGTTGACATGGCAACAGAACCCCATAGTTGCCTTGGCAACAAAACGCCATGGTTACCATGGCAACACAACCCCATGGTTGCCATGGTAACACAACCCCATGGTTACCATGGCAACAGAACCCCATGGTTACCATGGCAACCCAACCCCATGGATACCATAGCAACCAAACCCCGTGGTTGCCATGGCAACCCAACCCCATGGTTACCATGGCAACACAACCCCACGGTTCCCATGGCAACACAACACCGTGGTTGCCATGGCAACCCAACCCCATCGTTACCATGGCAACACAACCCCATGGTTGGTATGGAAACACTACCCCATGGTTTCCATGGCAACAGAACCCCATGGTTACCATGGCAACAAAACGCCATGGTTACCATGGCAACACAACCCCATGGTTGCCATGGAAACACTACCCCATGGTTGCCATGGAAACAGAACCCCATAGTTGCCATGGCAACAAAACGCCATGGTTGCCATGGCAACAGAACCCCACAGTTGCCATGGCAACAAAACGCCATGGTTACCATGGCAACACAACCCCGTGGTTGCCATGGCAACACAACCCCATAGTTGCCATGGCAACTAAACGCCATGGTTACCATGGCAACCCAACCCCATGGTTACCATGGACACAGAACCCCATGGTTACCATAGCAACCTAACCCCGTGGTTGCCATGGCAACCCAATCCCATGGTTACCATGGCAACACAACCGCATGGTTACCACGACAACACAACCGCATGGTTACCACGGCAACCCAACTGCATGGTTACCACGGCATCTCAACCGCATGGTTACCACGGCAACCCAACTGCATGGTTACCACGGCATCTCAACCCCATGGTTGCCATGGCAACTAAACCCCATAGTTTCCATAGCAACCCAACCCCATAGTTACCATGGCAACACAACCCCATCGTTACCATGGCAACAGAACCCCATGGTTGCCATGGCAACTAATCGCCATGGTTACCATGGCAACACAACCCTATGGTTGCCATGGCAACCCAACCCCATTGTTACCATAGCAACCAAACCACGTGGTTGCCATGGCAACCCAACCCCATGGTTACCATGGCAAAACAACCCCATGGTTCCCATGGCAACACAACCCCGTGGTTGCCATGGCAACCCAACACCATGGTTACCACGGCAACCCAACTGCATGGTTACCACGGCATCTCAACCCCATTGTTCCCATGGACACACAACCCCATGGTTGCCATGGAAACACTACCCCATGGTTGCCATGGAAACACTACCCCATGGTTGCCATGGCAACAGAACCCCATAGTTGCCTTGGCAACAAAACGCCATGGTAACCATGGCAACACAACCCCATGGTTGCCATGGAAACACTACCCCATGGTTGCCATGGCAACAGAACCCCATAGTTGCCATGGCAACAAAACGCCATGGTTCCCATGGCAACACAACCCCATGGTTGCCATGGTTACACAACCCCATGGTTACCATGGCAACAGAACCCCATGGTTACCATGGCAACCCAACCCCATGGTTACCATAGCAACCAAACACCGTGGTTGCCATGGCAACCCAACCCCATCGTTACCATGGCAACACAACCCCATGGTTGGCATGGAAACACTACCCCATGGTTTCTATGGCAACAGAACCTCATGGTTACCATGGCAACAAAACGCCATGGTTACCATGGCAACACAACCCCATGGTTGCCATGGAAACACTACCTCATGGTTGCCATGGCAAAAGAACCCCACAGTTGCCATGGCAACAAAACGCCATGGTTGCCATGGCAACAGAACCCCACAGTTGCCATGGCAACAAAACGCCATGGTTACCATGGCAAAACAACCCCATGGTTGCCATGGCAACCCAACCCCATGGTTGCCAAGGCAACTAAACCCCATAGTTTCCATAGCAACCCAACCCCATAGTTACCATGGCAACACAACCCCATGGTTGCCATGGAAACACTACCCCATGGTTGCCATGGCAACAGAACCCCATAGTTGCCATGGCAACAAAACGCCATGGTTACCATGGCAACACAACCCCATGGTTGCCATTGCAACCAAACCCCATAGTTGCCATGGCAACTAAACGCCATGGTTACCATGGCAACCCAACCCCATGGTTACCATCGACACAGAACCCCATGGTTACCATAGCAACCAAACCCCATAGTTTCCATAGCAACCCAACCCCATCGTTACCATGGCAACACAACCCCATGGTTGCCATGGCAACCCAACCCCATGGTTACCATGGCAACAGAACCCAATAGTTGCCATGGCAACTAAACGCTATGGTTACCATGGCAACACAACCCCATAGTTGCCATGGCAACCCAACCCCATGGTTACCATAGCAGCCAAACCCCGTGGTTGCCATGGTAACCCAACCCCATGGTTACCATGGCAACACAACCCCATGGTTCCCATGGCAACACAACCCCGTGGTTTCCATGGCAACACAACCCCATCGTTACCATGGCAACACAACCCCATGGTTGCCATGGAAACACTACCCCATGGTTGCCATGGCAACAGAACCCCATAGTTGCCATGGCAACAAAACGCCATGGTTACCATGGCAACAAAACCCCATGGTTGCCATGGCAAACCAACCCCATGGTTACCATGGCAACACAACCGCATGGTTACCATAGCAACCTAACCCCATAGTTACCATGGTAACACAACCCCATGGTTGCTATGGAAACACTACCCCATGGTTGCCATGGCAACAGAACCCCATAGTTGCCATGGCAACAAAACTCCATGGATGCCATGGCCACAGAAAACCATAGTTGCCATGGCAACCCAACCCCATGGTTACCATAGCAGCCAAACCCCGTGGTTGCCATGGTAACCCAACCCCATGGTTGCCAAGGCAACTAAACCCCATAGTTTCCATAGCAACCCAACCCCATAGTTACCATGGCAACACAACCCCATGGTTACCATAGCAGCCAAACCCCGTGGTTGCCATGGCAACCCAACCCCATGGTTGCCAAGGCAACTAAACCCCATAGTTTCCATAGCAACCCAACCCCATAGTTACCATGGCAACACAACCCCATGGTTGCCATGGAAACACTACGCCATGGTTTCCATGGCAACAGAACCCCATTGTTGCCATGGCAACAAAACGCTATGGTTACCATGGCAACACAACCCCATAGTTGCCATGGCAACCCAACCCCATGGTTACCATAGCAGCCAAACCCCGTGGTTGCCATGGTAACCCAACCCCATAGTTACCATGGCAACACAACCCCATGGTTACCATGGCAACACAACCCCGTGGTTTCCATGGCAACCCAACCCCATCGTTACCATGGCAACACAACCCCATGGTTGCCATGGAAACACTACCCCATGGTTGCCATGGCAACAGAACCCCATAGTTGCCATGGCAACAAAACGCCATGGTTACCATGGCAACACAACCCCATGGTTGCCATTGCAACCAAACCCCATAGTTGCCATGGCAACTAAACGCCATGGTTACCATGGCAACCCAACCCCATGGTTACCATCGACACAGAACCCCATGGTTACCATAGCAACCAAACCCCATAGTTTCCATAGCAACCCAACCCCATCGTTACCATGGCAACACAACCCCATGGTTGCCATGGCAACCCAACCCCATGGTTACCATGGCAACAGAACCCCATAGTTGCCATGGCAACTAAACGCTATGGTTACCATGGCAACACAACCCCATAGTTGCCATGGCAACCCAACCCCATGGTTACCATAGCAGCCAAACCCCGTGGTTGCCATGGTAACCCAACCCCATGGTTACCATGGCAACACAACCCCATGGTTCCCATGGCAACACAACCCCGTGGTTTCCATGGCAACACAACCCCATCGTTACCATGGCAACACAACCCCATGGTTGCCATGGAAACACTACCCCATGGTTGCCATGGCAACAGAACCCCATAGTTGCCATGGCAACAAAACGCCATGGTTACCATGGCAACAAAACCCCATGGTTGCCATGGCAAACCAACCCCATGGTTACCATGGCAACACAACCGCATGGTTAACATAGCAACCCAACCCCATAGTTACCATGGTAACACAACCCCATGGTTGCTATGGAAACACTACCCCATGGTTGCCATGGCAACAGAACCCCATAGTTGCCATGGCAACAAAACTCCATGGATGCCATGGCCACAGAAACCCATAGTTGCCATGGCAACCCAACCCCATGGTTACCATAGCAGCCAAACCCCGTGGTTGCCATGGTAACCCAACCCCATGGTTGCCAAGGCAACTAAACCCCATAGTTTCCATAGCAACCCAACCCCATAGTTGCCATGGCAACCCAACCCCATGGTTACCATAGCAGCCAAACCCCGTGGTTGCCATGGCAACCCAACCCCATGGTTGCCAAGGCAACTAAACCCCATAGTTTCCATAGCAACCCAACCCCATAGTTACCATGGCAACACAACCCCATGGTTGCCATGGAAACACTACGCCATGGTTTCCATGGCAACAGAACCCCATTGTTGCCATGGCAACAAAACGCTATGGTTACCATGGCAACACAACCCCATAGTTGCCATGGCAACCCAACCCCATGGTTACCATAGCAGCCAAACCCCGTGGTTGCCATGGTAACCCAACCCCATAGTTACCATGGCAACACAACCCCATGGTTCCCATGGCAACACAACCCCGTGGTTTCCATGGCAAACCAACCCCATCGTTACCATGGCAACACAACCCCATGGTTGCCATGGAAACACTACCCCATGGTTGCCATGGCAACAGAACCCCATAGTTGCCATGGCAACAAAACGCTATGGTTACCATGGCAACCCAACCCCATGGTTACCATGGACACAGAACCCCATGGTTACCATAACAACCCAACCCCATAGTTACCATGGCAACACAACCCCATGGTTGCCATGGAAACACTACGCCATGGTTTCCATAGCAACAGAACCCCATAGTTGCCATGGCAACAAAACGCCATGGTTGCCATGGCAACAGAACCCCATAGTTGCCATGGCAACAAAACGCCATCGTTACCATGGCAACACAACCCCATGGTTGCCATGGAAACACTACCCCATGGTTGCCATGGCAACAGAACCCCATAGTTGCCATGGGAACAAAACGCCATGGTTACCATGGCAACACTACCCCATGGTTGCCATGGCAACCCAACCCCATGGTTACCATGGCAACACAACCGCATGGTTACCATAGCAACCCAAACCCATAGTTACCATGGCAACACAACTCCATGGTTGCCATGGAAACACTACGCCATGGTTTCCATAGCAACAGAACCCCATAGTTGCCATGGCAACAAAACGCCTTGGTTGCCATGGCAACAGAACCCCATAGTTGCCATGGAAACAAAACGCCATGGTTACCATGGCAACACAACCCCATAGTTGCCATGGCAACCCAACCCCATCGTTACCATGGCAACACAACCCCATGGTTGCCATGGAAACACTACCCCATGGTTGCCATGGCAACAGAACCCCATAGTTTCCATGGCAACAAAACGCCATGGTTACCATGGCAACACTACCCCATGGTTGCCATGGCAACCCAACCCCATGGTTACCATGGCAACACAACCGCATGGTTACCATAGCAACCCAACCCCATAGTTACCATGGCAACACAACCCCATGGTTGCCATGGAAACACTACGCCATGGTTTCCATAGCAACAGAACCCCATAGTTGCCATGGCAACAAAACGCCATGGTTGCCATGGCAACAGAACCCCATAGTTGCCATGGCAACAAAACGCCATGGTTACCATGGCAACACAACCCCATGGTTGCCATGGCAACCCAACCCCATGGTTGCCAAGGCAACTAAACCCCATAGTTTCCATAGCAACCCAACCCCATAGTTACCATGGCAACACAACCCCATGGTTGCCATGGAAACACTACCCCATGGTTGCCATGGCAACAGAAACCCATAGTTGCCATGGCAACAAAACGCCATGGTTACCATGGCAACACAACCGATGGTTGCCATGGCAACCCAACCCCATAGTTGCCATGGTAACTAAACGCCATGGTTACCATGGACACAGAACCCCATGGTTACCATAGCAACCTAACCCCGTGGTTGCAATGGCAACCCAATCCCATGGTTACCATGGCAACAAAACCGCATGGTTACCACAACAACACAACCGCATGGTTACCACGGCAACCCAACTGCATGGTTACCACGGCATCTCAACCCCATGGTTGCCATGGCAACTAAACCCCATAGTTTCCATAGCAACCCAACCCCATAGTTACCATGGCAACACAACCCCATCGTTACCATGGCAACACAACCCCATAGTTGCCATGGCAACCCAACCCCATGGTTACCATGGCAACAGAACCCCATAGTTGCCATGGCAACTAAACGCCATGGTTACCATGGCAACACAACCCCATGGTTACCATAGCAACCAAACCCCGTGGTTGCCATGGCAACACAACCCCATCGTTACCATGGCAACCCAACCCCATGGTTGCCATGGAAACACTACCCCATGCTTGCCATGGCAACAGAACCCCATAGTTGCCATGGCAACAAAACGCCATGGTTGCCATGGCAACCCAACCCCATGGTTACCATGGCAACAAAACGCCATGGTTACCATGGCAACAAAACGCCATGGTTGCCATGGCAACCCAACCCCATGGTTACCATGGCAACAGAACCCCATAGTTGCCATGGCAACTAAACGCCATGGTTACCATGGCAACACAACTCTATGGTTACCATAGCAACCAAACCCCGTGGTTGCCATGGCAACCCAAACCCATGGTTACCATGGCAACACAACCCCATGGTTCCCATGGCAACAAAACCCCGTGGTTGCCATGGCAACAAAACGCCATGGTTACCATGGCAACACAACCCCATGGTTGCCATGGCAACCCAACCCCATGGTTACCATGGCAACACAACCGCATGGTTACCATAGCAACCCAACCCCATAGTTACCATGGCAACACAACGCCATGGTTACCATGGCAACAGAACCCCATAGTTGCCATGGCAACACAACCGCATGGTTACCATAGCAACCCAACCCCATAGTTACCATGGCAACACAAGAGCATGGTTGCCATGGAAACACTACCCCATGCTTGCCATGGCAACAGAACCCCATAGTTGCCATGGTAACAAAACGCCATGGCTGCCATGGCAACCCAACCCCATGGTTACCATGGCAACAAAACGCCATGGTTACCATGGCAACAAAACGCCATGGTTACCATGGCAACCCAACCCCATGGTTGCCAAGGCAACTAAACCCCATACTTTCCATAGCAACACAACCCCATAGTTACCATGGCAACACAACCCCATGGTTCCCATGGCAACACAACCCCGTGGTTGCCATGGCAACAGAACCCCATAGTTGCCATGGCAACTAAACGCCATGGTTACCATGGCAACACAATCCCATGGTTACCATAGCAACCAAACCCCGTGGTTGCCATGGCAACCCAACCCCATGGTTACCATGGCAACACAACCCCATGGTTACCATGGCAACGCAACCCCGTGGTTGCCATGGCAACAAAACGCCATGGTTACCATGGCAACACAACCCCATGGTTGCCATGGCAACCCAACCCCATGGTTACCATGGCAACACAACCGCATGGTTACCATAGCAACCCAACCCCATAGTTACCATGGCAACCCAACGCCATGGTTACCATGGCAACAGAACCCCATAGTTGCCATGGCAACACAACCGCATGGTTACCATAGCAACCCAACCCCATAGTTACCATGGCAACACAAGAGCATGGTTGCCATGGAAACACTACCCCATGCTTGCCATGGCAACAGAACCCCATAGTTGCCATGGTAACAAAACGCCATGGCTGCCATGGCAACCCAACCCCATGGTTACCATGGCAACAAAACGCCATGGTTACCATGGCAACAAAACGCCATGGTTACCATGGCAACCCAACCCCATGGTTGCCAAGGCAACTAAACCCCATACTTTCCATAGCAACACAACCCCATAGTTACCATGGCAACACAACCCCATGGTTCCCATGGCAACACAACCCCGTGGTTGCCATGGCAACAGAACCCCATAGTTGCCATGGCAACTAAACGCCATGGTTACCATGGCAACACAACCCCATGGTTACCATAGCAACCAAACCCCGTGGTTGCCATGGCAACCCAACCCCATGGTTACCATGGCAACACAACCCCATGGTTACCATGGCAACGCAACCCCGTGGTTGCCATGGCAACAAAACGCCATGGTTACCATGGCAACACAACCCCATGGTTGCCATGGCAACCCAACCCCATGGTTACCATGGCAACACAACCGCATGGTTACCATAGCAACCCAACCCCATAGTTACCATGGCAACCCAACCCCAATGTTTGCCATGGAAACACTACCCCATGGTTGCCATGGGAACAGAACCCCATAGTTGCCATGGCAACAAAACGCCATGGTTACCATGGCAACACAACCCCATGGTTGCCATTGCAACACAACCCCATAGTTGCCATGGCAACTAAACGCCATGGTTACCATGGCAACACAACCCCATGGTTACCATGGACACAGAACCCCATGGCTACCATAGCAACCAAACCCCATAGTTTCCATAGCAACGCAACCCCATAGTTACCATGGCAACACAACCCCATGGTTGCCATGGAAACACTACCCCATGGTTACCATGGCAACAGAACCCCATAGTTGCCATAGCAACCAAACCCCATAGTTTCCATAGCAACCCAACCCCATAGTTACCATGGCAACCCAACCCCATCGTTACCATGGCAACACAACCCCATGGTTGCCATGGCAACCCAACCCCATGGTTACCATGGCAACAGAACCCCATAGTTGCCATGGCAACTAAACGCTATGGTTACCATGGCAACACAACCCCATAGTTGCCATGGCAACCCAACCCCATGGTTGCCAAGGCAACTAAACACCGTAGTTTCGATAGCAACCCAACCCCATAGTTACCATGGCAACACAACCCCATGGTTGCCATGGAAACACTACCCCATGGTTGCCATGGCAACAGAACCCCATAGTTGCCATGGCAACTAAACGCCATGGTTACCATGGCAACCCAACCCCATGGTTGCCATGGACACAGAACCCCATGGTTATCCTAGCAACCCAACCCCGTGGTTGCCATGGCAACCCAATCCCATGGTTACCATGGCAACAGAACCCCATAGTTGCCATGGCAACTAAACCCCATAGTTTCCATAGCAACCCAACCCCATAGTTACCATGGCAACACAACCCCATCGTTACCATGGCAACAGAACCCCATGGTTGCCATGGCAACTAATCGCCATGGTTACCATGGCAACACAACCCTATGGTTACCATGGCAACCCAACCCCATGGTTACCATAGCAACCAAACCACGTTGTTGCCATGGCAACCCAACCCCATGGTTACCATGGCAACACAACCCCATGGTTCCCATGGCAACACAACCCCGTGGTTGCCATGGCAACCCAACCCCATCGTTACCATGGCATCACAACCCCATGGTTGCCATGGAAACACTACCCCATGGTTGCCATGGAAACACTACCCCATGGTTGCCATGGCAACAGAACCCCATAGTTGCCTTGGCAACAAAACGCCATGGTTACCATGGCAACACAACCCCATGGTTGCCATGGAAACACTACCCCATGGTTGCCATGGCAACAGAACCCCATAGTTGCCATGGCAACAAAACGCCATGGTTACCATGGCAACACAACCCCATGGTTGCCATGGTTACACAACCCCATGGTTACCATGGCAACAGAACCCCATGGTTACCATGGCAACCCAACCCCATGGTTACCATAGCAACCAAACCCCGTGGTTGCCATGGCAACCCAACCCCATCGTTACCATGGCAACACAACCCCATGGTTGGCATGGAAACACTACCCCATGGTTTCCATGGCAACAGAACCTCATGGTTACCATGGCAACAAAACGCCATGGTTACCATGGCAACACAACCCCATGGTTGCCATGGAAACACTACTTCATGGTTGCCATGGCAAAAGAACCCCACAGTTGCCATGGCAACAAAACGCCATGGTTGCCATGGCAACAGAACCCCACAGTTGCCATGGCAACAAAACGCCATGGTTACCATGGCAAAACAACCCCATGGTTGCCATGGCAACCCAACCCCATCGTTGCCAAGGCAACTAAACCCCATAGTTTCCATAGAAACCCAACCCCATAGTTACCATGGCAACACAACCCCATGGTTGCCATGGAAACACTACCCCATGGTTGCCATGGCAACAGAACTCCATAGTTGCCATGGCAACAAAACGCCATGGTTACCATGGCAACACAACCCCATGGTTGCCATTGCAACCAAACCCCATAGTTGCCATGGCAACTAAACGCCATGGTTACCATGGCAACCCAACCCCATGGTTACCATGGACACAGAACCCCATGGTTACCATAGCAACCAAACCCCATA
This sequence comes from Netta rufina, assembly GCF_964035555.1. Classification (NCBI taxonomy): domain Eukaryota; kingdom Metazoa; phylum Chordata; class Aves; order Anseriformes; family Anatidae; genus Netta; species Netta rufina. Next base: position 132,441 of record NW_028168888.1, on the reverse strand, counting down.
GTTTCCATAGCAACCCAACCCCATCGTTACCATGGCAACACAACCCCATGGTTGCCATGGCAACCCAACCCCATGGTTACCATGGCAACAGAACCCCATAGTTGTCATGGCAACTAAACGCTATGGTTACCATGGCAACACAACCCCATAGTTGCCATGGCAACCCAACCCCATGGTTACCATAGCAGCCAAACCCCGTGGTTGCCATGGTAACCCAACCCCATGGTTACCATGGCAACACAACCCCATGGTTCCCATGGCAACACAACCCCGTGGTTTCCATGGCAACACAACCCCATCGTTACCATGGCAACACAACCGCATGGTTGCCATGGAAACACTACCCCATGGTTGCCATGGCAACAGAACCCCATAGTTGCCATGGCAACAAAACGCCATGGTTACCATGGCAACAAAACCCCATGGTTGCCATGGCAAACCAACCCCATGGTTACCATGGCAACACAACCGCATGGTTACCATAGCAACCCAACCCCATAGTTACCATGGTAACACAACCCCATGGTTGCTATGGAAACACTACCCCATGGTTGCCATGGCAACAGAACCCCATAGTTGCCATGGCAACAAAAATCCATGGATGCCATGGCAACAGAAACCCATAGTTGCCATGGCAACAAAACGCCATGGTTACCATGGCAACACAACCCCATGGTTGCCATGGCAACCCAACCCCATGGTTGCCAAGGCAACTAAACCCCATAGTTTCCATAGCAACCCAACCCCATAGTTACCATGGCAACACAAACCCATGGTTGCCATGGAAACACTACGCCATGGTTTCCATGGCAACAGAACCCCATAGTTGCCATGGCAACAAAACGCTATGGTTACCATGGCAACACAACCCCATAGTTGCCATGGCAACCCAACCCCATGGTTACCATAGCAGCCAAACCCCGTGGTTGCCATGGTAACCCAACCCCATAGTTACCATGGCAACACAACCCCATGGTTCCCATGGCAACACAACCCCGTGGTTGCCATGGCAACCCAACCCCATCGTTACCATGGCAACACAACCCCATGGTTGCCATGGAAACACTACCCAATGGTTGCCATGGCAACAGAACCCCATAGTTGCCATGGCAACAAAACGCTATGGTTACCATGGCAACCCAACCCCATGGTTACCATGGACACAGAACCCCATGGTTACCATAACAACCAAACCCCGTGGTTGCCATGGCAACCCAACCCCATCGTTACCATGGCAACACAACCCCATGGTTGCCATGGAAACACTACCCATGGTTGCCATGGCAAGAGAACCCCATAGTTGCCATGGCAACAAAACGCCATGGTTACCATGGCAACACTACCCCATGGTTGCCATGGCAACCCAACCCCATGGTTACCATGGCAACACAACCGCATGTTTACCATAGCAACCCAACCCCATAGTTACCATGGCAACACAACCCCATGGTTGCTATGGAAACACTACGCCATGGTTTCCATAGCAACAGAACCCCATAGTTGCCATGGCAACACAACCCCATGGTTGCCATGGAAACACTACCCCATGGTTGCCATGGCAACAGAACCCCATAGTTGCCATGGCAAAAAAAACGCCATGGTTACCATGGCAACACAACCGATGGTTGCCATGGCAACCCAACCCCATAGTTGCCATGGACACAGAACCCCATGGTTACCATGGACACAGAACCCCATGGTTACCATAGCAACCTAACCCCGTGGTTGCAATGGCAACCCAATCCCATGGTTACCATGGCAACACAACCGCATGGTTACCACAACAACACAACCGCATGGTTACCACGGCAACCCAACTGCATGGTTACCACGGCATCTCAACCCCATGGTTGCCATGGCAACTAAACCCCATAGTTTCCATAGCAACCCAACCCCATAGTTACCATGGCAACACAACCCCATCGTTACCATGGCAACACAACCCCATAGTTGCCATGGCAACCCAACCCCATGGTTACCATGGCAACAGAACCCCATAGTTGCCATGGCAACTAAACGCCATGGTTACCATGGCAACACAACCCCATGGTTACCATAGCAACCAAACCCCGTGGTTGCCATGGCAACACAACCCCATCGTTACCATGGCAACCCAACCCCATGGTTGCCATGGAAACACTACCCCATGCTTGCCATGGCAACAGAACCCCATAGTTGCCATGGCAACAAAACGCCATGGTTGCCATGGCAACCCAACCCCATGGTTACCATGGCAACAAAACGCCATGGTTACCATGGCAACAAAACGCCATGGTTGCCATGGCAACCCAACCCCATGGTTACCATGGCAACAGAACCCCATAGTTGCCATGGCAACTAAACGCCATGGTTACCATGGCAACACAACTCTATGGTTACCATAGCAACCAAACCCCGTGGTTGCCATGGCAACCCAACCCCATGGTTACCATGGCAACACAACCCCATGGTTCCCATGGCAACAAAACCCCGTGGTTGCCATGGAAACAAAACGCCATGGTTACCATGGCAACACAACCCCATGGTTGCCATGGCAACCCAACCCCATGGTTACCATGGCAACACAACCGCATGGTTACCATAGCAACCCAACCCCATAGTTACCATGGAAACCCAACGCCATGGTTACCATGGCAACAGAACGCCATAGTTGCCATGGCAACACAACCGCATGGTTACCATAGCAACCCAACCCCCTAGTTACCATGGCAACACAACCCCATGGTTGCCATGGAAACACTACCCCATGCTTGCCATGGCAACAGAACCCCATAGTTGCCATGGTAACAAAACGCCATGGCTGCCATGGCAACCCAACCCCATGGTTACCATGGCAACAAAACGCCATGGTTACCATGGCAACAAAACGCCATGGTTACCATGGCAACTCAACCCCATGGTTGCCAAGGCAACTAAACCCCATAGTTTCCATAGCAACACAACCCCATAGTTACCATGGCAACACAACCCCATGGTTCCCATGGCAACACAACCCCGTGGTTGCCATGGCAACAGAACACCATAGTTGCCATGGCAATTAAACGCCATGGTTACCATGGCAACACAACCCCATGGTTACCATAGCAACCAAACCCCGTGGTTGTCATGGCAACCCAACCCCATGGTTACCATGGCAACACAACCCCATGGTTCCCATGGCAACACAACCCCGTGGTTGCCATGGCAACAAAACGCCATGGTTACCATGGCAACACAACCCCATGGTTGCCATGGCAACCCAACCCCATGGTTACCATGGCAACACAACCGCATGGTTACCATAGCAACCCAACCCCATAGTTACCATGGCATCCCAACCCCATGGTTGCCATGGAAACACTACCCCATGCTTGCCATGGCAACAGAACCACATAGTTGCCATGGCAACAAAACGCCATGGTTTCCATGGCAACCCAACCCCATGGTTACCATGGCAACAAAACGCCATGGTTACCATGGCAACAAAACGCCATGGTTGCCATGGCAACCCAACCCCATGGTTACCATGGCAACAGAACCCCATAGTTGCCATGGCAACTAAACGCCATGGTTACCATGGCAACACAACTCTATGGTTACCATAGCAACCAAACACCGTGGTTGCCATGGCAACCCAACCCCATGGTTCCCATGGCAACACAACCCCATGGTTCCCATGGCAACACAACCCCGTGGTTGCCATGGCAACAAAACGCCATGGTTACCATGGCAACACAACCCCATGGTTGCCATGGCAACCCAACCCCATGGTTACCATGGCAACACAACCGCATGGTTACCATAGCAACCCAACCCCATAGTTACCATGGCAACCCAACGCCATGGTTACCATGGCAACAGAACCCCATAGTTGCCATGGCAACACAACCGCATGGTTACCATGGAAACACTACCCCATGCTTGCCATGGCAACAGAACCCCATAGTTGCCATGGTAACAAAACGCCATCGCTGCCATGGCAACCCAACCCCATGGTTGCCATGGCAACCCAACCCCATAGTTGCCATGGACACAGAACCCCACGGTTACCATAGCAACCAAACCCCGTGGTTGCCATGGCAACCCAATCCCATGGTTCCCATGGCAACACAACCCCGTGGTTGCCATGGCAACACTACCCCATGGTTACCATGGCAACAGAACCCCATGGTTGCCATGGCAGCCCAACCCCATGGTTGCCAAGGCAACTAAACCCCATAGTTTCCATAGAAACCCAACCCCATAGTTACCATGGCAACACAACCCCATGGTTGCCATGGCAACACAACCCCATGGTTGCCATGGCAACAGAACCCCATAGTTGCCATGGGAACAAAACGCCATGGTTACCATGGCAACACTACCCCATGGTTGCCAAGGCAACAAAGCCCAATGGTTACCATGGCAACACAACCACATGGTTACCATAGCAACCCAACTGCATAGTTACCATGGCAACACAACCCCATGGTTACCATGGAAACACTACCCCATGCTTGCCATGGCAACAGAACCCCATAGTTGCCATGGTAACAAAACGCCATGGCTGCCATGGCAACCCAACCCCATGGTTACCGTGGCAACAAAACGGCATGGTTACCATGGCAACAAAACGCCATGGTTACCATGGCAACCCAACCCCATTGTTGCCAAGGCAACTAAACCCCATAGTTTCCATAGCAACACAACCCCATAGTTACCATGGCAACACAACCCCATGGTTCCCATGGCAACACAACCCCGTGGTTGCCATGGCAACAGAACCCCATAGTTGCCATGGCAACTAAACGCCATGGTTACCATGGCAACACAACCACATGGTTACCATAGCAACCAAACCCCGTGGTTGCCATGGCAACCCAACCCCATGGTTACCATGGCAACACAACCCCATGGTTCCCATGGCAACACAACCCCGTGGTTGCCATGGCAACAAAACGCCATGGTTACCATGGCAACACAACCCCATGGTTGCCATGGCAACCCAACCCCATGGTTACCATGGCAACACAACCGCATGGTTACCATAGCAACCCAACCCCATAGTTACCATGGCAACCCAACCCCATGGTTGCCATGGAAACACTACCCCATGCTTGCCATGGCAACAGAACCCCATAGTTGCCATGGCAACAAAACGCCATGGTTGCCATGGCAACCCAACCCCATGGTTACCATGGCAACAAAACGCCATGGTTACCATGGCAACAAAACGCCATGGTTGCCATGGCAACCCAACCCCATGGTTACCATGGCAACAGAACCCCATAGTTGCCATGGCAACTAAACGCCATGGTTACCATGGCAACACAACTCTATGGTTACCATAGCAACCAAACCCCGTGGTTGCCATGGCAACCCAACCCCATGGTTACCATGGCAACACAACCCCATGGTTCCCATGGCAACACAACCCCGTGGTTGCCATGGCAACAAAACGCCATGGTTACCATGGCAACACAACCCCATGGTTGCCATGGCAACCCAACCCCATGGTTACCATGGCAACACAACCGCATGGTTACCATAGCAACCCAACCCCATAGTTACCATGGCAACCCAACGCCATGGTTACCATGGCAACAGAACCCCATAGTTGCCATGGCAACACAACCGCATGGTTACCATAGCAACCCAACCCCATAGTTACCATGGCAACACAACCCCATGGTTGCCATGGAAACACTACCCCATGCTTGCCATGGCAACAGAACCCCATAGTTGCCATGGTAACAAAACGCCATGGCTGCCATGGCAACCCAACCCCATAGTTGCCATGGACACAGAACCCCATGGTTACCATAGCAACCAAACCCCGTGGTTGCCATGGCAACCCAATCCCATGGTTCCCATGGCAACACAACCACGTGGTTGCCATGGCAACACTACCCCATGGTTACCATGGCAACAGAACCCCATGGTTGCCATGGCAGCCCAACCCCATGGTTGCCAAGGCAACTAAACCCCATAGTTTCCATAGAAACCCAACCCCATAGTTACCATGGCAACACAACCCCATGGTTGCCATGGCAACACAACCCCATGGTTGCCATGGCAACCCAACCCCATAGTTGCCATGGCAACTAAACGCCATGGTTACCATGGCAACCCAACCCCATGGTTACCATGGACACAGAACCCCATGGTTACCATAGCAACCAAACCCCGTGGTTGCCATGGCAACCCAACCCCATGGTTACCATAGCAACCAAACCCCGTGGTTGCCATGGCAACCCAACCCCATCGTTACCATGGCAACACAACCCCATGGTTGCCATGGAAACACTACCCCATGGTTGCCATGGCAACAGAACCCCATAGTTGCCATGGCAACAAAACGCAATGGTTACCATGGCAACACAACCCCATGGTTGCCATGGCAACCCAACCCCATGGTTACCATGGCAACACAACCGCATGGTTACCATAGCAACCCAAACCCATAGTTACCATGGCAACACAACCCCATGGTTGTCATGGAAACACTACCCCATGGTTGCCATGGCAACAGAACCCCATAGTTGCCATGGCAACAAAACGCCATGGTTCCCATGGCAACAGAAACCCATAGTTGCCATGGCAACTAAACGCCATGGTTACCATGGCAACACAACCCCATGGTTGCCATGGCAACCCAACCCCATGGTTACCATGGCAACACAACTGCATGGTTACCATAGAAACCCAACCCCATAGTTACCATGGCAACACAACCCCATGGGTGCCATGGAAATACTAACCCATGGTTGCCATGGCAACAGAACCCCATAGTTGCGATGGCAACAAAACGCCATGGTTACCATGGCAACACAACCCCATGGTTGCCATGGCAACCCAACCCCATAGTTGCCATGGCAACTAAACGCCATGGTTACCATGGCAACACAACCCCATGGTTACCATGGACACAGAACCCCATGGTTACCATAGCAACCAAACCCCGTGGTTGCCATGGCAACCCAATCCCATGGTTACCATGGCAACACAACCGCATGGTTACCACAACAACACAACCGCATGGTTACCACGGCAACCCAACTGCATGGTTACCACGGCATCTCAACCCCATGGTTGCCATGTCAACTAAACCCCATAGTTTCCATAGCAACCCAACCCCATAGTTACCATGGCAACACAACCCCATGGTTCCCATGGCAACACAACCCCGTGGTTGCCATGGCAACACTACCCCATGGTTACCATGGCAACAGAACCCCATAGTTGCCTTGGAAACTAAACACCATGGTTACCATGGGAACACAACCCCATGGTTGCCATGGCAGCCCAACCCCATGGTTGCCAAGGCAACTAAACCCCATAGTTTCCATAGCAACCCAACCCCATAGTTACCATGGCAACACAACCCCATGGTTGCCATGGCAACCCAACCCCATGGTTGCCATGGCAACAGAACCCCATAGTTGCCATGGGAACAAAACGCCATGGTTACCATGGCAACACTACCCCATGGTTGCCATGGCAACCCAGCCCAATGGTTACTATGGTAACACAACCGCATGGTTACCATAGCAACCCAACCCCATAGTTACCATGGCAACACAACCCCATGGTTGCCATGGCAACACTACCCCATGGTTACCATGGCAACAGAACCCCATAGTTGCCATGGCAACAAAACGCCATGGTTGCCATGGCAACCCAACCCCATGGTTACCATGGCAACAAAACGCCATGGTTACCATGGCAACCAAACGCCATGGTTGCCATGGCAACCCAACCCCATGGTTACCATGGCAACAGAACCCCATAGTTGCCATGGCAACTAAACGCCATGGTTACCATGGCAACACAACTCTATGGTTACCATAGCAACCAAACCCCGTGGTTGCCATGGCAACCCAACCCCATGGTTACCATGGCAACACAACCCCATGGTTCCCATGGCAACAAAACCCCGTGGTTGCCATGGAAACAAAACGCCATGGTTACCATGGCAACACAACCCCATGGTTGCCATGGCAACCCAACCCCATGGTTACCATGGCAACACAACCGCATGGTTACCATAGCAACCCAACCCCATAGTTACCATGGCAACCCAACGCCATGGTTACCATGGCAACAGAACCCCATAGTTGCCATGGCAACACAACCGCATGGTTACCATAGCAACCCAACCCCATAGTTACCATGGCAACACAACCCCATGGTTGCCATGGAAACACTACCCCATGCTTGCCATGGCAACAGAACCCCATAGTTGCCATGGTAACAAAGCGCCATGGCTGCCATGGCAACCCAACCCCATGGTTACCATGGCAACAAAACGCCATGGTTACCATGGCAACAAAACGCCATGGTTACCATGGCAACCCAACCCCATGGTTGCCAAGGCAACTAAACCCCATAGTTTCCATAGCAACACAACCCCATAGTTACCATGGCAACACAACCCCATGGTTCCCATGGCAACACAACCCCGTGGTTGCCATGGCAACAGAACACCATAGTTGCCATGGCAACTAAACGCCATGGTTACCATGGCAACACAACCCCATGGTTACCATAGCAACCAAACCCCGTGGTTGCCATGGCAACCCAACCCCATGGTTACCATGGCAACACAACCCCATGGTTCCCATGGCAACACAACCCCGTGGTTGCCATGGCAACAAAACGCCATGGTTACCATGGCAACACAACCCCATGGTTGTCATGGAAACACTACCCCATGGTTGCCATGGCAACAGAACCCCATAGTTGCCATGGCAACAAAACGCCATGGTTCCCATGGCAACAGAAACCCATAGTTGCCATGGCAACTAAACGCCATGGTTACCATGGCAACACAACCCCATGGTTGCCATGGCAACCCAACCCCATGGTTACCATGGCAACACAACTGCATGGTTACCATAGAAACCCAACCCCATAGTTACCATGGCAACACAACCCCATGGGTGCCATGGAAATACTAACCCATGGTTGCCATGGCAACAGAACCCCATAGTTGCGATGGCAACAAAACGCCATGGTTACCATGGCAACACAACCCCATGGTTGCCATGGCAACCCAACCCCATAGTTGCCATGGCAACTAAACGCCATGGTTACCATGGCAACACAACCCCATGGTTACCATGGACACAGAACCCCATGGTTACCATAGCAACCAAACCCCGTGGTTGCCATGGCAACCCAATCCCATGGTTACCATGGCAACACAACCGCATGGTTACCACAACAACACAACCGCATGGTTACCACGGCAACCCAACTGCATGGTTACCACGGCATCTCAACCCCATGGTTGCCATGTCAACTAAACCCCATAGTTTCCATAGCAACCCAACAGCATAGTTACCATGGCAACACAACCCCATGGTTCCCATGGCAACACAACCCCGTGGTTGCCATGGCAACACTACCCCATGGTTACCATGGCAACAGAACCCCATAGTTGCCTTGGAAACTAAACGCCATGGTTACCATGGGAACACAACCCCATGGTTGCCATGGCAGCCCAACCCCATGGTTGCCAAGGCAACTAAACCCCATAGTTTCCATAGCAACCCAACCCCATAGTTACCATGGCAACACAACCCCATGGTTGCCATGGCAACCCAACCCCATGGTTGCCATGGCAACAGAACCCCATAGTTGCCATGGGAACAAAACGCCATGGTTACCATGGCAACACTACCCCATGGTTGCCATGGCAACCCAGCCCAATGGTTACTATGGTAACACAACCGCATGGTTACCATAGCAACCCAACCCCATAGTTACCATGGCAACACAACCCCATGGTTGCCATGGCAACACTACCCCATGGTTACCATGGCAACAGAACCCCATAGTTGCCATGGCAACAAAACGCCATGGTTGCCATGGCAACCCAACCCCATGGTTACCATGGCAACAAAACGCCATGGTTACCATGGCAACCAAACGCCATGGTTGCCATGGCAACCCAACCCCATGGTTACCATGGCAACAGAACCCCATAGTTGCCATGGCAACTAAACGCCATGGTTACCATGGCAACACAACTCTATGGTTACCATAGCAACCAAACCCCGTGGTTGCCATGGCAACCCAACCCCATGGTTACCATGGCAACACAACCCCATGGTTCCCATGGCAACAAAACCCCGTGGTTGCCATGGAAACAAAACGCCATGGTTACCATGGCAACACAACCCCATGGTTGCCATGGCAACCCAACCCCATGGTTACCATGGCAACACAACCGCATGGTTACCATAGCAACCCAACCCCATAGTTACCATGGCAACCCAACGCCATGGTTACCATGGCAACAGAACCCCATAGTTGCCATGGCAACACAACCGCATGGTTACCATAGCAACCCAACCCCATAGTTACCATGGCAACACAACCCCATGGTTGCCATGGAAACACTACCCCATGCTTGCCATGGCAACAGAACCCCATAGTTGCCATGGTAACAAAGCGCCATGGCTGCCATGGCAACCCAACCCCATGGTTACCATGGCAACAAAACGCCATGGTTACCATGGCAACAAAACGCCATGGTTACCATGGCAACCCAACCCCATGGTTGCCAAGGCAACTAAACCCCATAGTTTCCATAGCAACACAACCCCATAGTTACCATGGCAACACAACCCCATGGTTCCCATGGCAACACAACCCCGTGGTTGCCATGGCAACAGAACACCATAGTTGCCATGGCAACTAAACGCCATGGTTACCATGGCAACACAACCCCATGGTTACCATAGCAACCAAACCCCGTGGTTGCCATGGCAACCCAACCCCATGGTTACCATGGCAACACAACCCCATGGTTCCCATGGCAACACAACCCCGTGGTTGCCATGGCAACAAAACGCCATGGTTACCATGGCAACACAACCCCATGGTTGCCATGGCAACCCAACCCCATGGTTACCATGGCAACACAACCGCATGGTTACCATAGCAACCCAACCCCATAGTTACCATGGCATCCCAACCCCATGGTTGCCATGGAAACACTACCCCATGCTTGCCATGGCAACAGAACCACATAGTTGCCATGGCAACAAAACGCCATGGTTTCCATGGCAACCCAACCCCATGGTTACCATGGCAACAAAACGCCATGGTTACCATGGCAACAAAACGCCATGGTTGCCATGGCAACCCAACCCCATGGTTACCATGGCAACAGAACCCCATAGTTGCCATGGCAACTAAACGCCATGGTTACCATGGCAACACAACTCTATGGTTACCATAGCAACCAAACCCCGTGGTTGCCATGGCAACCCAACCCCTGGTTCCCATGGCAACACAACCCCATGGTTCCCATGGCAACACAACCCCGTGGTTGCCATGGCAACAAAACGCCATGGTTACCATGGCAACACAACCCCATGGTTGCCAAGGCAACTAAATTCCATAGTTTCCATAGAAACCCAACCCCATAGTTACCATGGCAACACAACCCCATGGTTGCCATGGAAACACTACCCCATGGTTGCCATGGCAACAGAACCCCATAGTTGCCATGGCAACAAAACGCCATGGTTACCATGGCAACACTACCCCATGGTTGCCAAGGCAACAAAGCGCAATGGTTACCATGGCAACACAACCACATGGTTACCATAGCAACCCAACCCCATAGTTACCATGGCAACACAACCCCATGGTTACCATGGAAACACTACCCCATGCTTGCCATGGCAACAGAACCCCATAGTTGCCATGGTAACAAAACGCCATGGCTGCCATGGCAACCCAACCCCATGGTTACCATGGCAACAAAACGCCATGGTTACCATGGCAACAAAACGCCATGGTTACCATGGCAACCCAACCCCATTGTTGCCAAGGCAACTAAACCCCATAGTTTCCATAGCAACACAACCCCATAGTTACCATGGCAACACAACCCCATGGTTCCCATGGCAACACAACCCCGTGGTTGCCATGGCAACAGAACCCCATAGTTGCCATGGCAACTAAACGCCATGGTTACCATGGCAACACAACCCCATGGTTCCCATGGCAACACAACCCCGTGGTTGCCATGGCAACAAAACGCCATGGTTACCATGGCAACACAACCCCATGGTTGCCATGGCAACCCAACCCCATGGTTACCATGGCAACACAACCGCATGGTTACCATAGCAACCCAACCCCATAGTTACCATGGCAACCCAACCCCATGGTTGCCATGGAAACACTACCCCATGCTTGCCATGGCAACAGAACCCCATAGTTGCCATGGCAACAAAACGCCATGGTTGCCATGGCAACCCAACCCCATGGTTACCATGGCAACAAAACGCCATGGTTACCATGGCAACAAAACGCCATGGTTGCCATGGCAACCCAACCCCATGGTTACCATGGCAACAGAACCCCATAGTTGCCATGGCAACTAAACGCCATGGTTACCATGGCAACACAACTCTATGGTTACCATAGCAACCAAACCCCGTGGTTGCCATGGCAACCCAACCCCATGGTTACCATGGCAACACAACCCCTTGGTTCCCATGGCAACACAACCCCGTGGTTGCCATGGCAACAAAACGCCATGGTTACCATGGCAACACAACCCCATGGTTGCCATGGCAACCCAACCCCATGGTTACCATGGCAACACAACCGCATGGTTACCATAGCAACCCAACCCCATAGTTACCATGGCAACCCAACGCCATGGTTACCATGGCAACAGAACCCCATAGTTGCCATGGCAACACAACCGCATGGTTACCATAGCAACCCAACCCCATAGTTACCATGGCAGCACAACCCCATGGTTGCCATGGAAACACTACCCCATGCTTGCCACGGCAACAGAACCCCATAGTTGCCTTGGTAACAAAACGCCATGGCTGCCATGGCAACCCAACCCCATGGTTGCCATGGCAACCCAACCCCATAGTTGCCATGGACACAGAACCCCATGGTTACCATAGCAACCAAACCCCGTGGTTGCCATGGCAACCCAATCCCATGGTTCCCATGGCAACACAACCCCGTGGTTGCCATGGCAACACTACCCCATGGTTACCATGGCAACAGAACCCCATGGTTGCCATGGCAGCCCAACCCCATGGTTGCCAAGGCAACTAAACCCCATAGTTTCCATAGAAACCCAACCCCATAGTTACCATGGCAACACAACCCCATGGTTGCCATGGCAACACAACCCCATGGTTGCCATGGCAACAGAACCCCATAGTTGCCATGGGAACAAAACTCCATGGTTACCATGGCAACACTACCCCATGGTTGCCAAGGCAACAAAGCCCAATGGTTACCATGGCAACACAACCACATGGTTACCATAGCAACCCAACCCCATAGTTACCATGGCAACACAACCCCATGGTTGCCATGGAAACACTACGCCATGGTTGCCATGGCAACAGAACCGCATAGTTGCCATGGAAACAAAACGCTATGGTTGCCATGGCAACAGAACCCCATAGTTGCCATGGCAACAAAACGCCATGGTTACCATGGCAACAGAACCCCATGGTTGCCATGGCAACCCAACTCCATGGTTGCCAAGGCAACTAAACCCCATAGTTTCCATAGCAACCCAACCCCATAGTTACCATGGCAACACAACCCCATGGTTGCCATGGAAACACTACCCCATGGTTGCCATTGCAACAGAACCCCATAGTTGCCATGGCAACAAAACACCATGGTTACCATGGTAACACAACCCCATGGTTGCCATGGCAACCCAACCCCATAGTTGCCATGGCAACTAAACGCCATGGTTACCATGGCAACCCAACCCCATGGTTACCATGGACACAGAACCCCATGGTTACCATAGCAACCAAACCCCGTGGTTGCCATGGCAACCCAACCCCATGGTTACCATAGCAACCAAACCCCGTGGTTGCCATGGCAACCCAACCCCATCGTTACCATGGCAACACAACCCCATGGTTGCCATGGAAACACTACCCCATGGTTGCCATGGCAACAGAACCCCATAGTTGCCATGGCAACAAAACGCAATGGTTACCATGGCAACACAACCCCATGGTTGCCATGGCAACCCAACCCCATGGTTACCATGGCAACACAACCGCATGGTTACCATAGCAACCCAAACCCATAGTTTCCATGGCAACACAACCCCATGGTTGTCATGGAAACACTACCCCATGGTTGCCATGGCAACAGAACCCCATAGTTGCCATGGCAACAAAACGCCATGGTTCCCATGGCAACAGAAACCCATAGTTGCCATGGCAACTAAACGCCATGGTTACCATGGCAACACAACCCCATGGTTGCCATGGCAACCCAACCCCATGGTTACCATGGCAACACAACTGCATGGTTACCATAGAAACCCAACCCCATAGTTACCATGGCAACACAACCCCATGGGTGCCATGGAAATACTAACCCATGGTTGCCATGGCAACAGAACCCCATAGTTGCGATGGCAAGAAAACGCCATGGTTACCATGGCAACACAACCCCATGGTTGCCATGGCAACCCAACCCCATAGTTGCCATGGCAACTAAACGCCATGGTTACCATGGCAACACAACCCCATGGTTACCATGGACACACAACCGCATGGTTACCACAACAACACAACCGCATGGTTACCACGGCAACCCAACTGCATGGTTACCACGGCATCTCAACCCCATGGTTGCCATGTCAACTAAACCCCATAGTTTCCATAGCAACCCAACCCCATAGTTACCATGGCAACACAACCCCATGGTTCCCATGGCAACACAACGCCGTGGTTGCCATGGCAACACTACCCCATGGTTACCATGGCAACAGAACCCCATAGTTGCCTTGGAAACTAAACGCCATGGTTACCATGGGAACACAACCCCATGGTTGCCATGGCAGCCCAACCCCATGGTTGCCAAGGCAACTAAACCCCATAGTTTCCATAGCAACCCAACCCCATAGTTACCATGGCAACACAACCCCATGGTTGCCATGGCAACCCAACCCCATGGTTGCCATGGCAACAGAACCCCATAGTTGCCATGGGAACAAAACGCCATGGTTACCATGGCAACACTACCCCATGGTTGCCATGGCAACCCAGCCCAATGGTTACTATGGTAACACAACCGCATGGTTACCATAGCAACCCAACCCCATAGTTACCATGGCAACACAACCCCATGGTTGCCATGGCAACACTACCCCATGGTTACCATGGCAACAGAACCCCATAGTTGCCATGGCAACTAAACGCCATGGTTACCATGGCAACCCAACCCCATGGTTACCATGGACACAGAACCCCATGGTTACCATATCAACCAAACCCCGTGGTTTCCATGGCAACCCAATCCCATGGTTGCCATGGCAACACAACAGCATGGTTACCACAACAACACAACCGCATGGTTACCACGGCAACCCAACTGCATGGTTACCACGGCATCTCAACCCCATGGTTGCCATGGCAACTAAACCCCATAGTTTCCATAGGAACCCAACCCCATAGTTACCATGACAACACAACCCCATCGTTACCATGGCAACACAACCCCATGGTTACCATGGCAACAGAACCCCATCGTTGCCATGGAAACTAAACGCCATGGTTACCATGGCAACACAACCCCATGGTTGCCATGGCAAACCAAGCCCATGGTTACCATGGCAACACAATTGCATGGTTACCATAGCAACTGAACCCCATAGTTACCATGGGAACACAACCCCATGGTTGCCATGGAAACACTACCCCATTGTTGCCATGGCAACAGAACCCCATAGTTGCCATGGCAACATAACGCCATGGTTACCATGGCAACACAACCCCGTGGTTGCCATGGCAACCCAACCCCATGGTTGCCAAGGCAACTAAACCCCATAGTTTCCATAGCAACCCAAGCCCATAGTTACCATGGCAACAGAACCCCATAGTTGCCATGGCAACAAAACGCCATGGTTACCATGACAACACAACCCCATGGTTGCCATGGCAACCCAACCCCATAGTTGCCATGGCAACTAAACGCCATGGTTACCATGGCAACCCAACCCCATGGTTACCATGGCAACAGAACCCCATAGTTGCCATGGCAACTAAACGCCATGGTTGCCATGGCAAAAGAACCCCATAGTTGCCATGGCAACCCAACCCCATGGTTACCATAGCAACCAAACCCCGTGGTTGCCATGGCAACCCAACCCCATGGTTACCATGGCAACACAACCCCATGGTTGCCATGGCAACCCAACCCCATGGTTACCATGGCAACACAACACCATAGTTGCCATTGCAACAAAACGCCATAGTTTTCATAAACACCCAACCGAATAGTTACCATGGCAACACAACCCCATGGTTCCCATGGCAACACAACCCCGTGGTTGCCATGGAAACACTACCCCATGGTTACCATGGCAACAGAACCCCATAGTTGCCTTGGCAACTAAACGGCATGGTTAGCATTGCAACAGAACCCCATAGTTGCCATGGCAACTAAATCCCATGGTTACCATGGCAACACAACCCCATGGTTGCCATGGCAACACAACCCCATGGTTTCCATAGCAACCAAACCCCGTGGTTGCCATGGCAACGCAACCCCACGGTTACCATGGCAACGCAACCCCATGGTTCCCATGGCAAAACAACCCCGTGGTTGACATGGCAATCCAACCCCATCGTTACCATGGCAACACAACCCCATGGTTGCCATGGAAGCACTACCCCATGGTTGCCATGGCAACAGAACCCCATAGTTGCCATGGCAACAAAACGCCATGGTTACCATGGCAACACAACCCCATGGTTGCCATGGCAACCCAACCCCAAGGTTTCCAAGGCAACTAAACCCCATAGTTTCCATAGCAACCCAACCCCATAGTTACCATGGCAACACAACCCCATGGTTGCCATGGAAACACTACCCCATGGTTGCCATGGCAACAGAACCCCATAGTTGCCATGGCAACAAAACGCCATGGTTACCATGGCAACCCAACCCCATGGTTACCATGGACACAGAACCCCATGGTTACCATAGCAACCAAACCCCGTGGTTCCCATGACAACCCAATCCCATGGTTACCATGGCAGCACAACGGCATGGTTACCACAACAACACAACCGCATGGTTACCACGGCAACCCAACTGCATGGTTACCACGGCATCTCAACCCCATGGTTGCCATGGCAACTAAACCCCATAGTTTCCATAGCAACCCAACACCATAGTTACCATGGCAACTCAACCCCATAGTTACCATGGCAACCCAACCCCATGGTTACCATGGCAACAGAACCCCATAGTTGCAATGGCAACTAAACGCCATGGTTACCATTTCAACACAACCCGATGGTTGCCATGGCAACACAACCCCATGGTTACCATAGCAACCAAACCCCGTGGTTCCCATGGCAACCCAACCCCTTGGTTGCCATGGCAACCCAACCCCATGGTTTCCATGGCAACACAACCCCATGGTTCCCATGGCAACACAACACCGTGGTTACCATGGCAACCCAACCCCATCGTTACCATGGCAACACAACCCCATGGTTGCCATGGAAACACTACCCCATGGTTGCCATGGCAACAAAACGCCATGGTTACCATGGCAACACTACCCCATGGTTGCCATGGCAACCCAACCCCATGGTTACCATGGCAACACAACCGCATGTTTACCATAGCAACACAATCCCATAGTTACCATGGCAACGCAACTCCATGGTTGCCATGGAAACACTACGCCATGGTTCCCATGGCAACAGAACCCCACAGTTGCCATGGCAACAAAACGCCATGGTTGCCATAGCAACACAACCCCATGGTTGCCATGGCAACCCAACCCCATGGTTGCCAAGGCAACTAAACCCCATAGTTTCCATAGCAACCCAACCCCATAGTTACCATTGCAACACAACCTCATAGTTGCCATGGAAACACTACCCCATGGTTGCCATGGCAACAGAACCCCAGAGTTGCCATGGCAACAAAACGTCATGGTTACCATGGCAACACAACCCCATGGTTGCCATGGCAACCCAACCCCATAGTTGCCATGGCAACTAAACGCCATGGTTACCATGGCAACCCAACCCCATGGTTACCATGGACACAGAACCCCATGGTTACCATAGCAACCAAACCCCGTGCTTGCCATGGCAACCGAACCCCATGGTTACCATAGCAACCAAACCCCGTAGTTTCCATGGCAACCCAACGCCATGGTTACCATGGCAACACAACCCCATGGTTCCCATGGCAACACAACCCCATGGTTGCCATGGAAACACTACCCCATGGTAGCCATGGCAACAGAACGCCATGGTTGCCATGGCAACAAAACGCCATGGTTACCATGGCAACACAACCCCATGGTTGCCATGGCAACCCAACCCCATAGTTGCCATGGCAACTAAACGCCATGGTTACCATGGCAACCCAACCCCATGGTTACCATCGACACAGAACACCATGGTTACCATAGCAACCAAACCCCGTGGTTTCCATGGCAACCCAATCCCATGGTTACCATGGCAACAAAACCGCATGGTTACCACAACAACACAACCGCATGGTTACCACGGCAACCCAACTGCATGGATACCACGGCATCTCAACCCCACGGTTGCCATGGCAACTAAACCCCATGGTTACCATGGCAACACAACCCCATGGTTGCCATGGCAACCCAACCCCATGGTTCCCATGGCAACACAACCCCATGGTTACCATAGCAACCCAAACCCATAGTTACCATGGCAACACAACCCCATGGTTGCCATGGAAACACTACCCCATGGTTGCCATGGCAACAGAACCCCATAGTTGCCATGGCAACAAAACGCCATGGTTCCCATGGCGACAGAAACCCATAGTTGCCATGGCAACAAAACGCCGTGGTTACCATGGCAACACAACCCCATGGTTGCCATGGCAACCCAAACCCATGGTTACCATGGCAAGACAACCGCATGGTTACCATAGCAACCCAACCCCATAGTTACCATGGCAACACAACCCCATGGTTACCATGGAAACACTACCCCATGGTTGCCATTGCAACAGAACCCCATAGTTGCCATGGCAACAAAACGCCATGGTTACCATGGCAACCCAACCCCATGGTTGCCATGGCAACACAACCCCATAGTTGACATGGAAACTAAACGCCATGGTTACCATGGCAACCCAACCCCATGGTTACCATGGACACAGAACCCCATGGTTACCATAGCAACCAAACCCCGTGGTTGCCATGGCAACCCAACCCCATGGTTACCATAGCAACCAAACCCCGTAGTTTCCATGGCAACCCAACGCCATGGTTACCATGGCAACACAACCCCATGGTTCCCATGGCAACACAACCCCATGGTTGCCATGGAAACACTACCCCATGGTAGCCATCGCAACAGAACCCCATGGTTGCCATGGCAACAAAACCCCATGGTTACCATGGCAACACAACCCCATGGTTGCCATGGCAACCCAACCCCATAGTTGCCATGGCAACTAAACGCCATGGTTACCATGGCAACCCAACCCCATGGTTACCATCGACACAGAACACCATGGTTACCATAGCAACCAAACCCCGTGGTTTCCATGGCAACCCAATCCCATGGTTACCATGGCAACACAACCGCATGGTTACCACAACAACACAACCGCATGGTTACCACGGCAACCCAACTGCATGGTTACCACGGCATCTCAACCCCACGGTTGCCATGGCAACTAAACCCCATGGTTACCATGGCAACACAACCCCATGGTTGCCATGGCAACCCAACCCCATGGTTACCATGGCAACACAACCCCATGGTTGCCATGGAAACACTACCCCATGGTTGCCATGGGAACAGAACCCCATAGTTGCCATGGCAACAAAACGCCATGGTTCCCATGGCAACAGAAACCCATAGTTGCCATGGCAACAAAACGCCATGGTTACCATGGCAACACAACCCCATGGTTGCCATGGCAACCCAAACCCATGGTTACCATGGCAACACAACCGCATGGTTACCATAGCAACCCAACCCCATAGTTACCATGGCAACACAACCCCATGGTTACCATGGAAACACTACCCCATGGTTGCCATGGCAACAGACCCCCAGAGTTGCCATGGCAACAAAACGCCATGGTTACCATGGCAACACAACCCCATGGTTGCCATGGCAACCCAAACCCATAGTTACCATGGCAACTAAACGCCATGGTTACCATGGCAACCCAACCCCATGGTTACCATGGACACAGAACCCCATGGTTACCATAGCAACCAAACCCCGTGGTTGCCATGGCAACCCAATCCCATGGTTACCATGGCAACACAACCGCATGGTTACCTCAACAACACAACCGCATGGTTACCACGGCAACCCAACTGCATGGTTACCACGGCATCTCAACCCCAAGGTTGCCATGGCAACTAAACCCCATAGTTTCCATAGGAACCCAACCCCATAGTTACCATGGCAACACAACCCCATCGTTACCATGGCAACACAACCCCATGGTTACCATGGCAACAGAACCCCATAGTTGCCATGGCAAATAAACGCCATGGTTACCATGGCAACACAACCCCGTGGTTGCCATGGCAAACCAAGCACATGGTTACCATGGCAACACAATTGCATGGTTACCATAGCAACTCAACCCCATAGTTACCATGGGAACACAACCCCATGGTTGCCATGGAAACACTACCCCATTGTTGCCATGGCAACAGAACCCCATAGTTGCCATGGCAACATAACGCCATCGTTACCATGGCAACACAACCCCGTGGTTGCCATGGCAACCCAACCCCATGGTTGCCAAGGCAACTAAACCCCATAGTTTCCATAGCAACCCAACCCCATAGTTACCATGGCAACAGAACTCCATAGTTGCCATGGCAACAAAACGCCATGGTTACCATGGCAACACAACCCCATGGTTGCCATGGCAACCCAACCCCATAGTTGCCATGGCAACTAAACGCCATGGTTACCATGGGAACCCAACCCCATGGTTACCATGGCAACAGAACCCCATAGTTGCCATGGCAACTAAACGCCATGGTTGCCATGGCAAAAGAACCCCATAGTTGCCATGGCAACCCAACCCCATGGTTACCATAGCAACCAAACCCCGTGGTTGCCATGGCAACCCAACCCCATGGTTACCATGGCAACACAACCCCATGGTTCCCATGGCAACACAACCCCGTGGTTGCCATGGCAACACTACCCCATGGTTACCATGGCAACAGAACCCCATAGTTGCCATAGCAACTAAACGGCATGGTTAGCATTGCAACAGAACCCCATAGTTGCCATGGCAACTAAACGCAATGGTTACCATGGCAACCCAACCCCATGGTTGCCATGGACACAGAACGCCATGGTTACCCTAGCAACCCAACCCCGTGGTTGCCATGGCAACCCAACCCCATGGTTACCATGGCAACAGAACCCCATAGTTGCCATGGCAACTAAATCCCATGGTTACCATGGCAACACAACCCCATGGTTGCCATGGCAACACAACCCCATGGTTGCCATAGCAACCAAACCCCGTGGTTGCCATGGCAACGCAACCCCACGGTTACCATGGCAACGCAACCCCATGGTTCCCATGGCAAAACAACCCCGTGGTTGACATGGCAATTCAACCCCATCGTTACCATGGCAACACAACCCCATGGTTGCCATGGAAGCACTACCCTATGGTTGCCATGGCAACAGAACCCCATAGTTGCCATGGCAACAAAACGCCATGGTTACCATGGCAACACAACCCCATGGTTGCCATGGCAACCCAACCCCATGGTTGCCAAGGCAACTAAACCCCATAGTTTCCATAGCAACCCAACCCCATAGTTACCATGGCAACACAACCCCATGGTTGCCATGGAAACACTACCCCATGGTTGCCATGGGAACAGAACCCCATAGTTGCCATGGCAACAAAACGCCATGGTTCCCATGGCAACAGAAACCCATAGTTGCCATGGCAACAAAACGCCATGGTTACCATGGCAACACAACCCCATGGTTGCCATGGCAACCCAAACCCATGGTTACCATGGCAACACAACCGCATGGTTACCATAGCAACCCAACCCCATAGTTACCATGGCAACAAAACCCCATGGTTACCATGGAAACACTACCCCATGGTTGCCATGGCAACAGACCCCCAGAGTTGCCATGGCAACAAAACGCCATGGTTACCATGGCAACACAACCCCATGGTTGCCATGGCAACCCAACACCATAGTTGCCATGGCAACTAAACGCCATGGTTACCATGGCAACCCAACCCCATGGTTACCATGGACACAGAACCCCATGGTTACCATAGCAACCAAACCCCGTGGTTGCCATGGCAACCCAATCCCATGGTTACCATGGCAACACAACCGCATGGTTACCACAACAACACAACCGCATGGTTACCACGGCAACCCAACTGCATGGTTACCACGGCATCTCAACCCCAAGGTTGCCATGGCAACTAAACCCCATAGTTTCCATAGGAACCCAACCCCATAGTTACCATGGCAACACAACCCCATCGTTACCATGGCAACACAACCCCATGGTTACCATGGCAACAGAACCCCATAGTTGCCATGGCAACAAAACGCCATGGTTACCATGGCAACACAACCCCATGGTTGCCATGGCAAACCAAGCACATGGTTACCATGGCAACACAATTGCATGGTTACCATAGCAACTCAACCCCATAGTTACCATGGGAACACAACCCCATGGTTGCCATGGAAACACTACCCCATTGTTGCCATGGCAACAGAACCCCATAGTTGCCATGGCAACATAACGCCATGGTTACCATGGCAACACAACCCCGTGGTTGCCATGGCAACCCAACCCCATGGTTGCCAAGGCAACTAAACCCCATAGTTTCCATAGCAACCCAACCCCATAGTTACCATGGCAACAGAACCCCATAGTTGCCATGGCAACAAAACGCCATGGTTACCATGGCAACACAACCCCATGGTTGCCATGGCAACCCAACGCCATAGTTGCCATGGCAACTAAACGCCATGGTTACCATGGGAACCCGACCCCATGGTTACCATGGCAACAGAACCCCATAGTTGCCATGGCAACTAAACGCCATGGTTGCCATGGCAAAAGAACCCCATAGTTGCCATGGCAACCCAACCCCATGGTTACCATAGCAACCAAACCCCGTGGTTGCCATGGCAACCCAACCCCATGGTTACCATGGCAACACAACCCCATGGTTGCCATGGCAACCCAACCCCATGGTTACCATGGCAACACAACCCCATAGTTGCCATTGCAACAGAACCCCATAGTTGCCATGGCAACAAAACGCCATGGTTACCATGGCAACACAACCCCATGGTTGCCATGGCAACCCAAACCCATGGTTACCATGGCAAGACAACCGCATGGTTACCATAGCAACCCAACCCCATAGTTACCATGGCAACACAACCCCATGGTTACCATGGAAACACTACCCCATGGTTGCCATTGCAACAGAACCCCATAGTTGCCATGGCAACAAAACGCCATGGTTACCATGGCAACACAACCCCATGGTTGCCATGGCAACACAACCCCATAGTTGACATGGAAACTAAACGCCATGGTTACCATGGCAACCTAACCCCATGGTTACCATGGACACAGAACGCCATGGTTACCATAGCAACCAAACCCCGTGGTTGCCATGGCAACCCAACCCCATGGTTACCATAGCAACCAAACCCCGTAGTTTCCATGGCAACCCAACGCCATGGTTACCATGGCAACACAACCCCATGGTTCCCATGGCAACACAACCCCATGGTTGCCATGGAAACACTACCCCATGGTAGCCATCGCAACAGAACCCCATGGTTGCCATGGCAACAAAACGCCATGGTTACCATGGCAACACAACCCCATGGTTGCCATGGCAACCCAACCCCATAGTTGCCATGGCAACTAAACGCCATGGTTACCATGGCAACCCAACCCCATGGTTACCATCGACACAGAACACCATGGTTACCATAGCAACCAAACCCCGTGGTTTCCATGGCAACCCAATCCCATGGTTACCATGGCAACACAACCGCATGGTTACCACAACAACACAACCGCATGGTTACCACGGCAACCCAACTGCATGGTTACCACGGCATCTCAACCCCACGGTTGCCATGGCAACTAAACCCCATGGTTACCATGGCAACACAACCCCATGGTTGCCATGGCAACCCAACCCCATGGTTACCATGGCAACACAACCGCATGGTTACCATAGCAACCCAAACCCATAGTTACCATGGCAACACAACCACATGGTTGCCATGGAAACACTACCCCATGGTTGCCATGGGAACAGAACCCCATAGTTGCCATGGCAACAAAACGCCATGGTTCCCATGGCAACAGAAACCCATAGTTGCCATGGCAACAAAACGCCATGGTTACCATGGCAACACAACCCCATGGTTGCCATGGCAACCCAAACCCATGGTTACCATGGCAACACAACCGCATGGTTACCATAGCAACCCAACCCCATAGTTACCATGGCAACACAACCCCATGGTTACCATGGAAACACTACCCCATGGTTGCCATGGCAACAGACCCCCAGAGTTGCCATGGCAACAAAACGCCATGGTTACCATGGCAACACAACCCCATGGTTGCCATGGCAACCCAAACCCATAGTTACCATGGCAACTAAACGCCATGGTTACCATGGCAACCCAACCCCATGGTTACCATGGACACAGAACCCCATGGTTACCATAGCAACCAAACCCCGTGGTTGCCATGGCAACCCAATCCCATGGTTACCATGGCAACACAACAGCATGGTTACCTCAACAACACAACCGCATGGTTACCACGGCAACCCAACTGCATGGTTACCACGGCATCTCAACCCCAAGGTTGCCATGGCAACTAAACCCCATAGTTTCCATAGGAACCCAACCCCATAGTTACCATGGCAACACAACCCCATCGTTACCATGGCAACACAACCCCATGGTTACCATGGCAACAGAACCCCATAGTTGCCATGGCAACAAAACGCGATGGTTACCATGGCAACACAACCCCATGGTTGCCATGGCAAACCAAGCACATGGTTACCATGGCAACACAATTGCATGGTTACCATAGCAACTCAACCCCATAGTTACCATGGGAACTCAACCCCATGGTTGCCATGGAAACACTACCCCATTGTTGCCATGGCAACAGAACCCCATAGTTGCCATGGCAACATAACGCCATGGTTACCATGGCAACACAACCTTGTGGTTGCCATGGCAACCCAACCCCATGGTTGCCAAGGCAACTAAACCCCATAGTTTCCATAGCAACCCAACCCCATAGTTACCATGGCAACAGAACCCCATAGTTGCCATGGCAACAAAACGCCATGGTTACCATGGCAACACAACCCCATGGTTGCCATGGCAACCCAACCCCATAGTTGCCATGGCAACTAAACGCCATGGTTACCATGGCAACCCAACCCCATGGTTACCATGGCAAAAGAACCCCATAGTTGCCATGGCAACTAAACGCCACGGTTGCCATGGCAAAAGAACCCCATAGTTGCCATGGCAACCCAACCCCATGGTTACCATAGCAACCAAACCCCGTGGTTGCCATGGCAACCCAACCCCATGGTTACCATGGCAACACAACCCCATGGTTGCCATGGCAACCCAACCCCATGGTTACCATGGCAACACAACCCCATAGTTGCCATTGCAACAAAACGCCATAGTTTCCATAAACACCCAACCGAATAGTTACCATGGCAACACAACCCCATGGTTCCCATGGCAACACAACCCCGTGGTTGCCATGGCAACACTACCCCATGGTTACCATGGCAACAGAACCCCATAGTTGCCATGGCAACTAAACGGCATGGTTAGCATTGCAACAGAACCCCATAGTTGCCATGGCAACTAAACGCCATGGTTACCATGGCAACCCAACCCCATGGTTGCCATGGACACAGAACCCCATGGTTACCCTAGCAACCCAACCCCGTGGTTGCCATGGCAACCCAACCCCATGGTTACCATGGCAACAGAACCCCATAGTTGCCATGGCAACTAAATCCCATGGTTACCATGGCAACACAACCCCATGGTTGCCATGGTAACACAACCCCATGGTTCCCATAGCAACCAAACCCCGTGGTTGCCATGGCAACGCAACCCCACGGTTACCATGGCAACGCAACCCCATGGTTCCCATGGCAAAACAACGCCGTGGTTGACATGGCAATTCAACCCCATCGTTACCATGGCAACACAACCCCATGGTTGCCATGGAAGCACTACCCCATGGTTGCCATGGCAACAGAACCCCATAGTTGCCATGGCAACAAAACGCCATGGTTACCATGGCAACACAACCCCATGGTTGCCATGGCAACCCAACCCCATGGTTGCCAAGGCAACTAAACCCCATAGGTTCCATAGCAACCCAACCCCATAGTTACCATGGCAACACAACCCCATGGTTGCCATGGAAACACTACCCCATGGTTGCCATGGGAACAGAACCCCATAGTTGCCATGGCAACAAAACGCCGTGGTTCCCATGGCAACAGAAACCCATAGTTGCCATGGCAACAAAACGCCATGGTTACCATGGCAACACAACCCCATGGTTGCCATGGCAACCCAAACCCATGGTTACCATGGCAACACAACCGCATGGTTACCATAGCAACCCAACCCCATAGTTACCATGGCAACACAACCCCATGGTTACCATGGAAACACTACCCCATGGTTGCCATGGCAACAGACCCCCAGAGTTGCCATGGCAACAAAACGCCATGGTTACCATGGCAACACAACCCCATGGTTGCCATGGCAACCCAACCCCATAGTTGCCATGGCAACTAAACGCCATGGTTACCATGGCAACCCAACCCCATGGTTACCATGGACACAGAACCCCATGGTTACCATAGCAACCAAACCCCGTGGTTGCCATGGCAACCCAATCCCATGGTTACCATGGCAACACAACCGCATGGTTACCACAACAACACAACCGCCATGGTTACCACGGACACCCAACTGCATGGTTACCACGGCATCTCAACCCCATGGTTGCCATGGCAACTAAACCCCATAGTTTCCGTAGCAACCCAACCCCATAGTTACCATGGCAACACAACCCCATAGTTACCATGGCAACACAACCCCATGGTTGCCATGGCAACCCAACCCCATGGTTACCATGGCAACAGAACCCCATAGTTGCCATGGCAACTAAACGCCATGGTTACCATGGCAACACAACCCCATGGTTGCCATGGAAACACTACCCCATGGTTGCCATGGCAACAGAACCCCATAGTTGCCATGGCAACAAAACGCCATGGTTCCCATGGCAACAGAAACCCATAGTTGCCATGGCAACAAAACGCCATTGTTACCATGGCAACACAACCCCATGGTTGCCATGGCAACCCAAACCCATGGTTACCATGGCAACACAACCGCATGGTTACCATAGCAACCCAACCCCATAGTTACCATGGCAACACAACCCCATGGTTACCATGGAAACACTACCCCATGGTTGCCATTGCAACAGAACCCCAGAGTTGCCATGGCAACAAAACGCCATGGTTACCATGGCAACACAACCCCATGGTTGCCATGGCAACCCAACCCCATAGTTGCCATGGCAACTAAACGCCATGGTTACCATGGCAACCCAACCCCATGGTTACCATGGACACAGAACCCCATGGTTACCATAGCAACCAAACCCCGTGGTTGCCATGGCAACCCAATCCCATGGTTACCATGGCAACACAACAGCACGGTTACCACAACAACACAACCGCATGGTTACCACGGCAACCCAACTGCATGGTTACCACGGCATCTCAACCCCAAGGTTGCCATGGCAACTAAACCCCATAGTTTCCATAGGAACCCAAGCCCATAGTTACCATGGCAACACAACCCCATCGTTACCATGGCAACACAACCCCATGGTTACCATGG
The DNA here is from genome assembly GCF_964035555.1 of Netta rufina. NCBI lineage: Eukaryota > Metazoa > Chordata > Aves > Anseriformes > Anatidae > Netta > Netta rufina. The sequence goes on along the minus strand of NW_028168888.1, from coordinate 104,432 downwards.
CAACAGAACCCCATAGTTGACATGGCAACTAAACGCCATGGTTACCATGGCAACACAACCCCATGGTTGCCATGGCAAACCAAGCCCATGGTTACCATGGCAACACAATTGCATGGTTACCATAGCAACTCAACCCCATAGTTACCATGGGAACACAACCCCACGGTTGCCATGGAAACACTACCCCATTGTTGCCATGGCAACAGAACCCCATAGTTGCCATGGCAACATAACGCCATGGATACCATGGCAACACAACCCCGTGGTTGCCATGGCAACCCAACCCCATGGTTGCCAAGGCAACTAAACCCCATAGTTTCCATAGCAACCCAACCCCATAGTTACCATGGCAACAGAACCCCATAGTTGCCATGGCAACAAAAGGCCATGGTTACCATGGCAACACAACCCCATGGTTGCCATGGCAACCCAACCCCATAGTTGCCATGGCAACTAAACGCCATGGTTACCATGGCAACCCAACCCCATGGTTACCATGGCAACAGAACCCCATAGTTGCCATGGCAACTAAACGCCATGGTTGCCATGGCAAAAGAACCCCATAGTTGCCATGGCAACCCAACCCCATGGTTACCATAGCAACCAAATCCCGTGGTTGCCATGGCAACCCAACCCCATGGTTACCATGGCAACACAACCCCATGGTTCCCATGGCAACCCAACCCCATGGTTACCATGGCAACACAACCCCATAGTTGCCATTGCAACAAAACGCCATAGTTTCCATAAACACCCAACCGAATAGTTACCATGGCAACACAACCCCATGGTTCCCATGGCAACACAACCCCGTGGTTGCCATGGCAACACTACCCCATGGTTACCATGGCAACAGAACCCCATAGTTGCCTTGGCAACTAAACGGCATGGTTAGCATTGCAACAGAACCCCATAGTTGCCATGGCAACTAAACGCCATGGTTACCATGGCAACCCAACCCCATGGTTGCCATGGACACAGAACCCCATGGTTACCCTAGCAACCCAACCCCGTGGTTGCCATGGCAACCCAACCCCATGGTTACCATGGCAACAGAACCCCATAGTTGCCATGGCAACTAAATCCCATGGTTACCATGGCAACACAACCCCATGGTTGCCATGGCAACACAACCCCATGGTTGCCATAGCAACCAAACCCCGTGGTTGCCATGGCAACGCAACCCCACGGTTACCATGGCAACGCAACCCCATGGTTCCCATGGCAAAACAACCCCGTGGTTGACATGGCAATCCAACCCCATCGTTACCATCGCAACACAACCCCATGGTTGCCATGGAAGCACTACCCCATGGTTGCCATGGCAACAGAACCCCATAGTTGCCATGGCAACAAAACGCCATGGTTACCATGGCAACACAACCCCATGGTTGCCATGGCAACCCAACCCCATGGTTGCCAAGGCAACTAAACCCCATAGTTTCCATAGCAACCCAACCCCATAGTTACCATGGCAACACAACCCCATGGTTGCCATGGAAACACTACCCCATGGTTTCCATGGCAACAGAACCCCATAGTTGCCATGGCAACAAAACGCCATGGTTACCATGGCAACACAACCCCATGGTTGCCATGGCAACACAACCCCACAGTTGCCATGGCAACTAAACGCCATGGTTACCATGGCAACCCAACCCCATGGTTACCATGGACACAGAACCCCATGGTTACCATAGCAACCAAACCCCGTGGTTCCCATAACAACCCAATCCCATGGTTACCATGGCAACTCAACCGCATGGTTACCACAACAACACAACCGCATGGTTACCACGGCAACACAACTGCATGGTTACCACGGCATCTCAACCCCATGGTTGCCATGGCAACTAAACCCCATGGTTACCATGGCAACAGAACCCCATAGTTGCCATGGCAACTAAACGCCATGGTTACCATGGCAACACAACCCCATGGTTGCCATGGCAACCCAACCCCATGGTTACCATAGCAACCAAACCCCGCCGTTGCCATGGCAACCCAACCCCATGGTTACCATGGCAACACAACACCATGGTTCCCATGGCAACACAACCCCGTGGTTACCATGGCAACCCTACCGCATGGTTACCATAGCAATCCAACCCCATAGTTACCATGGCAACACAACCCCATGGTTGCCATGGAAACACTACCCCACGGTTGCCATGGCAAAAGAACCCCATAGTTGCCATGGCAACAAAACGCCATGGTTACCATGGCAACACTACCCCATGGTTGCCATGGCAACCCAACCCCATGGTTGCCAAGGCAACTAAACCCCATAGTTTCCATAGCAACCCAAACCCATAGTTACCATGGCAACACAACCCCATGGTTGCCATGGAAACACTACCCCATGGTTGCCATGGCAACAGAACCCCATAGTTGACATGGCAACAAAACGCCATGCTTACCATGGCAACACAACCCCATGGTTGCCATGGCAACCAAACCCCATAGTTGCCATGGCAACTAAACGCCATGGTTACCATGGCAACACAACCCCATGGTTACCATGGACACAGAACCCCATGGTTACCATAGCAACCAAACCCCGTGGTTGCCATGGCAACCCAATCCCATGGTTAACATGTCAACACAACCGCATGGTTACCACAACAACACAACCGCATGGTTACCACGGCAACCCAACTGCATGGTTACCACGGCATCTCAACCCCATGGTTGCCATGGCAACTAAACCCCATAGTTTCCATAGCAACCCAACCCCATAGTTACCATGGCAACACAACGCCATGGTTCCCATGGGAACACAACCCCGTGGTTGCCATGGCAACCCAACCCCATGGTTACCATGGCAACAGAACCCCATAGTTTCCATGGCAACTAAACGCCACGGTTACCATGGCAACACAACCCCATGTTTGCCATGGCAACCCAACCCCATGGTTACTATAGCAACCAAACCCCATGGTTGCCATGGCAACGCAACCCCATGTTTCCCATGGCAACACAACCCCGTGGTTGCCATGGCAAACCAACCCCATCTTTACCATTGCAACACAACCCCATGGTTGCCATGGAAGCACTACCCCATGGTTGCCATGGCAACAGAACCGCATAGTTGCCGTGGCAACACTATCCCATGGTTACCATGGCAACACAACCCCATGGTTGCCATGGCAACACTACCCCATGGTTACCATGGCAACAGAACACCATAGTTGCCATGGCAACCAAACCCCATGGTTACCATGGCAACACAACCGCATGGTTACCATGGCAACACTACCCCATGGTTGCCATTCCGAAAGAACCGCCTGATAACCATTGCAACCCAACCCCATAGTTACCATGGCAACACAACCTCATGGTTGCCATGGCAACACTACCCCATGGTTACCATGGCAACAGAACCCCATAGTTGCCATGGCAACTAAACGCCATGGTTACCATGGCAACACAACCCCATGGTTGCCATGGCAACCCGAACCCATGGTTACCATGGCAAGAGAACCCCATGGTTACCATAGCAACCAAACCCCGTGGTTGCCATGGCAACCCAACCCCATGGTTACCATGGCAACACAACACCATGGTTACCACAACAACACAACCGCATGGTTACCACGGCAACCCAACTGCATGGTTACCACGGCATCTCAACCCCATGGTTGCCATGGCAACTGAATCCCATAGTTTCCATAGCAACCCAACCCCATAGTTACCATGGCAACACTACCCCATGGTTGCCATGGCAACACTACCACATGGTTACCATGGCAACACAACCCCATGGTTGCCATGGTAACCCAACCCCATGGTTACCATGGCAACACAACCGCATGGTTACCATGGCAACGCTACCCCATGGTTACCATGGCAACACAACCCCATGGTTACCATGGCAACACTACCCCATGGTTGCCATTCCTAAAGTACGGCCTGATAACCATTGCAACCCAACCCCATGGTTACCATGGCAACACAACCCCATGGTTGCCATGGCAACACTACCCCATTGTTACCATGGCAACAGAACCCCATGGTTACGATGGTAACCAAACCCCATGGTTACCATGGCAACAGAACGCCATGGTTACCATAGCAACCAAACCCCGTGGTTGCCATGGCAACCCAACCCCATGGTTACCATGGCAACACAACCGCATGGTTACCATGGCATCACTACCCCATGGTTGCCATTCCAAAAGAACCGCCTGATAACCATTGCAACCCAACACCATAGTTACCATGCCAACACAACCCCATGGTTGCCATGGAAACACTACCGCATGGTTACCATGGAAACGCAACCCCATGGTTGCCATGGCAGCTAAACGCCATGGTTACCATGGCAACACAACCCCATGGTTGGCATGGAAACCCAACCCCATGGTTACCATGGCAGAGAACTCCATGGTTACCATAGCAACAAAACCCCGTGGTTGCCATGGCAACCCAAACCCATGGTTACCATGGAAACACAACCGCATGGTTACCACAACAACACAACCGCATGGTTACCACGGCAACCCAACTGCATGCTTACCACGGCATCTCAAACCCATTGTTGCCATGGCAACTAAACCCCATAGTTTCCATAGCAACCCAACCCCATAGTTACCATGGCAAAATAACCCCATGGTTCCCATGGCAACACAACCCCGTGGTTGCCATGGCTCCCAACCCCATCGTTACCATGGCAACTAAACGCCATGGTTACCATGGCAACACAACCCCATCGTTCCCATGGCAACACAACCCCGTGGTTGCCATGGCAACCCAACCCCATCGTTACCATGGCAACACAACCCCATAGTTGCCATGGCAACACTACCCCATGGTTACCATGGCAAAACAACCCCATAGTTGCCATGGAAACTAAAACGCCATGGTTACCATGGCAACACAACCCCATGGTTGCCATGGCAACCCAACCCCATCGTTACCATGGCAACACAACCGCATGGTTACAATGGCAACGCTACCCCATGGTTACCATGGCAACAGAACCGCATGGTTACCATGGCAACACTACCCCATGGTTGCCATTCCAAAAGAACCGCCTGATAACCATTGCAACCCAACCCCATAGTTACCATGGCAACACAACCCCATGGTTGCCATGGCAACACTACCCCATGGTTACCATGGCAACAGAACCCCATAGTTGCCATGGCAACTAAACGCCATGGATACCATGGCAACACAACCCCATGGTTGCCATGGCAACCCAAACCCATGGTTACCATGGCAAGAGAACCCCATGGTTACCATAGCAACCAAACTGCATGGTTACCACGGCATCTCGACCCCATGGTTGCCTTGGCAACTAAACCCCATAGTTGCCATAGCAACACAACCCCATAGTTACCATGGCAACACAACCCCATGGTTCCCATGGCAACACAACCCCGTGGTTGCCATGGCAACACAACCCCATCGTTACCATGGCAACACAACCCCATGGTTGCCATGGAAACACTACCCCATGGTTGCCATGGCAACAGAACCCCATAGTTGCCATGGCAACAAAACGCCATGGTTCCCATGGCAACAGAAACCCATAGTTGCCATGGCAACAAAACGCCATGGTTACCATGGCAACACAACCCCATGGTTGCCATGGCAACCCAACCCCATAGTTACCATGGCAACACAACCCCATGGTTGCCATGGCAACCCAACCCCATAGTTGCCATGGCAACTAAACGCCATGGTTACCATGGCAACCCAACCCCATGGTTACCATGGACACAGAACCCCATGGTTACCATAGCAACCAAACCCCGTGGTTGCCATGGCAACCCAATCCCATGGTTACCATGGCAACACAACAGCATGGTTACCACAACAACACAACCGCATGGTTACCACGGCAACCCAACTGCATGGTTACCACGGCATCTCAACCCCAAGGTTGCCATGGCAACTAAACCCCATAGTTTCCATAGGAACCCAACCCCATAGTTACCATGGCAACACAACCCCATCGTTACCATGGCAACACAACCCCATGGTTACCATGGCAACAGAACCCCATAGTTGCCATGGCAACTAAACGCCATGGTTACCATGGCAACACAACCCCATGGTTGCCATGGCAAACCAAGCCCATGGTTACCATGGCAACACAATTGCATGGTTACCATAGCAACTTAACCCCATAGTTACCATGGGAACACAACCCCACGGTTGCCATGGAAACACTACCGCATTGTTGCCATGGCAACAGAACCCCATAGTTGCCATGGCAACATAACGCCATGGATACCATGGCAACACAACCCCGTGGTTGCCATGGCAACCCAACCCCATGGTTGCCAAGGCAACTAAACCCATAGTTTCCATAGCAACCCAACCCCATAGTTACCATGGCAACAGAACCCCATAGTTGCCATGGCAACAAAACGCCATGGTTACCATGGCAACACAACCCCATGGTTGCCATGGCAACCCAACCCCATAGTTGCCATGGCAACTAAACGCCATGGTTACCATGGGAACCCAACCCCATGGTTACCATGGCAACAGAACCCCATAGTTGCCATGGCAACTAAACGCCATGGTTGCCATGGCAAAAGAACCCCATAGTTGCCATGGCAATCCAACCCCATGGTTACCATAGCAACCAAATCCCGTGGTTGCCATGGCAACCCAACCCCATGGTTACCATGGCAACACAACCCCATGGTTCCCATGGCAACCCAACCCCATGGTTACCATGGCAACACAACCCCATAGTTGCCATTGCAACAAAACGCCATAGTTTCCATAAACACCCAACCGAATAGTTACCATGGCAACACAACCCCATGGTTGCCATGGCAACACAACCCCGTGGTTGCCATGGCAACACTACCCCATGGTTACCATGGCAACAGAACCCCATAGTTGCCTTGGCAACTAAACGGCATGGTTAGCATTGCAACAGAACCCCATAGTTGCCATGGCAACTAAACGCCATGGTTGCCATGGCAACCCAACCCCATGGTTACCATAGCAACCAAACCCCGCCGTTGCCATGGCAACCCAACCCCATGGTTACCATGGCAACACAACACCATGGTTCCCATGGCAACACAACCCCGTGGTTACCATGGCAACCCTACCGCATGGTTACCATAGCAATCCAACCCCATAGTTACCATGGCAACACAACCCCATGGTTGCCATGGAAACACTACCCCACGGTTGCCATGGCAAAAGAACCCCATAGTTGCCATGGCAACAAAACGCCATGGTTACCATGGCAACACTACCCCATGGTTGCCATGGCAACCCAACCCCATGGTTGCCAAGGCAACTAAACCCCATAGTTTCCATAGCAACCCAAACCCATAGTTACCATGGCAACACAACCCCATGGTTGCCATGGAAACACTACCCCATGGTTGCCATGGCAACAGAACCCCATAGTTGACATGGCAACAAAACGCCATGCTTACCATGGCAACACAACCCCATGGTTGCCATGGCAACCAAACCCCATAGTTGCCATGGCAACTAAACGCCATGGTTACCATGGCAACACAACCCCATGGTTACCATGGACACAGAACCCCATGGTTACCATAGCAACCAAACCCCGTGGTTGCCATGGCAACCCAATCCCATGGTTAACATGTCAACACAACCGCATGGTTACCACAACAACACAACCGCATGGTTACCACGGCAACCCAACTGCATGGTTACCACGGCATCTCAACCCCATGGTTGCCATGGCAACTAAACCCCATAGTTTCCATAGCAACCCAACCCCATAGTTACCATGGCAACACAACGCCATGGTTCCCATGGGAACACAACCCCGTGGTTGCCATGGCAACCCAACCCCATGGTTACCATGGCAACAGAACCCCATAGTTTCCATGGCAACTAAACGCCACGGTTACCATGGCAACACAACCCCATGTTTGCCATGGCAACCCAACCCCATGGTTACTATAGCAACCAAACCCCATGGTTGCCATGGCAACGCAACCCCATGTTTCCCATGGCAACACAACCCCGTGGTTGCCATGGCAAACCAACCCCATCTTTACCATTGCAACACAACCCCATGGTTGCCATGGAAGCACTACCCCATGGTTGCCATGGCAACAGAACCGCATAGTTGCCGTGGCAACACTATCCCATGGTTACCATGGCAACACAACCCCATGGTTGCCATGGCAACACTACCCCATGGTTACCATGGCAACAGAACACCATAGTTGCCATGGCAACCAAACCCCATGGTTACCATGGCAACACAACCGCATGGTTACCATGGCAACACTACCCCATGGTTGCCATTCCGAAAGAACCGCCTGATAACCATTGCAACCCAACCCCATAGTTACCATGGCAACACAACCTCATGGTTGCCATGGCAACACTACCCCATGGTTACCATGGCAACAGAACCCCATAGTTGCCATGGCAACTAAACGCCATGGTTACCATGGCAACACAACCCCATGGTTGCCATGGCAACCCGAACCCATGGTTACCATGGCAAGAGAACCCCATGGTTACCATAGCAACCAAACCCCGTGGTTGCCATGGCAACCCAACCCCATGGTTACCATGGCAACACAACACCATGGTTACCACAACAACACAACCGCATGGTTACCACGGCAACCCAACTGCATGGTTACCACGGCATCTCAACCCCATGGTTGCCATGGCAACTGAATCCCATAGTTTCCATAGCAACCCAACCCCATAGTTACCATGGCAACACTACCCCATGGTTGCCATGGCAACACTACCACATGGTTACCATGGCAACACAACCCCATGGTTGCCATGGTAACCCAACCCCATGGTTACCATGGCAACACAACCGCATGGTTACCATGGCAACGCTACCCCATGGTTACCATGGCAACACAACCCCATGGTTACCATGGCAACACTACCCCATGGTTGCCATTCCTAAAGTACGGCCTGATAACCATTGCAACCCAACCCCATGGTTACCATGGCAACACAACCCCATGGTTGCCATGGCAACACTACCCCATTGTTACCATGGCAACAGAACCCCATGGTTACGATGGTAACCAAACCCCATGGTTACCATGGCAACAGAACGCCATGGTTACCATAGCAACCAAACCCCGTGGTTGCCATGGCAACCCAACCCCATGGTTACCATGGCAACACAACCGCATGGTTACCATGGCATCACTACCCCATGGTTGCCATTCCAAAAGAACCGCCTGATAACCATTGCAACCCAACACCATAGTTACCATGCCAACACAACCCCATGGTTGCCATGGAAACACTACCGCATGGTTACCATGGAAACGCAACCCCATGGTTGCCATGGCAGCTAAACGCCATGGTTACCATGGCAACACAACCCCATGGTTGGCATGGAAACCCAACCCCATGGTTACCATGGCAGAGAACTCCATGGTTACCATAGCAACAAAACCCCGTGGTTGCCATGGCAACCCAAACCCATGGTTACCATGGAAACACAACCGCATGGTTACCACAACAACACAACCGCATGGTTACCACGGCAACCCAACTGCATGCTTACCACGGCATCTCAAACCCATTGTTGCCATGGCAACTAAACCCCATAGTTTCCATAGCAACCCAACCCCATAGTTACCATGGCAAAATAACCCCATGGTTCCCATGGCAACACAACCCCGTGGTTGCCATGGCTCCCAACCCCATCGTTACCATGGCAACTAAACGCCATGGTTACCATGGCAACACAACCCCATCGTTCCCATGGCAACACAACCCCGTGGTTGCCATGGCAACCCAACCCCATCGTTACCATGGCAACACAACCCCATAGTTGCCATGGCAACACTACCCCATGGTTACCATGGCAAAACAACCCCATAGTTGCCATGGAAACTAAAACGCCATGGTTACCATGGCAACACAACCCCATGGTTGCCATGGCAACCCAACCCCATCGTTACCATGGCAACACAACCGCATGGTTACAATGGCAACGCTACCCCATGGTTACCATGGCAACAGAACCGCATGGTTACCATGGCAACACTACCCCATGGTTGCCATTCCAAAAGAACCGCCTGATAACCATTGCAACCCAACCCCATAGTTACCATGGCAACACAACCCCATGGTTGCCATGGCAACACTACCCCATGGTTACCATGGCAACAGAACCCCATAGTTGCCATGGCAACTAAACGCCATGGATACCATGGCAACACAACCCCATGGTTGCCATGGCAACCCAAACCCATGGTTACCATGGCAAGAGAACCCCATGGTTACCATAGCAACCAAACTGCATGGTTACCACGGCATCTCGACCCCATGGTTGCCTTGGCAACTAAACCCCATAGTTGCCATAGCAACACAACCCCATAGTTACCATGGCAACACAACCCCATGGTTCCCATGGCAACACAACCCCGTGGTTGCCATGGCAACACAACCCCATCGTTACCATGGCAACACAACCCCATGGTTGCCATGGAAACACTACCCCATGGTTGCCATGGCAACAGAACCCCATAGTTGCCATGGCAACAAAACGCCATGGTTCCCATGGCAACAGAAACCCATAGTTGCCATGGCAACAAAACGCCATGGTTACCATGGCAACACAACCCCATGGTTGCCATGGCAACCCAACCCCATAGTTACCATGGCAACACAACCCCATGGTTGCCATGGCAACCCAACCCCATAGTTGCCATGGCAACTAAACGCCATGGTTACCATGGCAACCCAACCCCATGGTTACCATGGACACAGAACCCCATGGTTACCATAGCAACCAAACCCCGTGGTTGCCATGGCAACCCAATCCCATGGTTACCATGGCAACACAACAGCATGGTTACCACAACAACACAACCGCATGGTTACCACGGCAACCCAACTGCATGGTTACCACGGCATCTCAACCCCAAGGTTGCCATGGCAACTAAACCCCATAGTTTCCATAGGAACCCAACCCCATAGTTACCATGGCAACACAACCCCATCGTTACCATGGCAACACAACCCCATGGTTACCATGGCAACAGAACCCCATAGTTGCCATGGCAACTAAACGCCATGGTTACCATGGCAACACAACCCCATGGTTGCCATGGCAAACCAAGCCCATGGTTACCATGGCAACACAATTGCATGGTTACCATAGCAACTTAACCCCATAGTTACCATGGGAACACAACCCCACGGTTGCCATGGAAACACTACCGCATTGTTGCCATGGCAACAGAACCCCATAGTTGCCATGGCAACATAACGCCATGGATACCATGGCAACACAACCCCGTGGTTGCCATGGCAACCCAACCCCATGGTTGCCAAGGCAACTAAACCCATAGTTTCCATAGCAACCCAACCCCATAGTTACCATGGCAACAGAACCCCATAGTTGCCATGGCAACAAAACGCCATGGTTACCATGGCAACACAACCCCATGGTTGCCATGGCAACCCAACCCCATAGTTGCCATGGCAACTAAACGCCATGGTTACCATGGGAACCCAACCCCATGGTTACCATGGCAACAGAACCCCATAGTTGCCATGGCAACTAAACGCCATGGTTGCCATGGCAAAAGAACCCCATAGTTGCCATGGCAATCCAACCCCATGGTTACCATAGCAACCAAATCCCGTGGTTGCCATGGCAACCCAACCCCATGGTTACCATGGCAACACAACCCCATGGTTCCCATGGCAACCCAACCCCATGGTTACCATGGCAACACAACCCCATAGTTGCCATTGCAACAAAACGCCATAGTTTCCATAAACACCCAACCGAATAGTTACCATGGCAACACAACCCCATGGTTGCCATGGCAACACAACCCCGTGGTTGCCATGGCAACACTACCCCATGGTTACCATGGCAACAGAACCCCATAGTTGCCTTGGCAACTAAACGGCATGGTTAGCATTGCAACAGAACCCCATAGTTGCCATGGCAACTAAACGCCATGGTTACCATGGCAACCCAACCCCATGGTTGCCATGGACACAGAACCCCATGGTTACCCTAGCAACCCAACCCCGTGGTTGCCATGGCAACCCAACCCCATGGTTACCATGGCAACAGAACCCCATAGTTGCCATGGCAACTAAATCCCATGGTTACCATGGCAACACAACCCCATGGTTGCCATGGCAACACAACCCCATGGTTGCCATAGCAACCAAACCCCGTGGTTGCCATGGCAACGCAACCCCACGGTTACCATGGCAACGCAACCCCATGGTTCCCATGGCAAAACAACCCCGTGGTTGACATGGCAATCCAACCCCATCGTTACCATCGCAACACAACCTCATGGTTGCCATGGAAGCACTACCCCATGGTTGCCATGGCAACAGAACCCCATAGTTGCCATGGCAACAAAACGCCATGGTTACCATGGCAACACAACCCCATGGTTGCCATGGCAACCCAACCCCATGGTTGCCAAGGCAACTAAACCCCATAGTTTCCATAGCAACCCAACCCCATAGTTACCATGGCAACACAACCCCATTGTTGCCATGGAAACACTACCCCATGGTTGCCATGGCAACAGAACCCCATAGTTGCCATGGCAACAAAACACCATGGTTACCATGGCAACACAACCCCAGGGATGCCATGGCAACCCAACCCCATAGTTGCCATGGCAACTAAACGCCATGGTTACCATGGCAACCCAAACCCATGGTTACCATGGACACAGAACCCCATGGTTACCATAGCAACCAAACCCGGTGGTTGCCATGGCAACCCAATCCCATGGTTACCACGGCAACACAACCGCATGGTTACCACAACAACACAACCGCATGGTTACTACGGCAACCCAACTGCATGGTTACCACGGCATCTCAACCCCATGGTTGCCATGGCAACTAAACCCCATAGTTTCCATAGCAACCCAACCCCATAGTTACCATGGCAACACAACCCCATCGTTACCATGGCAACACAACACCATGGTTGCCATGGCAACCCAACCCCATGGTTACCATGGCAACAGAACCCCATAGTTGCCATGGCAACTAAACGCCATGGTTACCATGGCAACACAACCCCATGGTTGCCATGGAAACACTACCCCATGGTTGCCATGGCAACAGAACACCATTGTTCCCATGGCAACAAAACGCCATGGTTCCCATGGCAACAGAAACCCATAGTTGCCATGGCAACAAAACGCCATGGTTACCATGGCAACACAACCCCATGGTTGCCATGGCAACCCAAACCCATGGTTACCATGGCAACACAACCGCATGGTTACCATAGCAACCCAACCCCATAGTTACCATGGCAACACAACCCCATGGTTACCATGGAAACACTACCCCATGGTTGCCATGGCAACAGAACCCCAGAGTTGCCATGGCAACAAAACGCCATGGTTACCATGGCAACACAACCCCATGGTTGCCATGGCAACACAACCCCATAGTTGCCATGGCAACTAAACGCCATGGTTACCATGGCAACCCAACCCCATGGTTACCATGGACACAGAACCCCATGGTTACCATAGCAACCAAACCCCGTGGTTGCCATGGCAACCCAATCCCATGGTTACCATGGCAACACAACAGCATGGTTACCACAACAACACAACCGCATGGTTACCACAGCAACCCAACTGCATGGTTACCACGGCATCTCAACCCCAAGATTGCCATGGCAACTAAACCCCATAGTTTCCATAGGAACCCAACCCCATAGTTACCATGGCAACACAACCCCATCGTTACCATGGCAACACAACCCCATGGTTACCATGGCAACAGAACCCCATAGTTGCCATGGCAACTAAACGCCATGGTTACCATGGCAACACAACCCCATGGTTGCCATGGCAAACCAAGCCCATGGTTACCATGGCAACACAATTGCATGGTTACCATAGCAACTCAACCCCATAGTTACCATGGGAACACAACCCCATGGTTGCCATGGAAACACTACCCCATTGTTGCCATGGCAACAGAACCCCATAGTTGCCATGGCAACATAACGCCATGGATACCATGGCAACACAACCCCGTGGTTGCCATGGCAACCCAACCCCATGGTTACCATGGTAACAGAACCCCATAGTTTCCATGGCAACTAAACGCCACGGTTACCATGGCAACACAACCCCATGTTTGCCATGGCAACCCAACCCCATGGTTACCATAGCAACCAAACCCCGTGGTTGCCATGGCAACGCAACCCCATGGTTACCATGGCAACGCAACCCCATGTTTCCCATGGCAACACAACCCCGTGGTTGCCATGGCAAACCAACCCCATCGTTACCATTGCAACACAACCCCATGGTTGCCATGGAAGCACTACCCCATGGTTGCCATGGCAACAGAACCGCATAGTTGCCATGGGAACACTACCCCATGGTTACCATGGCAACACAACCCCATGGTTGCCATGGCAACACTACCCCATGGTTACCATGGCAACAGAACACCATAGTTGCCATGGCAACCAAACCCCATGGTTACCATGGCAACACAACCGCATGGTTACCATGGCAACACTACCCCATGGTTGCCATTCCGAAAGAACCGCCTGATAACCATTGCAACCCAACCCCATAGTTACCATGGCAACACAACCTCATGGTTGCCATGGCAACACTACCCCATGGTTACCATGGCAACAGAACCCCATAGTTGCCATGGCAACTAAACGCCATGGTTACCATGGCAACACAACACCATGGTTGCCATGGCAACCCAAACCCATGGTTACCATGGCAAGAGAACCCCATGGTTACCACAACAACACAACCGCATGGTTACCACGGCAACCCAAATGCATGGTTACCACGGCATCTCAACCCCATGGTTGCCATGGCAACTGAATCCCATAGTTTCCATAGCAACCCAACCCCATAGTTACCATGGCAACACTACCCCATGGTTGCCATGGCAACACTACCACATGGTTACCATGGCAACACAACCCCATGGTTGCCATGGTAACCCAACCCCATGGTTACCATGGCAACACAACCGCATGGTTACCATGGCAACGCTACCCCATGGTTACCATGGCAACACAACCCCATGGTTACCATGGCAACACTACCCCATGGTTGCCATTCCTAAAGTACGGCCTGATAACCATTGCAACCCAACCCCATGGTTACCATGGCAACACAACCCCATGGTTGCCATGGCAACACTACCCCATTGTTACCATGGCAACAGAACCCCATGGTTACGATGGTAACCAAACCCCATGGTTACCATGGCAACAGAACGCCATGGTTACCATAGCAACCAAACCCCGTGGTTGCCATGGCAACCCAACCCCATGGTTACCATGGCAACACAACCGCATGGTTACCATGGCAACACTACCCCATGGTTACCATGGCAAAACAACCCCATAGTTGCCATGGAAACTAAAACGCCATGGTTACCATGGCAACACAACCCCATGGTTGCCATGGCAACACAACCCCATGGTTACCATGGCAACACAACCGCATGGTTACAATGGCAACGCTACCCCATGGTTACCATGGCAACAGAACCGCATGGTTACCATGGCAACACTACCCCATGTTTGCCATTCCAAAAGAACCGCCTGATAACCATTGCAACCCAACCCCATAGTTACCATGGCAACACAACCCCATGGTTGCCATGGCAACACTACCCCATGGTTACCATGGCAACAGAACCCCATAGTTGCCATGGCAACTAAACGCCATGGATACCATGGCAACACAACCCCATGGTTGCCATGGCAACCCAAACCCATGGTTACCATGGCAAGAGAACCCCATGGTTACCATAGCAACCAAACCCCGTGGTTGCCATGGCAACCCAACCCCATGGTTACCATGGCAACACAACCGCATGGTTACCACAACAACACAATCTCATGGTTACCACGGCAACCCAACTGCATGGTTACCACGGCATCTCGACCCCATGGTTGCCTTGGCAACTAAACCCCATAGTTGCCATAGCAACACAACCCCATAGTTACCATGGCAACACAACCCCATGGTTCCCATGGCAACACAACCCCGTGGTTGCCATGGCAACACAACCCCATCGTTACCATGGCAACACAACCCCATGGTTGCCATGGCAACTAAACGCCATGGTTACCATGGCAACACAACCCCATGGTTGCCATGGAAACACTACCCCATGGTTGCCATGGCAACAGAACCCCATAGTTGCCATGGCAACAAAACGCCATGGTTCCCATGGTAACAGAAACCCATAGTTGCCATGGCAACAAAACGCCATGGTTACCATGGCAACACAACCCCATGGTTGCCATGGAAACACAACCCCATAGTTACCATGGCAACAGAACACCATGGTTGCCATGGAAGCACTACCCCATGGTTGCCATGGCAACAGAACACCATAGTTGCCATGGCAACAAAACGCCATGGTTACCATGGCAACACAACCCCATGGTTGCCATGGCAACCCAACCCCATGGTTGCCAAGGCAACTAAACCCCATAGTTTCCATAGCAACCCAACCCCATAGTTACCATGGCAACACAACCCCATTGTTGCCATGGAAACACTACCCCATGGTTGCCATGGCAACAGAACCCCATAGTTGCCATGGCAACAAAACACCATGGTTACCATGGCAACACAACCCCATGGTTGCCATGGCAACCCAACCCCATAGTTGCCATGGCAACTAAACGCCATGGTTACCATGGCAAACCAACCCCATGGTTACCATGGACACAGAACCCCATGGTTACCATAGCAACCAAACCCGGTGGTTGCCATGGCAACCCAATCCCATGGTTATCATGGCAACACAACCGCATGGTTACCACAACAACACAACCGCATGGTTACCACGGCAACCCAACTGCATGGTTACCACGGCATCTCAACCCCATGGTTGCCATGGCAACTAAACCCCATAGTTTCCATAGCAACCCAACCCCATAGTTACCATGGCAACACAACCCCATCGTTACCATGGCAACACAACCCCATGGTTGCCATGGCAACCCAAACCCATGGTTACCATGGCAACAGAACCCCATAGTTGCCATGGCAACTAAACGCCATGGTTACCATGGCAACACAACCCCATGGTTGCCATGGAAACACTACCCCATGGTTGCCATGGCAACAGAACCCCATAGTTGCCATGGCAACAAAACGCCATGGTTCCCATGGCAACAGAAACCCATAGTTGCCATGGCAACAAAACGCCATGGTTACCATGGCAACACAACCCCATGGTTGCCATGGCAACCCAAACCCATGGTTACCATGGCAACACAACCGCATGGTTACCATTGCAACCCAACCCCATAGTTACCATGGCAACACAACCCCATGGTTACCATGGAAACACTACCCCATGGTTGCCATTGCAACAGAACCCCAGAGTTGCCATGGCAACAAAACGCCATGGTTACCATGGCAACACAACCCCATGGTTGCCATGGCAACTAAACGCCATGGTTACCATGGCAACCCAACCCCATGGTTACCATGGACACAGAACCCCATGGTTACCATAGAAACCAAACCCCGTGGTTGCCATGGCAACCCAATCCCATGGTTACCATGGCAACACAACAGCATGGTTACCACAACAACACAACCGCATGGTTACCACGGCAACCCAACTGCATGGTTACCACGGCATCTCAACCCCAAGGTTGCCATGGCAACTAAACCCCATAGTTTCCATAGGAACCCAACCCCATAGTTACCATGGCAACACAACCCCATCGTTACCATGGCAACACAACCCCATGGTTACCATGGCAACACAACCCCGTGGTTGCCATGGCAACCCAAACCCATCGTTACCATGGTAACTAAACGCCAGGGTTACCATGGCAAGACAACCCCATGGTTCCCATGGCAACACAACCCCGTGGTTGCCATGGCAACCCAACCCCATCGTTACCAGGGCAACACAACCCCATGGTTGCCATGGCAACACTACCCCATGGTTACTATGGCAACACAACCCCATAGTTGCCATGGCAACTAAAACGCCATGGTTACCATGGCAACACAACCCCATGGTTGCCATGGAAACACTACCCCATTGTTGCCATGGCAACAGAACCCCATAGTTGCCATGGCAACATAACGCCATGGATACCATGGCAACACAACCCCGTGGTTGCCATGGCAACCCAACCCCATGGTTGCCAGGGCAACTAAACCCCATAGTTTCCATAGCAACCCAACCCCATAGTTACCATGGCAACAGAACCCCATAGTTGCCATGGCAACAAAACGCCATGGTTACCATGGCAACACAACCCCATGGTTGCCATGGCAACCCAACCCAATAGTTGCCATGGCAACTAAACGCCATGGTTACCATGGGAACCCAACCCCATGGTTACCATGGCAACAGAACCCCATAGTTGCCATGGCAACTAAACGCCATGGTTACCATAGCAACCAAATCCCGTGGTTGCCATGGCAACCCAACCCCATGGTTACCATGGAAACACAACCCCATGGTTCCAATGGCAACCCAACCCCATGGTTACCATGGCAACACAACCCCATAGTTGCCATTGCAACAAAACGCCATAGTTTCCATAAACACCCAACCGAATAGTTACCATGGCAACACAACCCCATGGTTCCCATGGCAACACAACCCCGTGGTTGCCATGGCAACACTACCCCATGGTTACCATGGCAACAGAACCCCATAGTTGCCTTGGCAACTAAACGGCATGGTTAGCATTGCAACAGAACCCCATAGTTGCCATGGCAACTAAACGCCATGGTTACCATGGCAACCCAACCCCATGGTTGCCATGGACACAGAACCCCATGGTTACCCTAGCAACCCAACCCCGTGGTTCCCATGGCAACCCAACCCCATGGTTACCATGGCAACAGAACCCCATAGTTGCCATGGCAACTAAATCCCATGGTTACCATGGCAACACAACCCCATGGTTGCCATGGCAACACAACCCCATGGTTGCCATAGCAACCAAACCCCGTGGTTGCCATGGCAACGCAACCCCACGGTTACCATGGCAACGCAACCCCATGGTTCCCATGGCAAAACAACCCCGTGGTTGACATGGCAATCCAACCCCATCGTTACCATCGCAACACAACCCCATGGTTGCCATGGAAGCACTACCCCATGGTTGCCATGGCAACAGAACCCCATAGTTGCCATGGCAACAAAACGCCATGGTTACCATGGCAACACAACCCCATGGTTGCCATGGCAACCCAACCCCATGGTTGCCAAGGCAACTAAACCCCATAGTTTCCATAGCAACCCAACCCCATAGTTACCATGGCAACACAACCCCATTGTTGCCATGGAAACACTACCCCATGGTTGCCATGGCAACAGAACCCCATAGTTGCCATGGCAACAAAACACCATGGTTACCATGGCAAACCAACCCCATGGTTACCATGGTCACAGAACCCCATGGTTACCATAGCAACCAAACCCGGTGGTTGCCATGGCAACCCAATCCCATGGTTACCACGGCAACACAACCGCATGGTTACCACAACAACACAACCGCATGTTTACCACGGCAACCCAACTGCATGGTTACCACGGCATCTCAACCCCATGGTTGCCATGGCAACTAAACCCCATAGTTTCCATAGGAACCCAACCCCATAGTTACCATGGCAACCCAACCCCATCGTTACCATGGCAACACAACCCCATGGTTGCCATGGCAACCGAACCCCATGGTTACCATGGCAACAGAACCCCATAGTTGCCATGGCAACTAAACGCCATGGTTACCATGGCAACACAACCCCATGGTTGCCATGGAAACACTACCCCATGGTTGCCATGGCAACAGAACACCATAGTTGCCATGGCAACAAAACGCCATGGTTCCCATGGCAACAGAAACCCATAGTTGCCATGGCAACAAAACGCCATGGTTACCATGGCAACACAACCCCATGGTTGCCATGGCAACCCAAACCCATGGTTACCATGGCAACACAACCGCATGGTTACCATAGCAACCCAACCCCATAGTTACCATGGCAACACAACCCCATGGTTACCATGGAAACACTACCCCATGGTTGCCATTGCAACAGAACCCCAGAGTTGCCATGGCAACAAAACGCCATGGTTACCATGGCAACACAACCCCATGGTTGCCATGGCAACCCAACCCCATAGTTGCCATGGCAACTAAACGCCATGGTTACCATGGCAACCCAACCCCATGGTTACCATGGACACAGAACCCCATGGTTACCATAGCAACCAAACCCCGTGGTTGCCATGGCAACCCAATCCCATGGTTACCATGGCAACACAACTGCATGGTTACCACAACAACACAACCGCATGGTTACCACGGCAACCCAACTGCATGGTTACCACGGCATCTCAACCCCAAGGTTGCCATGGCAACTAAACCCCATAGTTTCCATAGGAACCCAACCCCATAGTTACCATGGCAACACAACCCCATCGTTACCATGGCAACACAACCCCATGGTTACCATGGCAACACAACCCCGTGGTTGCCATGGCAACCCAAACCCATCGTTACCATGGTAACTAAACGCCAGGGTTACCATGGCAAGACAACCCCATGGTTCCCATGGCAACACAACCCCGTGGTTGCCATGGCAACCCAACCCCATCGTTACCAGGGCAACACAACCCCATGGTTGCCATGGCAACACTACCCCATGGTTACTATGGCAACACAACCCCATAGTTGCCATGGCAACTAAAACGCCATGGTTACCATGGCAACACAACCCCATGGTTGCCATGGAAACACTACCCCATTGTTGCCATGGCAACAGAACCCCATAGTTGCCATGGCAACATAACGCCATGGATACCATGGCAACACAACCCCGTGGTTGCCATGGCAACCCAACCCCATGGTTGCCAAGGCAACTAAACCCCATAGTTTCCATAGCAACCCAACCCCATAGTTACCATGGCAACAGAACCCCATAGTTGCCATGGCAACAAAACGCCATGGTTACCATGGCAACACAACCCCATGGTTGCCATGGCAACCCAACCCCATAGTTGCCATGGCAACTAAACGCCATGGTTACCATGGGAACCCAACCCCATGGTTACCATGGCAACAGAACCCCATAGTTGCCATGACAACTAAACGCCATGGTTGCCATGGCAAAAGAACCCCATAGTTGCCATGGCAACCCAACCCCATGGTTACCATAGCAACCAAATCCCGTGGTTGCCATGGCAACCCAACCCCATGGTTACCATGGCAACACAACCCCATGGTTCCCATGGCAACCCAACCCCATGGTTACCATGGCAACACAACCCCATAGTTGCCATTGCAACAAAACGCCATAGTTTCCATAAACACCCAACCGAATAGTTACCATGGCAACACAACCCCATGGTTCCCATGGCAACACAACCCCGTGGTTGCCATGGCAACACTACCCCATGGTTACCATGGCAACAGAACCCCATAGTTGCCTTGGCAACTAAACGGCATGGTTAGCATTGCAACAGAACCCCATAGTTGCCATGGCAACAAAACGCCATGGTTACCATGGCAACACAACCCCATGGTTGCCATGGCAACACAACCCCACAGTTGCCATGGCAACTAAACGCCATGGTTACCATGGCAACCCAACCCCATGGTTACCATGGACACAGAACCCCATGGTTACCATAGCAACCAAACCCCGTGGTTCCCATAACAACCCAATCCCATGGTTACCATGGCAACACAACCGCATGGTTACCACAACAACACAACCGCATGGTTACCACGGCAACCCAACTGCATGGTTACCACGGCATCTCAACCCCATGGTTGCCATGGCAACTAAACCCCATGGTTACCATGGCAACAGAACCCCATAGTTGCCATGGCAACTAAACGCCATGGTTACCATGGCAACACAACCAGATGGTTGCCATGGCAACCCAACCCCATGGTTACCATGGCAACAGAACCCCATAGTTCCCATGGCAACTAAACGCCATGGATACCATGGCAACACTACCCCATGGTTTCCATTCCAAAAGAACCGCCTAATAACCATTGCAACCCAACCCCATACATACGATGGCAACACAACCCCATGGTTGCCATGGCAACACTACCCCATGGTTACCATGGCAACAGAACCCCATAGTTGCCATGGCAACTACACGCCATGGTTACCATGGCAACCGAAACCCATGGTTACCATGGCAACAGAACGCCATGGTTACCATAGCAACCAAACCCCGTGGTTGCCATGGCAACCCAACCCCATGGTTACCATGGCAACACAACGGCATGGTTACCACAACAACACAATCGCATGGTTACCACGGCAACCCAACTGCATGGTTACCACGGCATCTCGACCCCATGTTTGCCTTGGCAACTAAACCCCATAGTTGCCATAGCAACACAACCCCATAGTTACCATGGCAACACAACCCCATGGTTCCCATGGCAACACAACCCCGTGGTTGCCATGGCAACACAACCCCATCGTTACCATGGCAACACAACCCCATGGTTGCCATGGCAACACTACCCCATGGTTACCATGGCAACAGTATCCCATAGTTCCATGGCAACTAAACGCCATGGTTACCATGGCAACACAACCCCATGGTTGCCATGGCAACCCAACCCCATCGTTACCATGGCAACACTACCCCATGGTTACCATGGCAACACTACCCCATGGTTGCCATTCCAAAAGAACCGCCTGATAACCATTGCAACCCAACCCCATGGTTACCATGGCAACACAACCCCATGGTTGCCATGGCAACACTACCCCATGGTTACCATGGCAACAGAACCCCATGGTTACCATGGCAACCCAACCCCATGGTTACCATGGCAACAGAACGCCATGGTTACCATAGCAACCAAACCCCATCGTTACCATGGCAACACAACCCCATGGTTGCCATGGCAACTAAACGCCAGGGGTACCATGGCAACACAACCCCACGATTGCCATGGCAACCCTACCCCATGGTTACGATGGCAACAGAACCCCATGCTAACCGTAGCAACCAAACCCCATCGTTACCATGGCAACACAACACCATGGTTGCCATGGAAACACTACCCCATGGTTACCATGGCAACAGTACCCCATAGTTGCCATGGCAACTAAACGCCATGGTTACCATGGCAACACAACCCCATGGTTTCCATGGCAACCCAACCCCATCGTTACAATGGCAACACTACCCCATGGTTACCATGGCAACACAACTGCATGGTTACCATGGCAACACTACCCCATGGTTGCCATTCCAAAAGAAACGCCTGATAACCATTGCAACCCAACCCCATGGTTACCATGGCAACACAACCCCACGATTGCCATGGCAACCCAACCCCATGGTTACGATGGCAACAGAACCCCATGCTAACCATAGCAACCAAACCCCATCGTTACCATGGCAACACAACCCCATGGTTGCCATGGCAACACTACCCCATGGTTACCATGGCAACAGAACCCCATAGTTGCCATGGCAACTAAACGCCATGGTTACCATGGCAACACAACCCCATGGTTTCCATGGCAACCCAACCTTATCGTTACCATGGCAACACTACCCCATGGTTACCATGGCAACACAACTGCATGGTTACCTTGGCAACATTACCCCATGGTTTCCATTCCAAAATAACCGCCTGATAACCATTGCAACCCAACCCCATGGTTACCATGGCAACAGAACCCCATGGTTACCATGGCAACCCAACCCCATGGTTACCATGGCAACAGAACGCCATGGTTACCATAGCAACCAAACCCCGAGGTTGCCATGGCAACCCAACACCATGGTTACCATGGCAACACAACCGCATGGTTACCATGGCAACACTACCCCATGGTTGCCATTCCAAAAGAACCGCCTGATAACCATTGCAGCCCAACCCCATAGTTACCACGGCAACACAACCCCATGGTTGCCATGGCAACACTACCCCATGGTTACCATGGCAACAGAACCCCATATTTGCCATGGGAACTAAACGCCATGGGTACCATGGCAACACAACCCCACGATTGCCATGGGAACCCAACCCCATGGTTACGATGGCAACAGAACCCCATGCTAACCATAGCAACCAAACCCCATGGTAACCATGGCAACACAACCCCAAGGTTGCCATGGCAACCCAACCCCATGGTTACGATGGCAAGAGAACTCCATGCTAACCATAGCAACCAAACCCCATGGTTACCATGGCAACACAGCCGCATGGTTACCATGGCAACACTACCCCATGGTTACCATGGCAACACAACCCCATGGTTGCCATGGCAAGAGAACCCCATGGTTACCATAGCAACCAAACACCGTGCTTGCCATGGCAACCCAACCCCATGGTTACCATGGAAACCATGGTAACCATGGGGTTGGATTGCCATGGCAACGATGGGGTTGTGTTGCCATGGCAACGATGGGGTTGTGTTGCCATGGTAACCATGGGGTTGGGTTGTCATGGCAACTATGGTGTTCTGTTGCCGTGGCAAATATGGGGTTCTGTTGCCATGGTAACCATGGGGTAGTGTTGCCATGGCAACCATGGGGCTGTGTTGCCATGGTAAGTATGGGGTTGGGTTGCAATGGTTATCAGGCGGTTCTTTTGGAATGGCAACCATGGGGTAGTGTTGCCATAGCAACCATGCGGTTTTGTTGCCATGGTAACCATGGGGTAGTGTTGCCATGGCAACTATGGGGTACTGTTGCCATGGTAACCATGGGGTTGGGTTGCCATGGCAACCACGGGGTTGTGTTGCCATGGGAACCATGGGGTTGTGTTGCCATGGTAACTATGGGGTTGGGTTGCTATGGAAACTATGGGGTTTAGTTGCCATGGCAACCATGGGGTCGAGATGCCGCGGTAACCATGCAGATGGGTTGCCGTGGTAACCATGAGGTTGTGTTGTTGTGGTAACCATGCCGTTGTGTTGCCATGGTAACCATGGGGTTGGGTTGCCATGGCAACCACGGGGTTTGGTTGCTATGGCAACTATGGGGGTCTGTTGCCATGGTAACCATGGGGTAGTGTTGCCATGGCAACCATGGGGTTGTGTTGCCATGGTAACTATGGGGTTGGGTTGCAATGGTTATCAGGCGGTTCTTTTGGAATGGCAACCATGGAGTAGTGTTGCCATAGGAACCATGGGGTTGTGTTGCCATGGTAACCATGGCGTTTTAGTTGACATGGCAACTATGGGGTTGTGTTGCCATGGTAACCATGGGGTAGTGTTGCCATGGCAACCATGGGGTTGTGTTGCCATGGTAACGATGGGGTTGGGTTGCCATGGCAACCACGGGGTTGTGTTGCAATGGGAACCATGGGGTTATTTTGCCATGGTAACTGTGGGCTTGGGTTGCTATGGAAACTATGGGGTTTAGTTGCCATGGAAAACATGGGGTTGAGATGCCGTGGTAACCATGCAGTTGGGTTGCCGTGGTAACCATGCGGTTGTGTTGTTGTGGTAACCATGCGCTTGTGTTTCCATGGTAACCGTGGGGTTGGGTTACCATGGCAACCACGGGGTTTGGTTGCTATGGTAAACTTGGGGTTCTGTTGCCATGGTACCCATGGGGTTGGGTTTCCATGCCAAACATGGGGTTGTGTTGCCATGGTAACCATGGCGTTTAGTTGCCATGGCAACCATGGTGTTGCGTTTCCATGGTAACCATGCGGTAGTGTTGCCATGGCAACCATGGGGTTGTGTTGCCATGGTAACTATGGGGTTGGGTTGCAATGGTTATCAGGCGGTTCTTTTGGAATGGCAACCATGGGGTAGTGTTGCCATGGTAACCATGCGGTTGTGTTGCCATGGTAACCATGGGGTTTGGTTGCTATGGTTAGCATGGGGTTCTGTTGCCATCGTAAGCATGGGGTTGTGTTACCATGGCAACCATGGAGTTGTGTTGCCATGGTAACCATGGGGTAGTGTTGCCATGGCAACCATGGGGTTGTGTTGCCATGGTAACTATGGGGTTGGGTTGCAATGGTTATCAGGCAGTTCTTTTGGAATGGCAACCATGGGGTAGTGTTGCCATGGTAACCATGCGGTTGTGTTGCCATGGTAACCATGGGGTAGCGTTGCCATAGTAACCATGCGGTTGTGTTGCCATGGTAAGCATGGGGTTGGGTTGCCATGGCAACCACGGGGTTTGGTTGCTATGGTAACCATGGCGTTCTCTTGCCATGGTTACCATGGGGTTGGGTTGCCATGGGAACCATGGGGTTCTGTTGCCATGGTAACCGTGGGGTAGTGTTGCCATGGCAACCATGGGGTTGTGTTGCCATGGTAAGTATAGGGTTGGGTTGCAATGGTTATCAGGCGGTTCTTTTGGAATGGCAACCATGGGGTAGTGTTGCCATGGTAACTATGCGGTTGGGTTGCCATGATAACCATGCGGTTGTGTTGCCATGGTAACCATGGGGTAGCGTTGCCATGGTAACCATGCGGTTGTGTTGCCATGGTAACCACGGGGTTGAGTTGCCATGGCAATCACCGTGTTGTGTTGCCATGGGAACCATGGCGTTTAGTTGCCATGGCAACTATGGGGTTCTGTTGCCATGGTAACCATGGGGTAGTGTTTCCATGGTAACCATGGGTTTGTGTTGCCATGGCAACGATGGGGTTTAGATGCCGTGGTAACCATGCAGTTGGGTTGTCGTGGTAACCATGCGGTTGTGTTGTTGTGGTAACCATGCGGTTCTGTTGCCATGGTAACCATGGGGTTGGGTTGCCATGCCAACCATGGGGTTGTGTTGCCATGGTAACCATGGCGTTTAGTTGCCACGGCAACCATGGGGTTGCGTTTCCATGGTAACCATGGGGTTGGGTTGCCATGCCAACCATGGGGTTGTGTTGCCAAGGTAACCATGGCGTTTAGTTGCCACGGCAACCATGGGGTTGCGTTTCCATGGTAACCATGGGGTAGTGTTGCCATAGTAACCATGCGGTTTTGTTGCCATGGTAACCATGGGGTTTGGTTGCTATGGTTAGCATGGGGTTCTGTTGCCATGGTAACCATGGGGTAGTGTTGCCATGGTACCATGGGGTTGTGTTGCCATGGTAACTATGGGGTTGGGTTGCTATGGCAACTATGGGGTTTAGTTGCCATGGCAACCATGGGGTTGAGATGCCGTGGTAACCATGCAGTTGGGTTGCCGTGGTAACCATGCGGTTGTGTTGTTGTGGTAACCATGCGGTTGTGTTGCCATGGTAACCATGGGGTTGGGGTGCCATGGCAACCATGGGGTTGGGTTGCCATGGCAACCACGGGGTTTGGTTGCTATGGTAACCATGGGGTTCTCTTGCCATGGTAACCATGGGGTTGGGTTGCCATGGCAACCATGGGGTTGTGTTGCCATGGTAACCATGGGGTTGGGTTGCCATGGTAACCAAGCAGTTGTGTTGCCATGGCAACCATGGGGGTCTGTTGCCATGGTAACCAAGGGGTTTGGGTTGCCATGCCAACCATGGGGTTGTGTTGCCATGGTAACCATGGCGTTTAGTTGCCACGGCTACCATGGGGTTGCGGTTCCATGGTAACCATGGGGTAGTGTTGCCATGGGAACCATGGGGTTGTGTTGCCATGGTAACTATGGGGTTGGGTTGCAATGGTTATCAGGCGTTTCTTTTGGAATGGCAACCATGGGGTTGTGTTGCCATGGTAACCATGGGGTTTGGTTGCTATGGTTAGCATGGGGTTCTGTTGCCATGGTAACAATGGGGTAGTGTTGACATGGGAACCATGGGGTGTTGTTGCCATGGTAACCATGCGGTTGTGTTGCCATGGTAACCATGGGGTTTGGTTGCTATGGTTAGCATGGGGTTCTGTTGCCATCGTAACCATGGGGTAGTGTTGCCATGGCAACCATGGGGTAGTGTTGCCATGGCAACCATGCGGTTGTGTTGCCATGGTAACCATGCAGTTGTGTTGCCATGGCAACCATGGGGTTGTGTTGCCATGGTAACCATGCGGTTGTGTTGCCATGGTAACCATGGGGTTTGGTTGCTATGGTTAGCATGGGGTTCTGTTGCCATCGTAACCATGGGGTTGGGTTGCCATGGCAAACATGGGGTTGTGTTGCCATGGTAACCATGGCGTTTAGTTGCCATGGCAACTATGGGGTTCTGTTGCCATGGTAACCATGGGGTAGTGTTGCCATGGGAACCATGGGGTTGTGTTGCCATGGTAACTATGGGGTTGGGTTGCAATGGTTATCAGGCGGTTCTTTTGGAATGGCTACCATGGGGTAGTGTTGCCATGGAAACCATGCAGTTGTGTTGCCATGGTAACCATGGGGTAGTGTTGCCATGGCAACCATGGGGTTGTGTTGCCATGGTAACTATGGGGCTGGGTTGCAATGGTTATCAGGCGGTTTTTTTAGAATGGCAATCATGGTGTAGTGTTGCCATGGTAACCATGCGGTTGTGTTGCCATGGTAACTATGGGGTTGGGTTGCCATGGCAACCACGGGGTTTGGTTGCTATGGTAACCATGGCGTTCTCTTGCCATGGTAACCATGGGGTTGGTTTGCCATGGTAACCATGGGGTTCTGTTGCCATGGTAACCGTGGGGTAGTGTTGCCATGGAAACCATGGGGTTGTGTTGCCATGGTAAGTATGGGATTGGTTTGCAATGGTTATCAGGCGGTTCTTTTGGAATGGCAACCATGGGGTAGTGTTGCCATGGTAACCATGCGGTTGTGTTGCCATGGTAACCATGGGGTAGCGTTGCCATAGTAACCATGCGGTTTTGTTGCCACGGTAACCATGCGGTTGGGTTGCCATGGTAACCATGCGGTTGTGTTGCCATGGTAACCACGGGGTTGTGTTGCCATGGCAACCACGGTGTTGTGTTGCCATGGGAACCATGGCGTTTAGTTGCCATGGCAACTATGGTGTTCTGTTGCCATGGAACCACGGGGTAGTGTTTCCATGGTAACCATGGGGTTGTGTTGCCATAGCAACAATGGGGTTGAGATGCCGTGGTAACCATGCAGTTGGGTTGTCATGGTAACCATGCCGTTGTGTTGTTGTGGTAACCATGCGTTTGTGTTGCCATGGTAACCATGGTGTTGGGTTGCCATGGCAACCACGGGGTTTGGTTGCTATGGTAACCATGGGGGTCTGTTGCCATGGTAACCATGGGGTTGGGTTGCCATGCCAACCATGGGGTTGTGTTGCCATGGTAACCATGGCGTTTAGTTGCCACGGCAACCATGGTGTTGCGTTTCCATGGTAACAATGGGGTAGTGTTGCCATGGCAACCATGGGGTTGGGTTGCCATGCCAACCATGGGGTTGTGTTGCCTTGGTAACCATGGCGTTTAGTTGCCACGGCAACCATGGGGTTGCGTTTCCATGGTAACCATGGGGTAGTGTTGCCATGGCAAGCATGGGGTTTTGTTGCCATGGTAACCATGGGGTTTGGTTGCTATGGTTAGCATGGGGTTCTGTTGCCATGGTAACCATGGGGTAGTGTTGCCATGGCAACCATGGGGTTGTGTTGCCATGGTAACTATGGGGTTGGGTTGCAATGGTTATCAGGCGGTTCTTCTGGAATGGCAATCATGGGGTAGTGTTGCCATGGTAACCATGCGGTTGTGTTGCCATGGTAACCATGGGGTTGGGTTGGCATGCCAACCACAGGGTTTGGTTGCTATGGTAACCATGGGGTTGGGTTGCCATGGCAACCATGGGGTTGTGTTGCCATGGTAACCATGGCGTTCAGTTTCCATGGCAACTATGGGGTTTTGTTGCCATGGTAACCATGGGGTTGGGTTGCCTTGGCAACCATGGGGTTGTGTTGCTATGGTAACCATGCGGTTGTGTTGCCATGGTAACCATGGGGTTGGTTTCCCATGGCAACCACGGGGTTTGGTTGCTATGGTAACCATGGGGTTCTGTTGCCATGGTAACCATGGGGTAGTGTTGCCATGGCAACCATGGGGTTGTGTTGCCATGGTAACTATGGGGTTGGGTTGCAATGGTTATCAGGCGGTTCTTTTGGAATGGCAACCATGCGGTAGTGTTGCCATGGTAACCATGCAGTTGTGTTGCCATGGTAACCATGGGGTAGTGTTGCCATGGTAACCATGGGGTTGGGTTGCCATGGCAACCATGGGGTTGTGTTGCCATGGTAAGTATGGGGTTGGGTTGCAATGGTTATCTGGCGGTTCTTTTGGAACGGCAACCATGGGGTTGTGTTGCCATGGTAACCATGGGGTTTGGTTGCTATGGTTAGCATGGGGTTCTGTTGCCATGGTAACTATGGGGTTGGGTTGCAATGGTTATCAGGCGGTTCTTTTGGAATGGCAATCATGGGGTAGTGTTGCCATGGTAACCATGCGGTTATGTTGCCATGGTAACCATGGGGTTGGGTTGCCATGCCAACCACGGGGTTTGGTTGCTATGGTAACCATGGCGTTCTGTTGCCGTGGTAACCATGCGGTTGGGTTGCCATGGTAACCATGGGGTTCTGTTGCCATGGTAACAATGGGGTAGTGTTGCCATGGCAACCATGGGGTTGTGTTGCCATGGTCAGTATGTGGTTGGGTTGCAATGGTTATCAGGCGGTTCTTTTGGAATGGCTACCATGGGGTAGTGTTGCCATGGAAACCATGCAGTTGTGTTGCCATGGTAACCATGGAGTAGTGTTGCCATAGTAACTATGGGGTTGGGTTGCCATGGCAACCATGGGGTTGTGTTGCCTTGGTAACCATGGCGTTTATTTTCCATGGCAACTATGGGGTTCTGTTGCGATGGTAACCATGGGGTAGTGTTGCCATGGCAACCATGGGGTTGTGTTGCCATGGTAACGATGGGGTTGGGTTCCCATGGCAACCACGCGGTTTGGTTACTATGGTAACCATGGGGTTCTGTTGCCATGGCAACCATGGGGTTGGGTTGCCATGGTAACCATGGCGTTTAGTTGCCATGGCAACTATGGGGTTCTGTTTCCATGGTAACCATGGGGTAGTGTTGCCATGGCAACCATGGGGTTGTGTTGCCATGGTAAGTATGGGGTTGGGTTGCAATGGTTATCAGGCGGTTCTTTTGGAATGGCAACCATGGGGTAG
The DNA here is from genome assembly GCF_964035555.1 of Netta rufina. Lineage (NCBI taxonomy): Eukaryota > Metazoa > Chordata > Aves > Anseriformes > Anatidae > Netta > Netta rufina. Next base: position 73,361 of record NW_028168888.1, on the reverse strand, counting down.
TGTTGCCATGGTAACCATGCAGTTGTGTTGCCATGGTAACTATGGGGTAGTGTTGCCATGGTAACCATGGGGTTGGGTTGCCATGGCAACCATGGGGTTGTGTTGCCATGGTAACCATGGCGTTTAGCTTCCATGGCAACTATGGGGTTCTGTTGCCATGGTAACCATGGTGTAGTGTTGCCATGGCAACCATGGGATTGTGTTGCCATGGTAAGTATGGGGTTGGGTTGCAATGGTTATCAGGCGGTTCTTTTGGAATGGCAACCATAGGGTAGTGTACCATGGAAACCATGGGGTTGGGTTGCCATGGCAACCGTGGGGTAGTGTTGCCATGGCAACATTGCGGTTGTGTTGCCATGGTAACCATGGGGTAGCGTTTCCATTGTAACCATGCGGTTGTGTTGCCATGGTAACCATGGGGTTGGGTTGCCATGGCAACCATGGGGTTGTGTTGCCATGGTAACGATGGGGTTGGGTTGCCATGGAAACCACGGGTTGTGTTGCCATGAGAACCATGGGGTAGTGTTGCCATGGCAACCATGGGGTTGTGTTGCCATGGTAACCATGGCGTTTAGTTGCCATGGCAACTATGGGGTTGTGTTGCCATGGTAACCATGGGGTAGTGTTTCCATGGCAACCATGGGGTTGTGTTGCCATGGTAACCATGCGGTTGTGTTGCCATGGTAACCATGGGGTTGGTTTCCCATGGCAACCACGGGGTTTGGTTGCTATGGTAACCGTGGGGTTCTGTTGCCATGGTAACCATGGGGTAGTGTTGCCATGGCAACCATGGGGTTGTGTTGCCATGGTAAGTATGGGGTTGGGTTGCAATGGTTATCAGGCGGTTCTTTTGGAATGGCAACCATGCGGTAGTGTTGCCATGGTAACCATGCAGTTGTGTTGCCATGGTAACCATGGGGTAGTGTTACCATGGTAACCATGGGGTTGGGTTGCCATGGCAACCATGGGGTTGTGTTGCCAAGGTAAGTATGGGGTTGGGTTGCAATGGTTATCAGGCGGTTCTTTTGGAATGGCAACCATGGGGTAGTGTACCATGGTAACCATGGGGTTGGGTTGCCATGGCAACCATGGGGTTGTGTTGCCATGGTAACCATGGCGTTTAGTTTCCATGGCAACTATGGGGTTCTGTTGCCATGGTAACCATGGGGTTGGGTTGCCTTGGCAACCATGGGGTTGTGTTGCCATGGTAACCATGCGGTTGTGTTGCCATGGTAACCATGCAGTTGTGTTGCCATGGCAACCATTGGGGTCTGTTGCCATTGTAACCATGGGGTTGGGTTGCCATGCCAACCATGGGGTTGTGTTGCCATGGTAACCATGGCGTTTAGTTGCCATGGCAACCATGGGGTTGCGTTTCCATGGTAACCATGGGGTAGTGTTGCCATGGCAACCATGGGGTTGTGGTGCCATGGTAACTATGGGGTTGGGTTGCAATGGTTATCAGGCGGTTCTTTTGGAATGGCAACCATGGGGTTGTGTTGCCATGGTAACCATGGGGTTTGGTTGCTATGGTTAGCATGGGGTTCTGTTGCCATGGTAACCATGGGGTAGTGTTTCCATGGGAACCATGTGGTTGTGTTGCCATGGTAACCATGCAGTTTTGTTTCCATGGCAACCATGGGGTAGTGTTGCCATGGTAACCATGCGGTTGTGTTGCCATGGTAACCATGGGGTTTGGTTGGTATGTTTAGCATGGGGTTCTGTTGCCATCGTAACCATGGGGTTGGGTTGCCATGGCAACCATGGGGTTGTGTTGCCAAGGTAAGTATGGGGTTGGGTTGCAATGGTTATCAGGCGGTTCTTTTGGAATGGCAACCATGGGGTAGTGTACCATGGTAACCATGGGGTTGGGTTGCCATGGCAACCATGGGGTTGTGTTGCCATGGTAACCATGGCGTTTAGTTTCCATGGCAACTATGGGGTTCTGTTGCCATGGTAACCATGGGGTTGGGTTGCCTTGGCAACCATGGGGTTGTGTTGCCATGGTAACCATGCGGTTGTGTTGCCATGGTAACCATGCAGTTGTGTTGCCATGGCAACCATTGGGGTCTGTTGCCATTGTAACCATGGGGTTGGGTTGCCATGCCAACCATGGGGTTGTGTTGCCATGGTAACCATGGCGTTTAGTTGCCATGGCAACCATGGGGTTGCGTTTCCATGGTAACCATGGGGTAGTGTTGCCATGGCAACCATGGGGTTGTGGTGCCATGGTAACTATGGGGTTGGGTTGCAATGGTTATCAGGCGGTTCTTTTGGAATGGCAACCATGGGGTTGTGTTGCCATGGTAACCATGGGGTTTGGTTGCTATGGTTAGCATGGGGTTCTGTTGCCATGGTAACCATGGGGTAGTGTTTCCATGGGAACCATGCGGCTGTGTTGCCATGGAAACCATGCAGTTTTGTTTCCATGGCAACCATGGGGTAGTGTTGCCATGGTAACCATGCGGTTGTGTTGCCATGGTAACCATGGGGTTTGGTTGGTATGGTTAGCATGGGGTTCTGTTGCCATCGTAACCATGGGGTTGGGTTGCCATGGCAACCATGGGGTTGTGTTGCCATGGGAACCATGGCGTTTAGTTGCCATGGCAACTATGGGGTTCTGTTGCCATGATAACCATGGGGTAGTGTTGCCATGGCAACCATGGGGTTGTGTTGCCATGGTAACTATGGGGTTGGGTTGCAATGGTTATCAGGCAGTTCTTTTGGAATGGCAACCATGGGGTAGTGTTGCCATGGTAACCATGCGGTTGTGTTGCCATGGTAACCATGGGGTAGCGTTGCCATAGTAACCATGCGGTTGTGTTGCCATGGTAACCATGGGGTTGGGTTGCCATGGCAACCACGGGGTTTGGTTGCTATGGTAACCATGGCGTTCTCTTGCCATGGTTACCATGGGGTTGCGTTGCCATGGGAACCATGGGGTTCTGTTGCCATGGTAACCGTGGGGTAGTGTTGCCATGGCAACCATGGGGTTGTGTTGCCATGGTAAGTATAGGGTTGGGTTGCAATGGTTATCAGGCCGTTCTTTTGGAATGGCAACCATGGGGTAGTGTTGCCATGGTAACCATGCGGTTGTGTTGCCATGGTAACCATGGGGTAGCGTTGCCATAGTAACCATGCGGTTTTGTTGCCATGGTAACTATGCGGTTGGGTTGCCATGATAACCATGCGGTTGTGTTGCCATGGTAACCATGGGGTAGCGTTGCCATGGTAACCATGCGGTTGTGTTGCCATGGTAACCACGGGGTTGAGTTGCCATGGCAATCACCGTGTTGTGTTGCCATGGGAACCATGGCGTTTAGTTGCCATGGCAACTATGGGGTTCTGTTGCCATGGTAACCATGGGGTAGTGTTTCCATGGTAACCATGGGTTTGTGTTGCCATGGCAACGATGGGGTTTAGATGCCGTGGTAACCATGCAGTTGGGTTGTCGTGGTAACCATGCGGTTGTGTTGTTGTGGTAACCATGCGGTTCTGTTGCCATGGTAACCATGGGGTTGGGTTGCCATGACAACCACGGGGTTTGGTTGCTATGGTAACCATGGGGGTGTGTTGCCATGGTAACCATGGGGTTGGGTTGCCATGCCAACCATGGGGTTGTGTTGCCATGGTAACCATGGCGTTTAGTTGCCACGGCAACCATGGGGTTGCGTTTCCATGGTAACCATGGGGTTGGGTTGCCATGCCAACCATGGGGTTGTGTTGCCAAGGTAACCATGGCGTTTGGTTGCCACGGCAACCATGGGGTTGCGTTTCCATGGTAACCATGGGGTAGTGTTGCCATAGTAACCATGCGGTTTTGTTGCCATGGTAACCATGGGGTTTGGTTGCTATGGTTAGCATGGGGTTCTGTTGCCATGGTAACCATGGGGTAGTGTTGCCATGGCAACCATGGGGTTGTGTTGCCATGGTAACTATGGGGTTGGGTTGCTATGGCAACTATGGGGTTTAGTTGCCATGGCAACCATGGGGTTGAGATGCCGTGGTAACCATGCAGTTGGGTTGCCGTGGTAACCATGCGGTTGTGTTGTTGTGGTAACCATGCGGTTGTGTTGCCATGGTAACCATGGGGTTGGGGTGCCATGGCAACCATGGGGTTGGGTTGCCATGGCAACCACGGGGTTTGGTTGCTATGGTAACCATGGGGTTCTCTTGCCATGGTAACCATGGGGTTGGGTTGCCATGGCAACCATGGGGTTGTGTTGCCATGGTAACCATGGGGTTGGGTTGCCATGGTAACCATGCAGTTGTGTTGCCATGGCAACCATGGGGGTCTGTTGCCATTGTAACCAAGGGGTTTGGGTTGCCATGCCAACCATGGGGTTGTGTTGCCATGATAACCATGGCGTTTAGTTGCCACGGCTACCATGGGGTTGCGTTTCCATGGTAACCATGGGGTAGTGTTGCCATGGGAACCATGGGGTTGTGTTGCCATGGTAACTATGGGGTTGGGTTGCTATGGTTATCAGGCGGTTCTTTTCGAATGGCAACCATGGGGTTGTGTTGCCATGGTAACCATGGGGTTTGGTTGCTATGGTTAGCATGGTGTTCTGTTGCCATGGTAACAATGGGGTAGTGTTGACATGGGAACCATGGGGTGTTGTTGCCATGGTAACCATGCGGTTGTGTTCCCATGGTAACCATGGGGTTTGGTTGCTATGGTTAGCATGGGGTTCTGTTGCCATCGTAACCATGGGGTAGTGTTGCCATGGCAACCATGGGGTAGTGTTGCCATGGCAACCATGCGGTTGTGTTGCCATGGTAACCATGCAGTTGTGTTGCCATGGCAACCATGGGGTAGTGTTGCCATGGTAACCATGCGGTTGTGTTGCCATGGTAACCATGGGGTTTGGTTGCTATGGTTAGCATGGGGTTCTGTTGCCATCGTAACCATGGGGTTGGGTTGCCATGGCAAACATGGGGTTGTGTTGCCATGGTAACCATGGCGTTTAGTTGCCATGGCAACTATGGGGTTCTGTTGCCATGGTAACCATGGGGTAGTGTTGCCATGGCAACCATGGGGTTGTGTTGCCATGGTAACTATGGGGTTGGGTTGCAATGGTTATCAGGCGGTTCTTTTGGAATGGCTACCCTGGGGTAGTGTTGCCATGGAAACCATGCAGTTGTGTTGCCATGGTAACCATGGGGCAGTGTTGCCATGGCAACCATGGGGTTGTGTTGCCATGGTAACTATGGGGTTGGGTTGCAATGGTTATCAGGCGGTTTTTTTGGAATGGCAATCATGGTGTAGTGTTGCCATGGTAACCATGCGGTTGTGTTGCCATGGTAACCATGGGGTTGGGTTGCCATGGCAACCACGGGGTTTGGTTGCTATGGTAACCATGGCGTTCTCTTGCCATGGTAACCATGGGGTTGGGTTGCCATGGTAACCATGGGGTTCTGTTGCCATGGTAACCGTGGGGTAGTGTTGCCATGGAAACCATGGGGTTGTGTTGCCATGGTAAGTATGGGATTGGGTTGCAATGGTTATCAGGCGGTTCTTTTGGAATGGCAACCATGGGGTAGTGTTGCCATGGTAACCATGCGGTTGTGTTGCCATGGTAACCATGGGGTAGCGTTGCCATAGTAACCATGCGGTTTTGTTGCCATGGTATCATGCGGTTGGGTTGCCATGGAAACCATGGGGTTGTGTTGCCATGGTAAGTATGGGATTGGGTTGCAATGGTTATCAGGCGGTTCTTTTGGAATGGCAACCATGGGGTAGTGTTGCCATGGTAACCATACGGTTGTGTTGCCATGGTAACCATGGGGTAGCGTTGCCATAGTAACCATGCGGTTTTGTTGCCATGGTAACCATGCGGTTGGGTTGCCATGGTAACCATGCGGTTGTGTTGCCATGGTAACCACGGGGTTGGGTTGCCATGGCAACCACGGTGTTGTGTTGCCATGGGAACCATGGCGTTTAGTTGCCATGGCAACTATGGTGTTCTGTTGCCATGGAACCACGGGGTAGTGTTTCCATGGTAACCATGGGGTTGTGTTGCCATAGCAACAATTGGGTTGAGATGCCGTGGTAACCATGCAGTTGGGTTGTCATGGTAACCATGCGGTTGTGTTGTTGTGGTAACCATGCTTTGTGTTGCCATGGTAACCATGGTGTTGGGTTGCCATGGCAACCACGGGGTTTGGTTGCTATGGTAACCATGGGGGTCTGTTGCCATGGTAACCATGGGGTTGGGTTGCCATGCCAACCATGGGGTTGTGTTGCCATGGTAACCATGGCGTTTAGTTGCCACGGCAACCATGGGGTTGCGTTTCCATGGTAACAATGGGGTAGTGTTGCCATGGCAACCATGGGGTTGGGTTCCCATGCCAACCATGGGGTTGTGTTGCCTTGGTAACCATGGCGTTTAGTTGCCACGGCAACCATGGGGTTGCGTTTCCATGGTAACCATGGGGTAGTGTTGCCATGGCAAGCATGGGGTTTTGTTGCCATGGTAACCATGGGGTTTGGTTGCTATGGTTAGCATGGGGTTCTGTTGCCATGGTAACCATGGGGTAGTGTTGCCATGGCAACCATGGGGTTGTGTTGCCATGGTAACTATGGGGTTGGGTTGCAATGGTTATCAGGCGGTTCTTTTGGAATGGCAATCATGGGGTAGTGTTGCCATGGTAACCATGCGGTTGTGTTGCCATGGTAACCATGGGGTTGGGTTGGCATGCCAACCACGGGGTTTGGTTGCTATGGTAACCATGGGGTTGGGTTGCCATGGCAACCATGGGGTTGTGTTGCCATGGTAACCATGGCGTTTAGTTTCCATGGCAACTATGGGGTTCTGTTGCCATGGTAACCATGGGGTTGGGTTGCCATGGCAACCATGGGGTTGTGTTGCCATGGTAACCATGCGGTTGTGTTGCCATGGTAACCATGGGGTTGGTTTCCCATGGCAACCACGGGGTTTGGTTGCTATGGTAACCATGGGGTTCTGTTGCCATGGTAACCATGGGGTAGTGTTGCCATGGCAACCATGGGGTTGTGTTGCCATGGTAAGTATGCGGTTGGGTTGCAATGGTTATCTGGCGGTTCTTTTGGAACGGCAACCATGGGATTGTGTTGCCATGGTAACCATGGAGTTTGGTTGCTATGGTTAGCATGGGGTTCTGTTGCCATGGTAACCTTGGGGTAGTGTTGCCATGGCAACCATGGGGTTCTGTTGCCATGGTAACTATGGGGTTGGGTTGCAATGGTTATCAGGCGGTTCTTTTGGAATGGCAATCATGGGGTAGTTTTGCCATGGTAACCATGCGGTTGTGTTGCCATGGTAACCATGGGGTTGGGTTGCCATGCCAACCACGGGGTTTGGTTGCTATGGTAACCATGGCGTTCTGTTGCCGTGGTAACCATGCGGTTGGGTTGCCATGGTAACCATGGGGTTCTGTTGCCATGGTAACAATGGGGTAGTGTTGCCATGGCAACCATGGGGTTGTGTTGCCATGGTCAGTATGTGGTTGGGTTGCAATGGTTATCAGGCGGTTCTTTTGGAATGGCTACCATGGGGTAGTGGTGCCATGGAAACCATGCAGTTGTGTTGCCATGGTAACCATGGAGTAGTGTTGCCATAGTAACTATGGGGTTGGGTTGCCATGGCAACCATGGGGTTGTGTTGCCATGGTAACCATGGCGTTTATTTTCCATGGAAACTATGGGGTTCTGTTGCGATGGTAACCATGGGGTAGTGTTGCCATGGCAACCATGGGGTTGTGTTGCCATGGTAACGATGGGGTTGGGTTCCCATGGCAACCACGCGGTTTGGTTACTATGGTAACCATGGGGTTCTGTTGCCATGGCAACCATGGGGTTGGGTTGCCATGGGAACCATGGCGTTTAGTTGCCATGGCAACTATGGGGTTCTGTTGCCATGGTAACAATGGGGTAGTGTTGCCATGGCAACCATGGGGTTGTGTTGCCATGGTAAGTATGGGGTTGGGTTGCAATGGTTATCAGGCGGTTCTTTTGGAATTGCAACCATGGGGTAGTGTTGCCATGGTAACCATGCAGTTGTGTTGCCATGGTAACTATGGGGTAGTGTTGCCATGGTAACCATGGGGTTGGGTTGCCATGGCAACCATGGGGTTGTGTTGCCATGGTAACCATGGCGTTTAGCTTCCATGGCAACTATGGGGTTCTGTTGCCATGGTAACCATGGTGTAGTGTTGCCTGGCAACCATGGGATTGTGTTGCCATGGTAAGTATGGGGTTGGGTTGCAATGGTTATCAGGCGGTTCTTTTGGAATGGCAACCATAGGGTAGTGTACCATGGAAACCATGGGGTTGGGTTGCCATGGCAACCGTGGGGTAGTGTTGCCATGGCAACATTGCGGTTGTGTTGCCATGGTAACCATGGGGTAGCGTTTCCATTGTAACCATGCGGTTGTGTTGCCATGGTAACCATGGGGTTGGGTTGCCATGGCAACCATGGGGTTGTGTTGCCATGGTAACGATGGGGTTGGGTTGCCATGGAAACCACGGGTTGTGTTGCCATGAGAACCATGGGGTAGTGTTTCCATGGCAACCATGGGGTTGTGTTGCCATGGTAACCATGGCGTTTAGTTGCCATGGCAACTATGGGGTTGTGTTGCCATGGTAACCATGGGGTAGTGTTTCCATGGCAACCATGGGGTTGTGTTGCCATGGTAACCATGCGGTTGTGTTGCCATGGTAACCATGGGGTTGGTTTCCCATGGCAACCACGGGGTTTGGTTGCTATGGTAACCATGGGGTTCTGTTGCCATGGTAACCATGGGGTAGTGTTGCCATGGCAACCATGGGGTTGTGTTGCCATGGTAAGTATGGGGTTGGGTTGCAATGGTTATCAGGCGGTTCTTTTGGAATGGCAACCATGCGGTAGTGTTGCCATGGTAACCATGCAGTTGTGTTGCCATGGTAACCATGGGGTAGTGTTGCCATGGTAACCATGGGGTTGGGTTGCCATGGCAACCATGGGGTTGTGTTGCCAAGGTAAGTATGGGGTTGGGTTGCAATGGTTATCAGGCGGTTCTTTTGGAATGGCAACCATGGGGTAGTGTACCATGGTAACCATGGGGTTGGGTTGCCATGGCAACCATGGGGTTGTGTTGCCATGGTAACCATGGCGTTTAGTTTCCATGGCAACTATGGGGTTCTGTTGCCATGGTAACCATGGGGTTGGGTTGCCTTGGCAACCATGGGGTTGTGTTGCCATGGTAACCATGCGGTTGTGTTGCCATGGTAACCATGCAGTTGTGTTGCCATGGCAACCATTGGGGTCTGTTGCCATTGTAACCATGGGGTTGGGTTGCCATGCCAACCATGGGGTTGTGTTGCCATGGTAACCATGGCGTTTAGTTGCCATGGCAACCATGGGGTTGCGTTTCCATGGTAACCATGGGGTAGTGTTGCCATGGCAACCATGGGGTTGGGTTCCCATGCCAACCATGGGGTTGTGTTGCCTTGGTAACCATGGCGTTTAGTTGCCACGGCAACCATGGGGTTGCGTTTCCATGGTAACCATGGGGTAGTGTTGCCATGGCAAGCATGGGGTTTTGTTGCCATGGTAACCATGGGGTTTGGTTGCTATGGTTAGCATGGGGTTCTGTTGCCATGGTAACCATGGGGTAGTGTTGCCATGGCAACCATGGGGTTGTGTTGCCATGGTAACTATGGGGTTGGGTTGCAATGGTTATCAGGCTGTTCTTTTGGAATGGCAATCATGGGGTAGTGTTGCCATGGTAACCATGCGGTTGTGTTGCCATGGTAACCATGGGGTTGGGTTGGCATGCCAACCACGGGGTTTGGTTGCTATGGTAACCATGGGGTTGGGTTGCCATGGCAACCATGGGGTTGTGTTGCCATGGTAACCATGGCGTTTAGTTTCCATGGCAACTATGGGGTTCTGTTGCCATGGTAACCATGGGGTTGGGTTGCCTTGGCAACCATGGGGTTGTGTTGCCATGGTAACCATGCGGTTGTGTTGCCATGGTAACCATGGGGTTGGTTTCCCATGGCAACCACGGGGTTTGGTTGCTATGGTAACCATGGGGTTCTGTTGCCATGGTAACCATGGGGTAGTGTTGCCATGGCAACCATGGGGTTGTGTTGCCATGGTAAGTATGCGGTTGGGTTGCAATGGTTATCTGGCGGTTCTTTTGGAACGGCAACCATGGGATTGTGTTGCCATGGTAACCATGGGGTTTGGTTGCTATGGTTAGCATGGGGTTCTGTTGCCATGGTAACCTTGGGGTAGTGTTGCCATGGCAACCATGGGGTTCTGTTGCCATGGTAACTATGGGGTTGGGTTGCAATGGTTATCAGGCGGTTCTTTTGGAATGGCAATCATGGGGTAGTTTTGCCATGGTAACCATGCGGTTGTGTTGCCATGGTAACCATGGGGTTGGGTTGCCATGCCAACCACGGGGTTTGGTTGCTATGGTAACCATGGCGTTCTGTTGCCGTGGTAACCATGCGGTTGGGTTGCCATGGTAACCATGGGGTTCTGTTGCCATGGTAACAATGGGGTAGTGTTGCCATGGCAACCATGGGGTTGTGTTGCCATGGTCAGTATGTGGTTGGGTTGCAATGGTTATCAGGCGGTTCTTTTGGAATGGCTACCATGGGGTAGTGGTGCCATGGAAACCATGCAGTTGTGTTGCCATGGTAACCATGGAGTAGTGTTGCCATAGTAACTATGGGGTTGGGTTGCCATGGCAACCATGGGGTTGTGTTGCCATGGTAACCATGGCGTTTATTTTCCATGGAAACTATGGGGTTCTGTTGCGATGGTAACCATGGGGTAGTGTTGCCATGGCAACCATGGGGTTGTGTTGCCATGGTAACGATGGGGTTGGGTTCCCATGGCAACCACGCGGTTTGGTTACTATGGTAACCATGGGGTTCTGTTGCCATGGCAACCATGGGGTTGGGTTGCCATGGGAACCATGGCGTTTAGTTGCCATGGCAACTATGGGGTTCTGTTGCCATGGTAACAATGGGGTAGTGTTGCCATGGCAACCATGGGGTTGTGTTGCCATGGTAAGTATGGGGTTGGGTTGCAATGGTTATCAGGCGGTTCTTTTGGAATGGCAACCATGGGGTAGTGTTGCCATGGTAACCATGCAGTTGTGTTGCCATGGTAACTATGGGGTAGTGTTGCCATGGTAACCATGGGGTTGGGTTGCCATGGCAACCATGGGGTTGTGTTGCCATGGTAACCATGGCGTTTAGCTTCCATGGCAACTATGGGGTTCTGTTGCCATGGTAACCATGGTGTAGTGTTGCCTGGCAACCATGGGATTGTGTTGCCATGGTAAGTATGGGGTTGGGTTGCAATGGTTATCAGGCGGTTCTTTTGGAATGGCAACCATAGGGTAGTGTACCATGGAAACCATGGGGTTGGGTTGCCATGGCAACCGTGGGGTAGTGTTGCCATGGCAACATTGCGGTTGTGTTGCCATGGTAACCATGGGGTAGCGTTTCCATTGTAACCATGCGGTTGTGTTGCCATGGTAACCATGGGGTTGGGTTGCCATGGCAACCATGGGGTTGTGTTGCCATGGTAACGATGGGGTTGGGTTGCCATGGAAACCACGGGTTGTGTTGCCATGAGAACCATGGGGTAGTGTTTCCATGGCAACCATGGGGTTGTGTTGCCATGGTAACCATGGCGTTTAGTTGCCATGGCAACTATGGGGTTGTGTTGCCATGGTAACCATGGGGTAGTGTTTCCATGGCAACCATGGGGTTGTGTTGCCATGGTAACCATGCGGTTGTGTTGCCATGGTAACCATGGGGTTGGTTTCCCATGGCAACCACGGGGTTTGGTTGCTATGGTAACCATGGGGTTCTGTTGCCATGGTAACCATGGGGTAGTGTTGCCATGGCAACCATGGGGTTGTGTTGCCATGGTAAGTATGGGGTTGGGTTGCAATGGTTATCAGGCGGTTCTTTTGGAATGGCAACCATGCGGTAGTGTTGCCATGGTAACCATGCAGTTGTGTTGCCATGGTAACCATGGGGTAGTGTTGCCATGGTAACCATGGGGTTGGGTTGCCATGGCAACCATGGGGTTGTGTTGCCAAGGTAAGTATGGGGTTGGGTTGCAATGGTTATCAGGCGGTTCTTTTGGAATGGCAACCATGGGGTAGTGTACCATGGTAACCATGGGGTTGGGTTGCCATGGCAACCATGGGGTTGTGTTGCCATGGTAACCATGGCGTTTAGTTTCCATGGCAACTATGGGGTTCTGTTGCCATGGTAACCATGGGGTTGGGTTGCCTTGGCAACCATGGGGTTGTGTTGCCATGGTAACCATGCGGTTGTGTTGCCATGGTAACCATGCAGTTGTGTTGCCATGGCAACCATTGGGGTCTGTTGCCATTGTAACCATGGGGTTGGGTTGCCATGCCAACCATGGGGTTGTGTTGCCATGGTAACCATGACGTTTAGTTGCCATGGCAACCATGGGGTTGCGTTTCCATGGTAACCATGGGGTAGTGTTGCCATGGCAACCATGGGGTTGTGGTGCCATGGTAACTATGGGGTTGGGTTGCAATGGTTATCAGGCGGTTCTTTTGGAATGGCAACCATGGGGTTGTGTTGCCATGGTAACCATGGGGTTTGGTTGCTATGGTTAGCATGGGGTTCTGTTGCCATGGTAACCATGGGGTAGTGTTTCCATGGGAACCATGCGGTTGTGTTGCCATGGTAACCATGCAGTTTTGTTTCCATGGCAACCATGGGGTAGTGTTGCCATGGTAACCATGCGGTTGTGTTGCCATGGTAACCATGGGGTTTGGTTGGTATGGTTAGCATGGGGTTCTGTTGCCATCGTAACCATGGGGTTGGGTTGCCATGGCAACCATGGGGTTGTGTTGCCATGGGAACCATGGCGTTTAGTTGCCATGGCAACTATGGGGTTCTGTTGCCATGGTAACCATCGGGTAGTGTTGCCATGGCAACCATGGGGTTGTGTTGCCATGGTAACTATGGGGTTGGGTTGCAATGGTTATCAGGCGGTTCTTTTGGAATGGCTACCATGGGGTAGTGTTGCCATGGTAACCATGGGGTTGGGTTGCCATGGCAACCATGGGGTTGTGTTGCCATGGTAACAATGGCGTTTATTTTCCATGGCAACTATGGGGTTCTGTTGCCATGGTAACCATGGGGTAGTGTTGCCATGGCAACCATGGTGTTGGGTTGCCATGGTAACGATGGGGTTGTGTTGCCATGGTAACCATGGGGTAGTGTTGCCATGGTAACCATGGGGTTGGGTTGCCATGGCAACCATGGGGTTGTGTTGCCATGGTAACCATGCCGTTTAGTTTCCATGGCAACTATGGGGTTCTCTTGCCATGGTAACCATGGGGTAGTGTTGCCATGGCAACCATGCGGTTGTGTTGCCATGGTAACCATGGAGTTGGGTTGCAATGGCAACCACGCGGTTTGGTTGCTATGGTAACCATGGGGTTCTGTTGCCATGGTAACCATGGGTTTGGTTTGCCATGGTAACCATGGCGTTTAGTTGCCATGGCAACTATGGCGTTCTGTTGCCATGGTAACCATGCGGTTGGGTTGCAATGGTAACCATGGTGTTCTGTTGCCATGGTAAGTATGGGGTTGGGTTGCAATGGTTATCAGGCGGTTCTTTTGGAATGGCAACCATAGGGTAGTGTACCATGGAAACCATGGGGTTGGGTTGCCATGGCAACCGTGGGGTAGTGTTGCCATGGCAACATTGCGGTTGTGTTGCCATGGTAACCATGGGGTAGCGTTTCCATTGTAACCATGCGGTTGTGTTGCCATGGTAACCATGGGGTTGGGTTGCCATGGCAACCATGGGGTTGTGTTGCCATGGTAACGATGGGGTTGGTTTGCCATGGAAACCACGGGTTGTGTTGCCATGAGAACCATGGGGTAGTGTTTCCATGGCAACCATGGGGTTGTGTTGCCATGGTAACCATGGCGTTTAGTTGCCATGGCAACTATGGGGTTGTGTTGCCATGGTAACCATGGGGTAGTGTTTCCATGGCAACCATGGGGTTGTGTTGTAATGGTAACCATGCGGTTGTGTTGCCATGGTAACCATGGGGTTGGTTTCCCATGGCAACCACGGGGTTTGGTTGCTATGGTAACCATGGGGTTCTGTTGCCATGGTAACCATGGGGTAGTGTTGCCATGGCAACCATGGGGTTGTGTTGCCATGGTAAGTATGGGGTTGGGTTGCAATGGTTATCAGGCGGTTCTTTTGGAATGGCAACCATGCGGTAGTGTTGCCATGGTAACCATGCAGTTGTGTTGCCATGGTAACCATGGGGTAGTGTTGCCATGGTAACCATGGGGTTGGGTTGCCATGGCAACCATGGGGTTGTGTTGCCAAGGTAAGTATGGGGTTGGGTTGCAATGGTTATCAGGCGGTTCTTTTGGAATGGCAACCATGGGGTAGTGTACCATGGTAACCATGGGGTTGGGTTGCCATGGCAACCATGGGGTTGTGTTGCCATGGTAACCATGGCGTTTAGTTTCCATGGCAACTATGGGGTTCTGTTGCCATGGTAACCATGGGGTTGGGTTGCCTTGGCAACCATGGGGTTGTGTTGCCATGGTAACCATGCGGTTGTGTTGCCATGGTAACCATGCAGTTGTGTTGCCATGGCAACCATTGGGGTCTGTTGCCATTGTAACCATGGGGTTGGGTTGCCATGCCAACCATGGGGTTGTGTTGCCATGGTAACCATGGCGTTTAGTTGCCATGGCAACCATGGGGTTGCGTTTCCATGGTAACCATGGGGTAGTGTTGCCATGGCAACCATGGGGTTGTGGTGCCATGGTAACTATGGGGTTGGGTTGCAATGGTTATCAGGCGGTTCTTTTGGAATGGCAACCATGGGGTTGTGTTGCCATGGTAACCATGGGGTTTGGTTGCTATGGTTAGCATGGGGTTCTGTTGCCATGGTAACCATGGGGTAGTGTTTCCATGGGAACCATGCGGTTGTGTTGCCATGGTAACCATGCAGTTTTGTTTCCATGGCAACCATGGGGTAGTGTTGCCATGGTAACCATGCGGTTGTGTTGCCATGGTAACCATGGGGTAGTGTTGCCATGGTAACCATGGGGTTGGGTTGCCATGGCAACCATGGGGTTGTGTTGCCAAGGTAAGTATGGGGTTGGGTTGCAATGGTTATCAGGCGGTTCTTTTGGAATGGCAACCATGGGGTAGTGTACCATGGTAACCATGGGGTTGGGTTGCCATGGCAACCATGGGGTTGTGTTGCCATGGTAACCATGGCGTTTAGTTTCCATGGCAACTATGGGGTTCTGTTGCCATGGTAACCATGGGGTTGGGTTGCCTTGGCAACCATGGGGTTGTGTTGCCATGGTAACCATGCGGTTGTGTTGCCATGGTAACCATGCAGTTGTGTTGCCATGGCAACCATTGGGGTCTGTTGCCATTGTAACCATGGGGTTGGGTTGCCATGCCAACCATGGGGTTGTGTTGCCATGGTAACCATGGCGTTTAGTTGCCATGGCAACCATGGGGTTGCGTTTCCATGGTAACCATGGGGTAGTGTTGCCATGGCAACCATGGGGTTGTGGTGCCATGGTAACTATGGGGTTGGGTTGCAATGGTTATCAGGCGGTTCTTTTGGAATGGCAACCATGGGGTTGTGTTGCCATGGTAACCATGGGGTTTGGTTGCTATGGTTAGCATGGGGTTCTGTTGCCATGGTAACCATGGGGTAGTGTTTCCATGGGAACCATGCGGTTGTGTTGCCATGGTAACCATGCAGTTTTGTTTCCATGGCAACCATGGGGTAGTGTTGCCATGGTAACCATGCGGTTGTGTTGCCATGGTAACCATGGGGTTTGGTTGGTATGGTTAGCATGGGGTTCTGTTGCCATCGTAACCATGGGGTTGGGTTGCCATGGCAACCATGGGGTTGTGTTGCCATGGGAACCATGGCGTTTAGTTGCCATGGCAACTATGGGGTTCTGTTGCCATGGTAACCATCGGGTAGTGTTGCCATGGCAACCATGGGGTTGTGTTGCCATGGTAACTATGGGGTTGGGTTGCAATGGTTATCAGGCGGTTCTTTTGGAATGGCTACCATGGGGTAGTGTTGCCATGGTAACCATGGGGTTGGGTTGCCATGGCAACCATGGGGTTGTGTTGCCATGGTAACAATGGCGTTTATTTTCCATGGCAACTATGGGGTTCTGTTGCCATGGTAACCATGGGGTAGTGTTGCCATGGCAACCATGGTGTTGGGTTGCCATGGTAACGATGGGGTTGTGTTGCCATGGTAACCATGGGGTAGTGTTGCCATGGTAACCATGGGGTTGGGTTGCCATGGCAACCATGGGGTTGTGTTGCCATGGTAACCATGCCGTTTAGTTTCCATGGCAACTATGGGGTTCTCTTGCCATGGTAACCATGGGGTAGTGTTGCCATGGCAACCATGCGGTTGTGTTGCCATGGTAACCATGGAGTTGGGTTGCAATGGCAACCACGCGGTTTGGTTGCTATGGTAACCATGGGGTTCTGTTGCCATGGTAACCATGGGTTTGGTTTGCCATGGTAACCATGGCGTTTAGTTGCCATGGCAACTATGGCGTTCTGTTGCCATGGTAACCATGCGGTTGGGTTGCAATGGTAACCATGGTGTTCTGTTGCCATGGTATCCATGGGGTAGTGTTGCCATGGCAACCATGGGGTTGTGTTGCCATGGTAACTATGGGGTTGGGTTGCAATGGTTATCAGGCAGTTCTTTTCGAATGGCAATCATGGGGTAGTTTTGCCATGGTAACCATGCGGTTGTGTTGCCATGGTAACCATGGGGTAGCGTTGCCATGGTAACCATGCGGTTGTGTTGCCATGGGAACCATGGCGTTTCGTTGCCATGGCAACTATGGGGTTCTGTTGCCATGGTAACCATGGCGTTTAGTTGCCATGGCAACCATGGGGTTGTGTTGCCATGGTAACGATGGGGTTGGGTTGCCATGGTAACTATGGGGTTTAGTTGCCATGGCAACCTTCGGGTTGAGATCCCATGGTAACCATGCAGTTGGGTTGCCGTGGTAACCATGCGGGTGTGTTGTTGTGGTAACCATGCGGTTGTGTTTCTATGGCAACCACGGGGTTTGGTTGCTATGGTAACCATGGCGTTCTGTTGCCATGGTAACCATGGGGTTGTGTTCCCATGGTAACGATGGGGTTGAGTTGCCATGGCAACTATGGGGTTCTGTTGCCATGGTAACCATGGGGTAGTGTTGCCATGGCAACCATGGGGTTGTGTTGCCATGGTAACTATGCGGTTGGGTTGCAATGGTTATCAGGCGGTTGTGTTGCCATGGCAACCATGCGGTTGTGTTGCCTTGGTAACCATGGGGTAGCGTTTCCATTGTAACCATGCGGCTGTGTTGCCATGGTAACCGTGGTGTTGGGTTGCCATGGCAACCGTGGGGTTGTGTTGCCATGGTAACGATGGGGTTGGGTTGCCATGGAAACCACGGGGTTGTGTTGCCATGAGAATCATGGGGTTGTGTTGCCATGGTAACCATGGAGTTTAGTTGCCATGGCAAACATGGGGTTGTGTTGCCATGGTAACGATGGGGTTCGGTTGCCATGGCAACCATGGGGTTGTGTTGCCATGGTAACTATGGGGTTCGGTTGCTATGGCAACTATGGGGTTTAGTTGCCATGGCAACCATGTGGTTGAAATGCCGTGGTAACCATACGGTTGTGTTGCCATGGGAACCATGGGGTAGTGTTGCCATGGCAACCATGGGGTTGTGTTGCAATGGTAACCATGCGGTTGTGTTACCATGGTAACCATGGGGTTGGGTTGCCATGGCAACCACGGGGTTTTGTTGCTATGGTAACCATGGCGTTCTGTTGCCATGGTAACCATGGGGTTGTTTTGCCATGGTAACCATGGGGTTCTGTTGCCATGGTAACCATGGGGTAGTGTTGCCATGGCAACCATGGGGTTGTGTTGCCATGGTAAGTATGGGGTTGGGTTGCAGTGGTTATCAGGCGGTTCTTTTGGAATGGCAACCATGGGGTAGTGTTGCCAAGGTAACCATGCAGTTGTGTTGCCATGGTAACCATGGGGTACTGTTGCCATGGTAACCATGAGTTTGGGTTGCCATGGCAACCATGGGGTTGTGTTGCCATGGTAACCATGGCGTTTATTTTCCATGCCAACTATGGGGTTCTGTTGCCATGGTAACCATGGGGTAGTGTTGCCATGGCAACCATGGGGTTGTGTTGCCATGGTAAGTATGGGGTTGGGTTGCAATGGTTATCAGGCGGTTCTTTTGGAATGGAAACCATGGGGTAGTGTTGCCATGGTAACCATGCAGTTGTGTTGCCATGGCAACCATGGGGTAGTGTTGCCATGGTAACCATGGGGTTGTGTTGCCATGGCAACCATGGGGTTGTGTTGCCATGGTAACGATGGGGTTTGGTTGCCATGGAAACCACGGGGTTGTGTTGCCATGAGAACCATGGGGTTGTGCTGCCATGGTAACCATGGAGTTTAGTTGCCATGGCAACTATGGGATACTGTTGCCATGGCAACCATGGGGTTGTGTTGCCATGGGAACCATGGCGTTTAGTTTCCATGGGAACTATGGGGTTCTGTTGCCATGGTAACCATGGGGTAGTGTTGCCATGGCAACCATGGGGTTGTGTTGCCATGGTAACTATGGGGTTGGGTTGCAATGGTTATCAGGCGGTTCTTTTGGAATGGAAACCATGGGGTAGTGTTGCCATGGTAACCATGCGGTTGTGTTGCCATGGTAACCATGGGTAGCGTTGCCATGGTAACCATGCGGTTGTGTTGCCATGGTAACCATGGGGTTGGGTTGCCATGGCAACCACGGCGTTGTGTTGCCATGGGAACCATGGCGTTTAGTTGCCATGGCAACTATGGGGTTCTGTTGCCATGGTAACCATGGCGTTTAGTTGCCATGGCAACCATGCGGTTGTGTTGCCTTGGTAACCATGGGGTAGCGTTTCCATTGTAACCATGCGGTTGTGTTGCCATGGTAACCATGGGGTTGGGTTGCCATGGCAACCATGGGGTTGTGTTGCCATGGTAACCATGGGGTTGTGTTGCCATGGTAACCATGGGGTTGGGTTGCCATGGTAACCATGGGGTTGGGTTGCCATGGCAACCACGGGGTTTGGTTGCTATGGTAACCATGGCGTTCTGTTGCCATGGTAACCAGGGGGTTGTGTTGCCATGGTAACGATGGGGTTGAGTTGCCATGGCAACTATGGGGTTCTGTTGCCATGGTAACCATGGGGTAGTGTTGCCATGGCAACCATGGGGTTGTGTTGCCATGGTAACTATGGGGTTGGGTTGCAATGGTTATCAGGCGGTTGTGTTGCCATGGCAACCATGCGGTTGTGTTGCCTTGGTAACCATGGGGTAGCGTTTCCATTGTAACCATGCGGCTGTGTTGCCATGGTAACCGTGGTGTTGGGTTGCCATGGCAACCGTGGGGTTGTGTTGCCCTGGTAACGATGGGGTTGGGTTGCCATGGAAACCACGGGGTTGTGTTGCCATGAGAACCATGGGGTTGTGTTGCCATGGTAACCATGGAGTTTAGTTGCCATGGCAACTATGGGATACTGTTGCCATGGTAACCATGGGGTAGTGTTGCCATGGCACACATGGGGTTGTGTTGCCATGGTAACGATGGGGCTCGGTTGCCATGGCAACCATGGGGTTGTGTTGCCATGGTAACTATGGGGTCGGGTTGCTATGGCAACTATGGGGTTTAGTTGCCATGGCAACCATGCGGTTGAGATGCCGTGGTAACCATGCGGTTGTGTTGCCATGGGAACAATGGGGTAGTGTTGCCATGGCAACCATGGGGTTGTGTTGCAATGGTAACCATGCGGTTGTGTTGCCATGGTAACCATGGGGTTGGGTTGCCATGGCAACCACGGGGTTTTGTTGCTATGGTAACCATGGCGTTCTGTTGCCATGGTAACCATGGGGTTGTGTTGCCATGGTAACCATGGGGTTCTGTTGCCATGGTAACCATGGGGTAGTGTTGCCATGGCAACCATGGGGTTGTGTTGCCATGGTAACCATGGCGTTTAGTTGCCATGGCAACTATGGGGTTGTGTTGCCATGGTAACCATGGGGTAGTGTTTCCATGGCAACCATGGGGTTGTGTTGCCATGGTAACCATGCGGTTGTGTTGCCATGGTAACCATGGGGTTGGTTTCCCATGGCAACCACGGGGTTTGGTTGCTATGGTAACCATGGGGTTCTGTTGCCATGGTAACCATGGGGTAGTGTTGCCATGGCAACCATGGGGTTGTGTTGCCATGGTAAGTATGGGGTTGGGTTGCAATGGTTATCAGGCGGTTCTTTTGGAATGGCAACCATGCGGTAGTGTTGCCATGGTAACCATGCAGTTGTGTTGCCATGGTAACCATGGGGTAGTGTTGCCACGGTAACCATGGGGTTGGGTTGCCATGGCAACCATGGGGTTGTGTTGCCAAGGTAAGTATGGGGTTGGGTTGCAATGGTTATCAGGCGGTTCTTTTGGAATGGCAACCATGGGGTAGTGTACCATGGTAACCATGGGGTTGGGTTGCCATGGCAACCATGGGGTTGTGTTGCCATGGTAACCATGGCGTTTAGTTTCCATGGCAACTATGGGGTTCTGTTGCCATGGTAACCATGGGGTTGGGTTGCCTTGGCAACCATGGGGTTGTGTTGCCATGGTAACCATGCGGTTGTGTTGCCATGGTAACCATGCAGTTGTGTTGCCATGGCAACCATTGGGGTCTGTTGCCATTGTAACCATGGGGTTGGGTTGCCATGCCAACCATGGGGTTGTGTTGCCATGGTAACCATGGCGTTTAGTTGCCATGGCAACCATGGGGTTGCGTTTCCATGGTAACCATGGGGTAGTGTTGCCATGGCAACCATGGGGTTGTGGTGCCATGGTAACTATGGGGTTGGGTTGCAATGGTTATCAGGCGGTTCTTTTGGAATGGCAACCATGGGGTTGTGTTGCCATGGTAACCATGGGGTTTGGTTGCTATGGTTAGCATGGGGTTCTGTTGCCATGGTAACCATGGGGTAGTGTTTCCATGGGAACCATGCGGTTGTGTTGCCATGGTAACCATGCAGTTTTGTTTCCATGGCAACCATGGGGTAGTGTTGCCATGGTAACCATGCGGTTGTGTTGCCATGGTAACCATGGGGTTTGGTTGGTATGGTTAGCATGGGGTTCTGTTGCCATCGTAACCATGGGGTTGGGTTGCCATGGCAACCATGGGGTTGTGTTGCCATGGGAACCATGGCGTTTAGTTGCCATGGCAACTATGGGGTTCTGTTGCCATGGTAACCATCGGGTAGTGTTGCCATGGCAACCATGGGGTTGTGTTGCCATGGTAACTATGGGGTTGGGTTGCAATGGTTATCAGGCGGTTCTTTTGGAATGGCTACCATGGGGTAGTGTTGCCATGGTAACCATGGGGTTGGGTTGCCATGGCAACCATGGGGTTGTGTTGCCATGGTAACCATGGCGTTTATTTTCCATGGCAACTATGGGGTTCTGTTGCCATGGTAACCATGGGGTAGTGTTGCCATGGCAACCATGGTGTTGGGTTGCCATGGTAACGATGGGGTTGGGTTGCCATGGCAACTACGCGGTTTGGTTGCTATGGTAACCATGGGGTTCTGTTGCCATGGTAACCATGGGGTTGGGTTGCCATGGTAACCATGGCGTTTAGTTGCCATGGCAACTATGGGGTTCTGTTGCCATGGTAACCATGGGGTAGTGTTGCCATGGCAACCATGGGGTTGTGTTGCCATGGTAAGTATGGGGTTGGGTTGCAATGGTTATCAGGCGGTTGTTTTGGAATGGCAACCATGGGGTTGTGTTGCCATGGTAATCATGCAGTTGTGTTGCCATGGTAACCATGGGGTAGTGTTGCCATGGTAACTATGGGGTTGGGTTGCCATGGCAACCATGGGGTTGTGTTGCCATGGTAACCATGGCGTTTAGTTTCCATGGCAACTATGGGGTTCTGTTGCCATGGTAACCATGGGGTTGGTTTGCCATGGTAACCATGGCGTTTAGTTGCCATGGCAACTATGGGGTTCTGTTGCCATGGTAACCATGGGGTAGTGTTGCCATGGCAACCCTGCGGTAGTGTTGCCATGGTAACCATGGGGTAGCGTTTCCATTGTAACCATGCGGTTGTGTTGCCATGGTAACCATGGGGTTGTGTTGCCATGGTAACCACGGAGTTTAGTTGCCATGGCAACTATGGGATACTGTTGCCATGGTAACCATGGGGTAGTGTTTCCATGGCAAACATGGGGTTGTGTTGCCATGGTAACGATGGGGTTGGTTTGCCATGGGAACCATGGGGTTGTGTTGCCATGGTAACTATGGGGTTGGGTTGCTATGGCAACTATGGGGTAGTGTTGCCATGGCAACCATGGGGTAGTGTTGCCGTGGTTACCATGCGGTTGTGTTGCCATGGTAACCATGGGGTAGTGTTGCCATGGCAACCATGGGGTTGTGTTGCCATGGTAACCATCCGGTTGTGTTGCCATGGTAACCATGGGGTTGGGTTGCCATGGCAACCACGGGGTTTGGTTGCTATGGTAACCATGGCGTTCTGTTGCCATGGTAACCATGGCGTTTATTTTCCATGGAAACTATGGGGTTGTGTTGCCATGGTAACCATGGGGTAGTGTTGCCGTGGCAACCATGGGGTTGTGTTGCCATGGTAACGATGGGATTGTGTTGCCATGGCAACTACGCGGTTTGGTTGCTATGGTTACCATGGGGTTCTGTTGCCATGGTAGCCATGGGGTAGTGTTGCCATGGCAACCATGAGGTTGTGTTGCCATGGTAAGTATGGGGTTGGGTTGCAAAGGTTATCAGGCGGTTCTTTTGGAATGGCAATCATGGGGTAGTGTTGCCATGGTAACCATGCAGTTGTGTTGGCATGGTAACCATGGGGTAGTGTTGCCATGGTAACCATGGGGTTGGGTTGCCATGGCAACCATGGGGTTGTGTTGCCATGGTAACCATGCCGTTTAGTTTCCATGGCAACTATGGGGTTCTCTTGCCATGGTAACCATGGGGTAGTGTTGCCATGGCAACCATGCGGTTGTGTTGCCATGGTAACCATGGAGTTGGGTTGCAATGGCAACCACGCGGTTTGGTTGCTATGGCAACCATGGGGTTCTGTTGCCATGGTAACCATGGGTTTGGTTTGCCATGGTAACCATGGTGTTTAGTTGCCATGGCAACTATGGCGTTCTGTTGCCATGGTAACCATGCGGTTGGGTTGCAATGGTAACCATGGTGTTCTGTTGCCATGGTAACCATGGGGTAGTGTTGCCATGGCAACCATGGGGTTGTGTTGCCATGGTAACTATGGGGTTGGGTTGCAATGGTTATCAGGCAGTTCTTTTGGAATGGCAATCATGGGGTAGTTTTGCCATGGTAACCATGCGGTTGTGTTGCCATGGTAACCATGGGGTAGCGTTGCCATGGTAACCATGCGGTTGTGTTGCCATGGGAACCATGGCGTTTCGTTGCCATGGCAACTATGGGGTTCTGTTGCCATGGTAACCATGGCGTTTAGTTGCCATGGCAACCATGGGGTTGTGTTGCCATGGTAACGATGGGGTTGGGTTGCCATGGTAACTATGGGGTTTAGTTGCCATGGCAACCTTCGGGTTGAGATCCCATGGTAACCATGCAGTTGGGTTGCCGTGGTAACCATGCGGTTGTGTTGTTGTGGTAACCATGCGGTTGTGTTTCTATGGCAACCACGGGGTTTGGTTGCTATGGTAACCATGGCGTTCTGTTGCCATGGTAACCATGGGGTTGTGTTGCCATGGTAACGATGGGGTTGAGTTGCCATGGCAACTATGGGGTTCTGTTGCCATGGTAACCATGGGGTAGTGTTGCCATGGCAACCATGGGGTTGTGTTGCCATGGTAACTATGCGGTTGGGTTGCAATGGTTATCAGGCGGTTGTGTTGCCATGGCAACCATGCGGTTGTGTTGCCTTGGTAACCATGGGGTAGCGTTTCCATTGTAACCATGCGGCTGTGTTGCCATGGTAACCGTGGTGTTGGGTTGCCATGGCAACCGTGGGGTTGTGTTGCCATGGTAACGATGGGGTTGGGTTGCCATGGAAACCACGGGGTTGTGTTGCCATGAGAATCATGGGGTTGTGTTGCCATGGTAACCATGGAGTTTAGTTGCCATGGCAAACATGGGGTTGTGTTGCCATGGTAACGATGGGGTTCGGTTGCCATGGCAACCATGGGGTTGTGTTGCCATGGTAACTATGGGGTTCGGTTGCTATGGCAACTATGGGGTTTAGTTGCCATGGCAACCATGTGGTTGAGATGCCGTGGTAACCATACGGTTGTGTTGCCATGGGAACCATGGGGTAGTGTTGCCATGGCAACCATGGGGTTGTGTTGCAATGGTAACCATGCGGTTGTGTTACCATGGTAACCATGGGGTTGGGTTGCCATGGCAACCACGGGGTTTTGTTGCTATGGTAACCATGGCGTTCTGTTGCCATGGTAACCATGGGGTTGTTTTGCCATGGTAACCATGGGGTTCTGTTGCCATGGTAATCATGGGGTAGTGTTGCCATGGCAACCATGGGGTTGTGTTGCCATGGTAAGTATGGGGTTGGGTTGCAATGGTTATCAGGCGGTTCTTTTGGAATGGCAACCATGGGGTAGTGTTGCCAAGGTAACCATGCAGTTGTGTTGCCATGGTAACCATGGGGTACTGTTGCCATGGTAACCATGAGTTTGGGTTGCCATGGCAACCATGGGGTTGTGTTGCCATGGTAACCATGGCGTTTATTTTCCATGCCAACTATGGGGTTCTGTTGCCATGGTAACCATGGGGTAGTGTTGCCATGGCAACCATGGGGTTGTGTTGCCATGGTAAGTATAGGGTTGGGTTGCAATGGTTATCAGGCGGTTCTTTTGGAATGGAAACCATGGGGTAGTGTTGCCATGGTAACCATGCAGTTGTGTTGCCATGGCAACCATGGGGTAGTGTTGCCATGGTAACCATGGGGTTGTGTTGCCATGGCAACCATGGGGTTGTGTTGCCATGGTAACGATGGGGTTTGGTTGCCATGGAAACCACGGGGTTGTGTTGCCATGAGAACCATGGGGTTGTGCTGCCATGGTAACCATGGAGTTTAGTTGCCATGGCAACTATGGGATACTGTTGCCATGGCAACCATGGGGTTGTGTTGCCATGGGAACCATGGCGTTTAGTTTCCATGGGAACTATGGGGTTCTGTTGCCATGGTAACCATGGGGTAGTGTTGCCATGGCAACCATGGGGTTGTGTTGCCATGGTAACTATGGGGTTGGGTTGCAATGGTTATCAGGCGGTTCTTTTGGAATGGAAACCATGGGGTAGTGTTGCCATGGTAACCATGCGGTTGTGTTGCCATGGTAACCATGGGTAGCGTTGCCATGGGAACCATGCGGTTGTGTTGCCATGGTAACCATGGGGTTGGGTTGCCATGGCAACCACGGCGTTGTGTTGCCATGGGAACCATGGCGTTTAGTTGCCATGGCAACTATGGGGTTCTGTTGCCATGGTAACCATGGCGTTTAGTTGCCATGGCAACCATGCGGTTGTGTTGCCTTGGTAACCATGGGGTAGCGTTTCCATTGTAACCATGCGTTTGTGTTGCCATGGTAACCATGGGGTTGGGTTGCCATGGCAACCATGGGGTTGTGTTGCCATGGTAACCATGGGGTTGTGTTGCCATGGTAACCATGGGGTTGGGTTGCCATGGTAACCATGGGGTTGGGTTGCCATGGCAACCACGGGGTTTGGTTGCTATGGTAACCATGGCGTTCTGTTGCCATGGTAACCATGGTGTTGTGTTGCCATGGTAACGATGGGGTTGAGTTGCCATGGCAACTATGGGGTTCTGTTGCCATGGTAACCATGGGGTAGTGTTGCCATGGCAACCATGGGGTTTTGTTGCCATGGTAACTATGGGGTTGGGTTGCAATGGTTATCAGGCGGTTGTGTTGCCATGGCAGCCATGCGGTTGTGTTGCCTTGGTAACCATGGGGTAGCGTTTCCATTGTAACCATGCGGCTGTGTTGCCATGGTAACCGTGGTGTTGGGTTGCCATGGCAACCGTGGGGTTGTGTTGCCCTGGTAACGATGGGGTTGGGTTGCCATGGAAACCACGGGGTTGTGTTGCCATGAGAACCATGGGGTTGTGTTGCCATGGTAACCATGGAGTTTAGTTGCCATGGCAACTATGGGATACTGTTGCCATGGTAACCATGGGGTAGTGTTGCCATGGCACACATGGGGTAGTGTTGCCATGGTAACGATGGGGTTCGGTTGCCATGGCAACCATGGGGTTGTGTTGCCATGGTAACTATGGGGTCGGGTTGCTATGGCAACTATGGGGTTTAGTTGCCATGGCAACCATGCGGTTGAGATGCCGTGGTAACCATGCGGTTGTGTTGCCATGGGAACAATGGGGTAGTGTTGCCATGGCAACCATGGGGTTGTGTTGCAATGGTAACCATGCGGTTGTGTTGCCATGGTAACCATGGGGTTGGGTTGCCAAGGCAACCACGGGGTTTTGTTGCTATGGTAACCATGGCGTTCTGTTGCCATGGTAACCATGGGGTTGTGTTGCCATGGTAACCATGGGGTTCTGTTGCCATGGTAACCATGGGGTAGTGTTGCCATGGCAACCATGGGGTTGTGTTGCCATGGTAAGTATGGGGTTGGGTTGCAATGGTTATCAGGCGGTTCTTTTGGAATGGCAACCATGGGGTAGTGTTGCCAAGGTAACCATGCAGTTGTGTTGCCATGGTAACCATGGGGTAGTGTTACCATGGTAACCATGGGGTTGGGTTGCCATGGCAACCATGGGGTTGTGTTGCCATGGGAACCATGGCGTTTCGTTGCCATGGCAACTATGGGGTTCTGTTGCCATGGTAACCATGGCGTTTAGTTGCCATGGCAACCATGGGGTTGTGTTGCCATGGTAACGATGTGGTTGGGTTGCCATGCCAACTACGCGGTTTGGTTGCTATGGTAACCATGGGGTTCTGTTCCATGGTAACCATGGGGTAGTGTTGCCATGGCAACCATGGGGTTGTGTTGCCATGGTAACCATGGCGTTTAGTTTCCATGGGAACTATGGGGTTCTGTTGCCATGGTAACCATGGGGTAGTGTTGCCATGGCAACCATGCGGTTGTGTTGCCACGGCAACCATGGGGTTGGGTTGCCATGGCAACCACGCGGTTTGGTTGCTATAGTAACCATGGGGTTCTGTTGCCATGGTAACCATGGGGTTGGGTTGCCATGGTAACCATGGCGTTTAGTTTCCATGGGAACTATGGGGTTCTGTTGCCATGGTAACCATGGGGTAGTGTTGCCATGGCAACCATGGGGTTGTGTTGCCATGGTAACTATGGGGTTGGGTTCCAATGGTTATCAGGCGGTTCTTTTGGAATGGCAACCATGGGGTAGTGTTGCAATGGTAACCATGCGGTTGTGTTGCCATGGTAACCATGGGTAGCGTTGCCATGGTAACCTTGCGGTTGTGTTGCCATTGTAACCATGGGGTTGCGTTGCCATGGCAACCACGGCGTTGTGTTGCCATGGGAACCATGGCGTTTAGTTGCCATGGCAACTATGGGGTTCTGTTGCCATGGTAACCATGGCGTTTAGTTGCCATGGCAACCATGCGGTTGTGTTGCCTTGGTAACCATGGGGTAGCGTTTCCATTGTAACCATGCGGTTGTGTTGCTATGGTAACCATGGGGTTGGGTTGCCATGGCAACCATGGGGTTGTGTTGCCATGGTAACCATGGCGTTTAGTTGCCATGGTAACGATGGGGTTGGGTTGCCATGGAAACCACGGGGTTGTGTTGCCATGAGAACCATGGGGTTGTGTTGCCATGGTAACCATGGAGTTTAGTTGCCATGGCAACTATGGGATACTGTTGCCATGGTAACCATGGGGTAGTGTTGCCATGGCAAACATGGGGTTGTGTTGCCATGGTAACGATGGGGTTGGGTTGCCATGGCAACCTTGGGGTTGTGTTGCCATGGTAACTATGGGGTTGGGTTGCTATGGCAACTATGGGGTTTAGTTGCCATGGCAACCATGCGGTTGAGATGCCGTGGTAACCATGCGGTTGTGTTGCCATGGTAACCATGGGGTAGTGTTGCCATGGCAACCATGGGGTTGTGTTGCCATGGTAACCATGGCGTTTAGTTGCCATGGCAACTATGGGGTTGTGTTGCCATGGTAACCATGGGGTAGTGTTTCCATGGCAACCATGGGGTTGTGTTGCAATGGTAAGCATGCGGTTGTGTTGCCATGGTAACCATGGGGTTGGGTTGCCATGACAACCACGGGGTTTGGTTGCTATGGTAACCATGGCGTTCTGTTGCCATGGCAACCATGGGGTTGTGTTGCCATGGTAACCATGGGGTTCTGTTGCCATGGTAACCATGGGGTAGTGTCGCCATGGCAACCATGGGGATGTGTTGCCATGGTAACCATGGGGTTGGGTTGCCATGGTTATCAGGCGGTTCTTTTGGAATGGTAACCATGGGGTAGTGTTGCCATGGTAACCATGCAGTTGTTTTGCCATTGTAACCATGGGGTAGTGTTGCCATGGTAACCATGGGGTTGGGTTGCCATGGCAACCATGGGGTTGTGTTGCCATGGTAACCATGGCGTTTATTTCCATGGCAACTATGGGGTTGGGTTGCCATGGTAACCATGGGGTAGTGTTGCCATGGCAACCATGGGGTTCTGTTGCCATGGTAACCATGGGGTTGGGTTACCATGGCAACTACGCGGTTTGGTTGCTATGGTAACCATGGGGTTCTGTTGCCATGGTAACCATGGGGTAGTGTTGCCATGGCAACCATGGGGTTGTGTTGCCATGGCAACCACGCGGTTTGGTTGCTATGGTAACCATGAGGTTGGGTTGCCATGGCAACCATGGGGTTGTGTTGCCATGGTAACCATGGCATTTAGTTGCCATGGCAACTATGGGGTTCTGTTGCCATGGTAACCATGGGGTAGTGTTGCCATGGCAACCATAGGGTTGTGTTGCCATGGTAACTATGGCGTTGGGTTGCAATGGTTATCAGGCGGTTCTTTTGGAATGGCAACCATGGGGTAGTGTTGCCATGGTAACCATGCGGTTGTGCTGCCATGGTAACCATGGGGTAGCGTTTCCATTGTAACCATGCGGTTGTGTTGCCATGTAACCATGGGGTTGGGTTGCCATGGCAACCATGGGGTTGTGTTGCCATGGTAACGATGGGGTTTGGTTGCCATGGAAACCACGGGGTTGTGCTGCCATGAGAACCATGGGGTTGTGTTGCCTTGGTAACCATGGAGTTTAGTTACCATGGCAACTATGGGATACTGTTGCCATGGTAACCATGGGGTAGTGTTGCCATGGTAACTATGGGGTTGGGTTGCAATGGTTATCAGGCGGTTCTTTTGGAATGGCAATCATGGGGTAGTGTTGCCATGGTAACCATGCGGTTGTGTTGCCATGGTAACCATGGGTTTGGGTTGCCATGGCAACCACGGGGTTTGGTTGCTATGGTAACCATGGCGTTCTGTTGCAATGGTAACCATGCGGTTGGGTTGCCATGGTAACCATGGTGTTCTGTTGCCATGGTAACCATGGGGTAGTGTTGCCATGGCAATCATGGGGTTGTGTTGCCATGGTAAGTATGGTGTTGGGTTGCAATGGTTATCAGGCGGTTCTTTTGGAATGGCAACCATGGGGTAGTGTTGCCATGGTAACCATGCGGTTGTGTTGCCATGGTAACCATGGGGTAGCGTTGCCATGGTAACCATGCGGTTGTGTTGCCATGGTAACCGTGGGGTTTGGTTGCTATGTTTAGCATGGGGTTCTGTTGCCATGGTAACCATGGGGTAGTGTTGCCATGGCAACCATGGGGTATTGTTGCCATGCTAACCATGGGGTTTGGTTGCCATCGTAACCATGGGGCAGCGTTGCCATGGTAACCATGCGGTTGTGTTGCCATGGTAACCATGGGGTAGCGTTGCCATGGTAACCATGCGGTTGTGTTGCCATGGTAACCATGGGGTTTGGTTGCCATGGCAAGCACGGCGTTGTGT
Organism: Netta rufina; assembly: GCF_964035555.1. Classification (NCBI taxonomy): domain Eukaryota; kingdom Metazoa; phylum Chordata; class Aves; order Anseriformes; family Anatidae; genus Netta; species Netta rufina. The sequence goes on along the minus strand of NW_028168888.1, from coordinate 43,133 downwards.
TGCCATGGGAACCATGGCGTTTAGTTGCCATAGCAACTATGGGGTTCTGTTGCTATGGTAACCATGGGGTAGTGTTGCCATGGCAACCATGGGGTTGTGTTGCCATGGTAACTATGGGGTTGGGTTACTATGGAAACTATGGGGTTTAGTTGCCATGGCAACCATGGGGTAGTGTTGCCATGGTAAGCATGCGGTTGTGTTGCCATGGTAACCATGGGGTTTGGTTGCTATGGTTAGCATGGGGTTCTGTTGCCATCGTAACCATGGAATTGTGTTGCCACGGCAACCATGGGGTTGTGTTGCCATGGTAACCATGGCGTTTAGTTGCCATGGCAACTAGGGGGTTCTGTTGCCATGGTAACCATGGGGTAGTGTTGCCATGGCAACCATGGGGTTGTGTTGCCATGGTAACCATGGGGTAGGGTTGCCATGGCAACCATGGGGTTGTGTTGCCGTGGTAACGATGGGGATGGGTTGCCATGGCAACCACGGGGTTGTGTTGCAATAGGAACCATGGTGTAGTGTTGCCATGGTAACGATGGGGTTGGGTTGCCATGGCAACCATGGGGTTCTGATGCCATGGTAACCATGGCGCTTAGTTGCCATGGCAACTATGGGATACTGTTTCCATGGTAACCATGGGGTAGTGTTGCCATGGCAACCATGGGGTTGTGTTGCCATGGTAACGATGGGGTTGGGTTGCCATGGCAACCACGGGGTTGTGTTGCCATGGGAACCATGGGGTTGTGTTGCCATGGTAACTATGGGGTTGGGTTGCTATGGCAACTATGGGGTTTAGTTGCCATGGCAACCATGGGGTCGAGATGCCGTGGTAACCATGCAGTTGGGTTGCCGTGGGAACCATGCGGTTGTGTTGTTGTGGTAACCATGGGGTTGTGTTGCCATGGTAACCATGGCGTTGGGTTGCCATGGCAACCACGGGGTGTGGTTGCTATGGTAACCATGGCATTCTGTTGCCATGGTAACCATGGGGTTGGGTTGCCATGGTAACCATGGCGTTTAGTTGCCATGGTAACCATGGGGTAGTGTTGCCATGGCAATCATGGGGTTGTGTTGCCATGGTAAGTATGGTGTTGGGTTGCAATGGTTATCAGGCGGTTCTTTTGGAATGGCAACCATGGGGTAGTGTTGCCATGGTAACCATGCGGTTGTGTTGCCATGGTAACCATGGGGTAGCGTTGCCATGGTAACCATGCGGTTGTGTTGCCATGGTAACCGTGGGGTTTGGTTGCTATGGTTAGCATGGGGTTCTGTTGCCATGGTAACCATGCGGTTGTGTTGCCATGGTAACCATGGGGTAGCGTTGCCGTGGTAACCATGCGGTTGTGTTGCCATGGTAACCGTGGGGTTTGGTTGCTATGGTTAGCATGGGGTTCTGTTGCCATGGTAGCCATGCGGTTGTGTTGCCATTGTAACCATGGGGTTGGGTTGCCATGGCAACCACGGTGTTTGGTTGCTATGGTAACCATGGCGTTCTGTTGCCATGGTAACCATGGGGTTTGGTTGCCATCGTAACCATGGGGCAGCGTTGCCATGGTAACCATGCGGTTGTGTTGCCATGGTAACCATGGGGTTGGGTTGCCATGGCAACCACGGCGTTGTGTTGCCATGGGAACCATGGCGTTTAGTTGCCATAGCAACTATGGGGTTCTGTTGCTATGGTAACCATGGGGTAGTGTTGCCATGGCAACCATGGGGTTGTGTTGCCATGGTAACTATTGGGTTGGGTTACTATGGAAACTATGGGGTTTAGTTGCCATGGCAACCATGGGGTAGTGTTGCCATGGTAAGCATGCGGTTGTGTTGCCATGGTAACCATGGGGTTTGGTTGCTATGGTTAGCATGGGGTTCTGTTGCCATCGTAACCATGGAATTGTGTTGCCACGGCAACCATGGGGTTGTGTTGCCATGGTAACCATGGCGTTTAGTTGCCATGGCAACTAGGGGGTTCTGTTGCCATGGTAACCATGGGGTAGTGTTGCCATGGCAACCATGGGGTTGTGTTGCCATGGTAACCATGGGGTAGGGTTGCCATGGCAACCACGGGGTTGTGTTGCCATGGGAACCATGGGGTTGTGTTGCCATGGTAACTATGGGGTTGGGTTGCTATGGCAACTATGGGGTTTAGTTGCCATGGCAACCATGGGGTTGAGATGCCGTGGTAACCATGCAGTTGGGTTGCCGTGGTAACCATGCGGTTGTGTTGTTGTGGTAACCATGCCGTTGTGTTGCCATGGTAACCATGGCGTTGGGTTGCCATGGCAACCACGGGGTGTGGTTGCTATGGTAACCATGGCGTTCTGTTGCCATGGTAACCATGGGTTGGGTTGCCATGGTAACCATGGCGTTTAGTTGCCATGGCAACTATGGGGTTCTGTTGCCATGGTAATCATGGGGTAGTGTTGCCATGGCAACCATGGGGTTGTGTTGCCATGGTAACTATGGGGTTCGGTTGCAATGATTATCAGGCCGTTCTTTTGGAATGGCAACCATGGGGTAGTGTTGCCATGGTAACCATGCAGTTGTGTTGCCATGGTAACCATGGGGTAGCGTTGCCATGGTAACCATGCGGTTGTGTTGCCATGGTAACCATGGGGTAGTGTTGCCATGGCAACCACGGCGTTTATTTACCATGGTAACGATGGGTTTGTGTTGCCATGGCAACCACGGGGTTGTGTTGCCATGGGAACCATGGCGTTGTGTTGCCATGGTAACCATGCGTTTGTGTTGCCATGGTAACCATGGGGTAGCGTTGCCATGGTAACCATGCGGTTGTGTTGCCATGGTAACCATGGGGTTGTGTTGCCATGGCAACCACGGCGTTGTGTTGCCATGGGAACCATGGCGTTTAGTTGCCATAGTAACTATGGGGTTCTGTAGCTATGGTAACCATGGGATAGTGTTGCCATCCAACCATGGGGTTGTGTTGCCATGGTAACTATGGGGTTTGGTTACTATGGAAACTATGGGGTTTAGTTGCCATGGTAACCATGGGGTAGTGTTGCCATGGTAACCATGCGGTTGTGTTGCCATGGTAACCATGGGGTTTGGTTGCTATGGTTAGCATGGGGTTCTGTTGCCATCGTAACCATGGGGTTGTGTTGCCATGGTAACCATGGGGTTGTGTTGCCATGGTAACCATGGCGTGTAGTTGCCATAGCAACTATGGGGTTCTGTTGCCATGGTAACCATGGGGTAGTGTTGCCATGGCAACCATGGGCTTGTGTTGCCATGGTAACCATGGGGTAGTGTTGCCATGGCAACCATGGGGTTGTGTTGCCGTGGTAACGATGGGGTTGGGTTGCCATGGCAACCACGGGGTTGTGTTGCCATGGGAACCATGGGGTTGTGTTGCCATGGTAACCATGGCGTTTATTTGCCATGGTAACGATGGGTTTGGGTTGCCATGGCAACCACGGGGTTGTGTTGCCATGGGAACCATGGGGTTGTGTTGCCATTGTAACTATGGGGTTGGGTTGCTCTGGAAACTATGGGGTTTAGTTGCCATGGCAACCATGGGGTTGAGATGCCGTGGTAACCATGCAGTTGCGTTGCCATGGTAACCATGCGGTTGTGTTGTTGTGGTAACCATGCGGTTGTGTTGCCATGTCAACCACGGGGTTTGGTTGCTATGGTAACCATGGCGTTCTGTTGCCATGGTAACCATGGGGTTGTGTTGCCATGGTAACCATGGGGTAGTGTTGCCATGGCAACTATGGGGTTCTGTTGCCATGGTAACCATGGGGTAGTGTTGCCATGGCAACCATGGGGTTGTGTTGCCATGGTAACTATGGGGTTGGGTTGCAATGTTTATCAGGCGGTTGTGTTGCCATGGTAACCATGCGGTTGTGTTGCCATGGTAACCATGGGGTTGGGTTGCCATGGCAACCACGGGGTTTGGTTGCTATGGTAACCATGGCGTTCTGTTGCCATGGTAACCATGGGGTTGTGTTGCCATGGTAACGATAGGGTTTAGTTGCCATGGCAACTATGGGGTTCTGTTGCCATGGTAACCATGGGGTAGTGTTGCCATTGCAACCATGGGGTTGTGTTGCCATGGTAAGTATGGGGTTGGGTTGCAATGGTTATCAGGCGGTTCTTTTGCAATGGCAACCATGGGGTACTGTTGCCATGGTAACCATGAGGTTGGGTTGCCATGGCAACCATGGGGTTGTGTTGCCATGGTAACCATGGCGTTTATTTTCCATGGCAACTATGGGGTTCTGTTGCCATGGTAACCATGGGGTAGTGTTGCCATGGCAACCATGGGGTTGGGTTGCCATGGTAACGATGGGATTGGGTTGCCATGCCAACTACGCGGTTTGGTTCCTATGGTAACCATGGGGTTCTGTTGCCATGGTAACCATGGGGTAGTGTTGCCATGGCAACCATGGGGTTGTGTTGCCATGGTAACTATGGGGTTGGGTTGCAATGGTTATCAGGCGGTTCTTTTGGAATGGCAACCATGGGGTAGTGTTGCCATGGTAACCATGCAGTTGTGTTGCCATGGTAACCATGGGGTAGTGTTGCCATGGTAACCATGGGGTTGGGTTGCCATGGCAACCATGGGGTTGTGTTGCCATGGTAACGATGGGGTTTGGTTGCCATGGAAACCACGGGGTTGTGTTGCCATGAGAACCATGGGGTTGTGCTGCCATGGTAACCATGGAGTTTAGTTGCCATGGCAACTATGGGATACTGTTGCCATGGCAACTATGGGGTTGTATTGCCATGGTAACCATGGCGTTTAGTTTCCATGGGAACTATGGGGTTCTGTTGCCATGGTAACCATGGGGTAGTGTTGCCATGGTAACCATGCGGTTGTGTTGCCATGGTAACCATGGGTAGCGTTGCCATAGTAACCATGCGGTTGTGTTGCCATGGTAACCATGGGGTTGGGTTGCCATGGCAACCACGGCGTTGTGTTGCCATGGGAACCATGGCGTTTAGTTGCCATGGCAACTATGGGGTTCTGTTGCCATGGTAACCATGGCGTTTAGTTGCCATGGCAACCATGCGGTTGTGTTGCCATGGTAACCATGGCGTTTAGTTGCCATGGTAACGATGGGGTTGGGTTGCCATGGAAACCACGGGGTTGTGTTGCCATGAGAACCATGGGGTTGTGTTGCCATGGTAACCATGGAGTTTAGTTGCCATGGCAACTATGGGATACTGTTGCCATGGTAACCATGGGGTAGTGTTGCCATGGCAACCATGCGGTTGTGTTGCCATGGTAACCATGGGGTTGGGTTGCCATGGTAACCATGGGGTTGGGTTGCCATGCCAACCACGGGGTTTGGTTGCTATGGTAACCATGGCGTTCTGTTGCCATGGTAACCATGGGGTTGTGTTGCCATGGTAACGATGGGGTTGAGTTGCCATGGCAACTATGGGGTTCTGTTGCCATGGTAACCATGGGGTAGTGTTGCCATGGCAACCATGGGGTTGTGTTGCCATGGTAACTATGGGGTTGGGTTGCAATGGTTATCAGGCGGTTGTGTTGCCATGGCAACCATGCGGTTGTGTTGCCTTGGTAACCATGGGGTAGCGTTTCCATTGTAACCATGCGGTTGTGTTGCCATGGTAACCGTGGTGTTGGGTTGCCATGGCAACCGTGGGGTTGTGTTGCCCTGGTAACGATGGGGTTGGGTTGCCATGGAAACCACGGGGTTGTGTTGCCATGAGAACCATGGGGTTGTGTTGCCATGGTAACCATGGAGTTTAGTTGCCATGGCAACTATGGGATACTGTTGCCATGGTAACCATGGGGTAGTGTTGCCATGGCAAACATGGGGTTGTGTTGCCATGGTAACGATGGGGTTCGGTTGCCATGGCAACCATGGGGTTGTGTTGCCATGGTAACTATGGGGTCGGGTTGCTATGGCAACTATGGGGTTTAGTTGCCATGGCAACCATGCGGTTGAGATGCCGTGGTAACCATGGGGTTGTGTTGCCATGGTAACCATGGGGTTGGGTTGCCATGGTAACCATGGGGTTGGGTTGCCATGCCAACCACGGGGTTTGGTTGCTATGGTAACCATGGCGTTCTGTTGCCATGGTAACCATGGGGTTGTGTTGCCATGGTAACGATGGGGTTGAGTTGCCATGGCAACTATGGGGTTCTGTTGCCATGGTAACCATGGGGTAGTGTTGCCATGGCAACCATGGGGTTGTGTTGCCATGGTAACTATGGGGTTGGGTTGCAATGGTTATCAGGCGGTTGTGTTGCCATGGCAACCATGCGGTTGTGTTGCCTAGGTAACCATGGGGTAGCGTTTCCATTGTAACCATGCGGCTGTGTTGCCATGGTAACCGTGGTGTTGGGTTGCCATGGCAACCGTGGGGTTGTGTTGCCCTGGTAACGATGGGGTTGGGTTGCCATGGAAACCACGGGGTTGTGTTGCCATGAGAACCATGGGGTTGTGTTGCCATGGTAACCATGGAGTTTAGTTGCCATGGCAACTATGGGATACTGTTGCCATGGTAACCATGGGGTAGTGTTGCCATGGCAAACATGGGGTTGTGTTGCCATGGTAACGATGGTGTTCGGTTGCCATGGCAACCATGGGGTTGTGTTGCCATGGTAACTATGGGGTCGGGTTGCTATGGCAACTATGGGGTTTAGTTGCCATGGCAACCATGCGGTTGAGATGCCGTGGTAACCATGCGGTTGTGTTGCCATGGTAACCATGGGGTTGGGTTGCCATGGCAATAACGGGGTTTGGTTGCTATGGTAACCATGGCGTTCTGTTGCCATGGTAACCATGGGGTTGTGTTGCCATGGTAACCATGGGGTAGCGTTGCCATGGTAACCATGCGGTTGTGTTGCCATGGTAACCGTGGGGTTTGGTTGCTATGGTTAGCATGGGGTTCTGTTGCCATGGTAACCATGGGGTAGTGTTGCCATGGCAACCATGGGGTAGTGTTGCCATGGCAACCATGGGGTTCTGTTGCCATGGTAACTATGGGGTTGGGTTGCAATGGTTATCAGGCGGTTCTTTTGGAATGGCAATCATGGGGTAGTGTTGCCATGGTAACCATGCGGTTGTGTTGCCATTGTAACCATGGGGTTGGGTTGCCATGGCAACCACGGTGTTTGGTTGCTATGGTAACCATGGCGTTCTGTTGCCATGGTAACCATGGGGTTTGGTTGCCATCGTAACCATGGGGCAGCGTTGCCATGGTAACCATGCGGTTGTGTTGCCATGGTAACCATGGGGTTGGGTTGCCATGGCAACCACGGCGTTGTGTTGCCATGGGAACCATGGCGTTTAGTTGCCATAGCAACTATGGGGTTCTGTTGCTATGGTAACCATGGGGTAGTGTTGCCATGGCAACCATGGGGTTGTGTTGCCATGGTAACTATGGGGTTGGGTTACTATGGAAACTATGGGGTTTAGTTGCCATGGCAACCATGGGGTAGTGTTGCCATGGTAAGCATGCGGTTGTGTTGCCATGGTAACCATGGGGTTTGGTTGCTATGGTTAGCATGGGGTTCTGTTGCCATCGTAACCATGGAATTGTGTTTCCACGGCAACCATGGGGTTGTGTTGCCATGGTAACCATGGCGTTTAGTTGCCATGGCAACTAGGGGGTTCTGTTGCCATGGTAACCATGGGGTAGTGTTGCCATGGCAACCATGGGGTTGTGTTGCCATGGTAACCATGGGGTAGGGTTGCCATGGCATCCACGGGGTTGTGTTGCCATGGGAACCATGGGGTTGTGTTGCCATGGTAACTATGGGGTTGGGTTGCTATGGCAACTATGGGGTTTAGTTGCCATGGCAACCATGGGGTTGAGATGCCGTGGTAACCATGCAGTTGGGTTGCCGTGGTAACCATGCGGTTGCGTTGTTGTGGTAACCATGCCGTTGTGTTGCCATGGTAACCATGGCGTTGGGTTGCCATGGCAACCACGGGGTGTGGTTGCTATGGTAACCATGGCGTTCTGTTGCCATGGTAACCATGGGTTGGGTTGCCATGGTAACCATGGCGTTTAGTTGCCATGGCAACTATGGGGTTCTGTTGCCATGGTAATCATGGGGTAGTGTTGCCATGGCAACCATGGGGTTGTGTTGCCATGGTAAGTATGGGGTTGGGTTGCAATGATTATCAGGCCGTTCTTTTGGAATGGCAACCATGGGGTAGTGTTGCCATGGTAACCATGCAGTTGTGTTGCCATGGTAACCATGGGGTAGCGTTGCCATGGTAACCATGCGGTTGTGTTGCCATGGTAACCATGGGGTAGTGTTGCCATGGCAACCACGGCGTTTATTTACCATGGTAACGATGGGTTTGTGTTGCCATGGCAACTATGGGGTTCTGTTGCCATGGGAACCATGGGGTTGGGTTGCCATGGTAACCATGCGTTTGTGTTGCCATGGTAACCATGGGGTAGCGTTGCCATGGTAACCATGCGGTTGTGTTGCCATGGTAACCATGGGGTTGGGTTGCCATGGCAACCACGGCGTTGTGTTGCCATGGGAACCATGGCGTTTAGTTGCCATAGTAACTATGGGGTTCTGTTGCTATGGTAACCATGGGATAGTGTTGCCATCCAACCATGGGGTTGTGTTGCCATGGTAACTATGGGGTTTGGTTACTATGGAAACTATGGGGTTTAGTTGCCATGGTAACCATGGGGTAGTGTTGCCATGGCAACCATGGGGTTGTGTTGCCATGGTAACTATGGGGTTGGGTTGCAATGGTTATCAGGCGGTTCTTTTGGAATGGCAACCATGGGGTTGTGTTGCCATGGTAACCATGGGGTTTGGTTGCTATGGTTAGCATGGGGTTCTGTTGCCATGGTAACCATGGGGTAGTGTTTCCATGGGAACCATGCGGTTGTGTTGCCATGGTAACCATGCAGTTTTGTTTCCATGGCAACCATGGGGTAGTGTTGCCATGGTAACCATGGGGTTGTGTTGCCATGGTAACCATGGGGTTTGGTTGGTATGGTTAGCATGGGGTTCTGTTGCCATCGTAACCATGGGGTTGGGTTGCCATGGCAACCATGGGGTTGTGTTGCCATGGGAACCATGGCGTTTAGTTGCCATGGCAACTATGGGGTTCTGTTGCCATGGTAACCATCGGGTAGTGTTGCCATGGCAACCATGGGGTTGTGTTGCCATGGTAACTATGGGGTTGGGTTGCAATGGTTATCAGGCGGTTCTTTTGGAATGGCTACCATGGGGTAGTGTTGCCATGGTAACCATGGGGTTGGGTTGCCATGGCAACCATGGGGTTGTGTTGCCATGGCAACCATGGCGTTTATTTTCCATGGCAACTATGGGGTTCTGTTGCCATGGTAACCATGGGGTAGTGTTGCCATGGCAACCATGGTGTTGGGTTGCCATGGTAACGATGGGGTTGGGTTGCCATGGCAACTACGCGGTTTGGTTGCTATGGTAACCATGGGGTTCTGTTGCCATGGTAACCATGGGGTTGGGTTGCCATGGTAACCATGGCGTTTAGTTGCCATGGCAACTATGGGGTTCTGTTGCCATGGTAACCATGGGGTAGTGTTGCCATGGCAACCATGGGGTTGTGTTGCCATGGTAAGTATGGGGTTGGGTTGCAATGGTTATCAGGCGGTTGTTTTGGAATGGCAACCATGGGGTTGTGTTGCCATGGTAATCATGCAGTTGTGTTGCCATGGTAACCATGGGGTAGTGTTGCCATGGTAACCATGGGGTTGGGTTGCCATGGCAACCATGGGGTTGTGTTGCCATGGTAACCATGGCGTTTAGTTTCCATGGCAACTATGGGGTTCTGTTGCCATGGTAACCATGGGGTTGGTTTGCCATGGTAACCATGGCGTTTAGTTGCCATGGCAACTATGGGGTTCTGTTGCCATGGTAACCATGGGGTAGTGTTGCCATGGCAACCCTGCGGTAGTGTTGCCATGGTAACCATGGGGTAGCGTTTCCATTGTAACCATGCGGTTGTGTTGCCATGGTAACCATGGGGTTGTGTTGCCATGGTAACCACGGAGTTTAGTTGCCATGGCAACTATGGGATACTGTTGCCATGGTAACCATGGGGTAGTGTTTCCATGGCAAACATGGGGTTGTGTTGCCATGGTAACGATGGGGTTGGTTTGCCATGGCAACCATGGGGTTGTGTTGCCATGGTAACTATGGGGTTGGGTTGCTATGGCAACTATGGGGTAGTGTTGCCATGGCAACCATGGGGTAGTGTTGCCGTGGTTACCATGCGGTTGTGTTGCCATGGTAACCATGGGGTAGTGTTGCCATGGCAACCATGGGGTTGTGTTGCCATGGTAACCATCCGGTTGTGTTGCCATGGTAACCATGGGGTTGGGTTGCCATGGCAACCACGGGGTTTGGTTGCTATGGTAACCATGGCGTTCTGTTGCCATGGTAACCATGGCGTTTATTTTCCATGGAAACTATGGGGTTGTGTTGCCATGGTAACCATGGGGTAGTGTTGCCGTGGCAACCATGGGGTTGTGTTGCCATGGTAACGATGGGGTTGTGTTGCCATGGCAACTACGCGGTTTGGTTGCTATGGTTACCATGGGGTTCTGTTGCCATGGTAGCCATGGGGTAGTGTTGCCATGGCAACCATGAGGTTGTGTTGCCATGGTAAGTATGGGGTTGGGTTGCAAAGGTTATCAGGCGGTTCTTTTGGAATGGCAATCATGGGGTAGTGTTGCCATGGTAACCATGCAGTTGTGTTGGCATGGTAACCATGGGGTAGTGTTGCCATGGTAACCATGGGGTTGGGTTGCCATGGCAACCATGGGGTTGTGTTGCCATGGTAACCATGCCGTTTAGTTTCCATGGCAACTATGGGGTTCTCTTGCCATGGTAACCATGGGGTAGTGTTGCCATGGCAACCATGCGGTTGTGTTGCCATGGTAACCATGGAGTTGGGTTGCAATGGCAACCACGCGGTTTGGTTGCTATGGCAACCATGGGGTTCTGTTGCCATGGTAACCATGGGTTTGGTTTGCCATGGTAACCATGGTGTTTAGTTGCCATGGCAACTATGGCGTTCTGTTGCCATGGTAACCATGCGGTTGGGTTGCAATGGTAACCATGGTGTTCTGTTGCCATGGTAACCATGGGGTAGTGTTGCCATGGCAACCATGGGGTTGTGTTGCCATGGTAACTATGGGGTTGGGTTGCAATGGTTATCAGGCAGTTCTTTTGGAATGGCAATCATGGGGTAGTTTTGCCATGGTAACCATGCGGTTGTGTTGCCATGGTAACCATGGGGTAGCGTTGCCATGGTAACCATGCGGTTGTGTTGCCATGGGAACCATGGCGTTTCGTTGCCATGGCAACTATGGGGTTCTGTTGCCATGGTAACCATGGCGTTTAGTTGCCATGGCAACCATGGGGTTGTGTTGCCATGGTAACGATGGGGTTGGGTTGCCATGGTAACTATGGGGTTTAGTTGCCATGGCAACCTTCGGGTTGAGATCCCATGGTAACCATGCAGTTGGGTTGCCGTGGTAACCATGCGGTTGTGTTGTTGTGGTAACCATGCGGTTGTGTTTCTATGGCAACCACGGGGTTTGGTTGCTATGGTAACCATGGCGTTCTGTTGCCATGGTAACCATGGGGTTGTGTTGCCATGGTAACGATGGGGTTGAGTTGCCATGGCAACTATGGGGTTCTGTTGCCATGGTAACCATGGGGTAGTGTTGCCATGGCAACCATGGGGTTGTGTTGCCATGGTAACTATGCGGTTGGGTTGCAATGGTTATCAGGCGGTTGTGTTGCCATGGCAACCATGCGGTTGTGTTGCCTTGGTAACCATGGGGTAGCGTTTCCATTGTAACCATGCGGCTGTGTTGCCATGGTAACCGTGGTGTTGGGTTGCCATGGCAACCGTGGGGTTGTGTTGCCATGGTAACGATGGGGTTGGGTTGCCATGGAAACCACGGGGTTGTGTTGCCATGAGAATCATGGGGTTGTGTTGCCATGGTAACCATGGAGTTTAGTTGCCATGGCAAACATGGGGTTGTGTTGCCATGGTAACGATGGGGTTCGGTTGCCATGGCAACCATGGGGTTGTGTTGCCATGGTAACTATGGGGTTCGGTTGCTATGGCAACTATGGGGTTTAGTTGCCATGGCAACCATGTGGTTGAGATGCCGTGGTAACCATACGGTTGTGTTGCCATGGGAACCATGGGGTAGTGTTGCCATGGCAACCATGGGGTTGTGTTGCAATGGTAACCATGCGGTTGTGTTACCATGGTAACCATGGGGTTGGGTTGCCATGGCAACCACGGGGTTTTGTTGCTATGGTAACCATGGCGTTCTGTTGCCATGGTAACCATGGGGTTGTTTTGCCATGGTAACCATGGGGTTCTGTTGCCATGGTAACCATGGGGTAGTGTTGCCATGGCAACCATGGGGTTGTGTTGCCATGGTAAGTATGGGGTTGGGTTGCAATGGTTATCAGGCGGTTCTTTTGGAATGGCAACCATGGGGTAGTGTTGCCAAGGTAACCATGCAGTTGTGTTGCCATGGTAACCATGGGGTACTGTTGCCATGGTAACCATGAGTTTGGGTTGCCATGGCAACCATGGGGTTGTGTTGCCATGGTAACCATGGCGTTTATTTTCCATGCCAACTATGGGGTTCTGTTGCCATGGTAACCATGGGGTAGTGTTGCCATGGCAACCATGGGGTTGTGTTGCCATGGTAAGTATGGGGTTGGGTTGCAATGGTTATCAGGCGGTTCTTTTGGAATGGAAACCATGGGGTAGTGTTGCCATGGTAACCATGCAGTTGTGTTGCCATGGCAACCATGGCGTTTAGTTGCCATGGCAACTATGGGGTTCTGTTGCCATGGTAACCATGGCGTTTAGTTGCCATGGCAACCATGCGGTTGTGTTGCCTTGGTAACCATGGGGTAGCGTTTCCATTGTAACCATGCGTTTGTGTTGCCATGGTAACCATGGGGTTGGGTTGCCATGGCAACCATGGGGTTGTGTTGCCATGGTAACTATGGGGTTGGGTTGCAATGGTTATCAGGCGGTTGTGTTGCCATGGCAACCATGCGGTTGTGTTGCCTTGGTAACCATGGGGTAGCGTTTCCATTGTAACCATGCGGCTGTGTTGCCATGGTAACCGTGGTGTTGGGTTGCCATGGCAACCGTGGGGTTGTGTTGCCCTGGTAACGATGGGGTTGGGTTGCCATGGAAACCACGGGGTTGTGTTGCCATGAGAACCATGGGGTTGTGTTGCCATGGTAACCATGGAGTTTAGTTGCCATGGCAACTATGGGATACTGTTGCCATGGTAACCATGGGGTAGTGTTGCCATGGCACACATGGGGTTGTGTTGCCATGGTAACGATGGGGTTCGGTTGCCATGGCAACCATGGGGTTGTGTTGCCATGGTAACTATGGGGTCGGGTTGCTATGGCAACTATGGGGTTTAGTTGCCATGGCAACCATGCGGTTGAGATGCCGTGGTAACCATGCGGTTGTGTTGCCATGGGAACAATGGGGTAGTGTTGCCATGGCAACCATGGGGTTGTGTTGCCATGGTAACCATGCGGTTGTGTTGCCATGGTAACCATGGGGTTGGGTTGCCATGGCAACCACGGGGTTTTGTTGCTATGGTAACCATGGCGTTCTGTTGCCATGGTAACCATGGGGTTGTGTTGCCATGGTAACCATGGGGTTCTGTTGCCATGGTAACCATGGGGTAGTGTTGCCATGGCAACCATGGGGTTGTGTTGCCATGGTAAGTATGGGGTTGGGTTGCAATGGTTATCAGGCGGTTCTTTTGGAATGGCAACCATGGGGTAGTGTTGCCAAGGTAACCATGCAGTTGTGTTGCCATGGTAACCATGGGGTAGTGTTACCATGGTAACCATGGGGTTGGGTTGCCATGGCAACCATGGGGTTGTGTTGCCATGGGAACCATGGCGTTTCGTTGCCATGGCAACTATGGGGTTCTGTTGCCATGGTAACCATGGCGTTTAGTTGCCATGGCAACCATGGGGTTGTGTTGCCATGGTAACGATGGGGTTGGGTTGCCATGCCAACTACGCGGTTTGGTTGCTATGGTAACCATGGGGTTCTGTTCCATGGTAACCATGGGGTAGTGTTGCCATGGCAACCATGGGGTTGTGTTGCCATGGTAACCATGGCGTTTAGTTTCCATGGGAACTATGGGGTTCTGTTGCCATGGTAACCATGGGGTAGTGTTGCCATGGCAACCATGCGGTTGTGTTGCCACGGCAACCATGGGGTTGGGTTGCCATGGCAACCACGCGGTTTGGTTGCTATAGTAACCATGGGGTTCTGTTGCCATGGTAACCATGGGGTTGGGTTGCCATGGTAACCATGGCGTTTAGTTTCCATGGGAACTATGGGGTTCTGTTGCCATGGTAACCATGGGGTAGTGTTGCCATGGCAACCATGGGGTTGTGTTGCCATGGTAACTATGGGGTTGGGTTCCAATGGTTATCAGGCGGTTCTTTTGGAATGGCAACCATGGGGTAGTGTTGCAATGGTAACCATGCGGTTGTGTTGCCATGGTAACCATGGGTAGCGTTGCCATGGTAACCTTGCGGTTGTGTTGCCATGGTAACCATGGGGTTGCGTTGCCATGGCAACCACGGCGTTGTGTTGCCATGGGAACCATGGCGTTTAGTTGCCATGGCAACTATGGGGTTCTGTTGCCATGGTAACCATGGCGTTTAGTTGCCATGGCAACCATGCGGTTGTGTTGCCTTGGTAACCATGGGGTAGCGTTTCCATTGTAACCATGCGGTTGTGTTGCTATGGTAACCATGGGGTTGGGTTGCCATGGCAACCATGGGGTTGTGTTGCCATGGTAACCGTGGCGTTTAGTTGCCATGGTAACGATGGGGTTGGGTTGCCATGGAAACCACGGGGTTGTGTTGCCATGAGAACCATGGGGTTGTGTTGCCATGGTAACCATGGAGTTTAGTTGCCATGGCAACTATGGGATACTGTTGCCATGGTAACCATGGGGTAGTGTTGCCGTGGCAAACATGGGGTTGTGTTGCCATGGTAACGATGGGGTTGGGTTGCCATGGCAACCTTGGGGTTGTGTTGCCATGGTAACTATGGGGTTGGGTTGCTATGGCAACTATGGGGTTTAGTTGCCATGGCAACCATGCGGTTGAGATGCCGTGGTAACCATGCGGTTGTGTTGCCATGGTAACCATGGGGTAGTGTTGCCATGGCAACCATGGGGTTGTGTTGCCATGGCAACCACGCGGTTTGGTTGCTATGGTAACCATGGGGTTGGGTTGCCATGGCAACCATGGGGTTGTGTTGCCATGGTAACCATGGCGTTTAGTTGCCATGGCAACTATGGGGTTCTGTTGCCATGGTAACCATGGGGTAGTGTTGCCATGGCAACCATAGGGTTGTGTTGCCATGGTAACTATGGCGTTGGGTTGCAATGGTTATCAGGCGGTTCTTTTGGAATGGCAACCATGGGGTAGTGTTGCCATGGTAACCATGCGGTTGTGCTGCCATGGTAACCATGGGGTAGCGTTTCCATTGTAACCATGCGGTTGTGTTGCCATGTAACCATGGGGTTGGGTTGCCATGGCAACCATGGGGTTGTGTTGCCATGGTAACGATGGGGTTTGGTTGCCATGGAAACCACGGGGTTGTGCTGCCATGAGAACCATGGGGTTGTGTTGCCTTGGTAACCATGGAGTTTAGTTACCATGGCAACTATGGGATACTGTTGCCCTGGTAACCATGGGGTAGTGTTGCCATGGTAACTATGGGGTTGGGTTGCAATGGTTATCAGGCGGTTCTTTTGGAATGGCAATCATGGGGTAGTGTTGCCATGGTAACCATGCGGTTGTGTTGCCATGGTAACCATGGGGTTGGGTTGCCATGGCAACCACGGGGTTTGGTTGCTATGGTAACCATGGCGTTCTGTTGCAATGGTAACCATGCGGTTGGGTTGCCATGGTAACCATGGTGTTCTGTTGCCATGGTAACCATGGGGTAGTGTTGCCATGGCAATCATGGGGTTGTGTTGCCATGGTAAGTATGGTGTTGGGTTGCAATGGTTATCAGGCGGTTCTTTTGGAATGGCAACCATGGGGTAGTGTTGCCATGGTAACCATGCGGTTGTGTTGCCATGGTAACCATGGGGTAGCGTTGCCATGGTAACCATGCGGTTGTGTTGCCATGGTAACCGTGGGGTTTGGTTGCTATGGTTAGCATGGGGTTCTGTTGCCATGGTAACCATGGGGTAGTGTTGCCATGGCAACCATGGGGTATTGTTGCCATGCTAACCATGGGGTTTGGTTGCCATCGTAACCATGGGGCAGCGTTGCCATGGTAACCATGCGGTTGTGTTGCCATGGTAACCATGGGGTAGCGTTGCCATGGTAACCATGCGGTTGTGTTGCCATGGTAACCATGGGGTTTGGTTGCCATGGCAAGCACGGCGTTGTGTTGCCATGGGAACCATGGCGTTTAGTTGCCATAGCAACTATGGGGTTCTGTTGCTATGGTAACCATGGGGTAGTGTTGCCATGGCAACCATGGGGTTGTGTTGCCATGGTAACTATGGGGTTGGGTTACTATGGAAACTATGGGGTTTAGTTGCCATGGCAACCATGGGGTAGTGTTGCCATGGTAAGCATGCGGTTGTGTTGCCATGGTAACCATGGGGTTTGGTTGCTATGGTTAGCATGGTGTTCTGTTGCCATCGTAACCATGGAATTGTGTTGCCACGGCAACCATGGGGTTGTGTTGCCATGGTAACCATGGCGTTTAGTTGCCATGGCAACTAGGGGGTTCTGTTGCCATGGTAACCATGGGGTAGTGTTGCCATGGCAACCATGGTGTTGTGTTGCCATGGTAACCATGGGGTAGGGTTGCCATGGCAACCATGGGGTTGTGTTGCCGTGGTAACGATGGGGATGGGTTGCCATGGCAACCACGGGGTTGTGTTGCAATGGGAACCATGGTGTAGTGTTGCCATGGTAACGATGGGGTTGGGTTGCCATGGCAACCATGGGGTTGTGTTGCCATGGTAACCATGGCGCTTAGTTGCCATGGCAACTATGGGATACTGTTTCCATGGTAACCATGGGGTAGTGTTGCCATGGCAACCATGGGGTTGTGTTGCCATGGTAACGATGGGGTTGGGTTGCCATGGCAACCACGGGGTTGTGTTGCCATGGGAACCATGGGGTTGTGTTGCCATGGTAACTATGGGGTTGGGTTGCTATGGCAACTATGGGGTTTAGTTGCCATGGCAACCATGGGGTCGAGATGCCGTGGTAACCATGCAGTTGGGTTGCCGTGGGAACCAAGCGGTTGTGTTGTTGTGGTAACCATGGGGTTGTGTTGCCATGGTAACCATGGCGTTGGGTTGCCATGGCAACCACGGGGTGTGGTTGCTATGGTAACCATGGCGTTCTGTTGCCATGGTAACCATGGGGTTGGGTTGCCATGGTAACCATGGCGTTTAGTTGCCATGGTAACCATGGGGTAGTGTTGCCATGGCAATCATGGGGTTGTGTTGCCATGGTAAGTATGGTGTTGGGTTGCAATGGTTATCAGGCGGTTCTTTTGGAATGGCAACCATGGGGTAGTGTTGCCAGGGTAACCATGCGGTTGTGTTGCCATGGTAACCATGGGGTAGCGTTGCCATGGTAACCATGCGGTTGTGTTGCCATGGTAACCGTGGGGTTTGGTTGCTATGGTTAGCATGGGGTTCTGTTGCCATGGTAACCATGCGGTTGTGTTGCCATGGTAACCATGGGGTAGCGTTGCCATGGTAACCATGCGGTTGTGTTGCCATGGTAACCGTGGGGTTTGGTTGCTATGGTTAGCATGGGGTTCTGTTGCCATGGTAGCCATGCGGTTGTGTTGCCATTGTAACCATGGGGTTGGGTTGCCATGGCAACCACGGTGTTTGGTTGCTATGGTAACCATGGCGTTCTGTTGCCATGGTAACCATGGGGTTTGGTTGCCATCGTAACCATGGGGCAGCGTTGCCATGGTAACCATGCGGTTGTGTTGCCATGGTAACCATGGGGTTGGGTTGCCATGGCAACCACGGCGTTGTGTTGCCATGGGAACCATGGCGTTTAGTTGCCATAGCAACTATGGGGTTCTGTTGCTATGGTAACCATGGGGTAGTGTTGCCATGGCAACCATGGGGTTGTGTTGCCATGGTAACTATTGGGTTGGGTTACTATGGAAACTATGGGGTTTAGTTGCCATGGCAACCATGGGGTAGTGTTGCCATGGTAAGCATGCGGTTGTGTTGCCATGGTAACCATGGGGTTTGGTTGCTATGGTTAGCATGGGGTTCTGTTGCCATCGTAACCATGGAATTGTGTTGCCACGGCAACCATGGGGTTGTGTTGCCATGGTAACCATGGCGTTTAGTTGCCATGGCAACTAGGGGGTTCTGTTGCCATGGTAACCATGGGGTAGTGTTGCCATGGCAACCATGGGGTTGTGTTGCCATGGTAACCATGGGGTAGGGTTGCCATGGCAACCACGGGGTTGTGTTGCCATGGGAACCATGGGGTTGTGTTGCCATGGTAACTATGGGGTTGGGTTGCTATGGCAACTATGGGGTTTAGTTGCCATGGCAACCATGGGGTTGAGATGCCGTGGTAACCATGCAGTTGGGTTGCCGTGGTAACCATGCGGTTGTGTTGTTGTGGTAACCATGCCGTTGTGTTGCCATGGTAACCATGGGATTGGGTTGCCATGGCAACCACGGGGTGTGGTTGCTATGGTAACCATGGCGTTCTGTTGCCATGGTAACCATGGGTTGGGTTGCCATGGTAACCATGGCGTTTAGTTGCCATGGCAACTATGGGGTTCTGTTGCCATGGTAATCATGGGGTAGTGTTGCCATGGCAACCATGGGGTTGTGTTGCCATGGTAAGTATGGGGTTGGGTTGCAATGATTATCAGGCCGTTCTTTTGGAATGGCAACCATGGGGTAGTGTTGCCATGGTAACCATGCAGTTGTGTTGCCATGGTAACCATGGGGTAGCGTTGCCATGGTAACCATACGGTTGTGTTGCCATGGTAACCATGGGGTAGTGTTGACATGGCAACCACGGCGTTTATTTACCATGGTAACGATGGGTTTGTGTTGCCATGGCAACCACGGGGTTGTGTTGCCATGGGAACCATGGGGTTGTGTTGCCATGGTAACCATGCGTTTGTGTTGCCATGGTAACCATGGGGTAGCGTTGCCATGGTAACCATGCGGTTGTGTTGCCATGGTAACCTTGGGGTTGTGTTGCCATGGCAACCACGGCGTTGTGTTGCCATGGGAACCATGGCGTTTAGTTGCCATAGTAACTATGGGGTTCTGTTGCTATGGTAACCATGGGATAGTGTTGCCATCCAACCATGGGGTTGTGTTGCCATGGTAACTATGGGGTTTGGTTACTATGGAAACTATGGGGTTTAGTTGCCATGGTAACCATGGGGTAGTGTTGCCATGGTAACCATGCGGTTGTGTTGCCATGGTAACCATGGGGTTTGGTTGCTATGGTTAGCATGGGGTTCTGTTGCCATCGTAACCATGGGGTTGTGTTGCCATGGTAACCATGGGGTTGTGTTGCCATGGTAACCATGGCGTGTAGTTGCCATAGCAACTATGGGGTTCTGTTGCCATGGTAACCATGGGGTAGTGTTTCCATGGCAACCATGGGGTTGTGTTGCCATGGTAACCATGGGGTAGTGTTGCCATGGCAACCATGGGGTTGTGTTGCCGTGGTAACGATGGGGTTGGGTTGCCATGGCAACCACGGGGTTGTGTTGCCATGGGAACCATGGGGTTGTGTTGCCATGGTAACCATGGCGTTTATTTGCCATGGTAACGATGGGTTTGGGTTGCCATGGCAACCACGGGGTTGTGTTGCCATGGGAACCATGGGGTTGTGTTGCCATTGTAACTATGGGGTTGGGGTGCTCTGGAAACTATGGGGTTTAGTTGCCATGGCAACCATGGGGTTGAGATGCCGTGGTAACCATGCAGTTGCGTTGCCATGGTAACCATGCGGTTGTGTTGTTGTGGTAACCATGCGGTTGTGTTGCCATGTCAACCACGGGGTTTGGTTGCTATGGTAACCATGGCGTTCTGTTGCCATGGTAACCATGGGGTTGTGTTGCCATGGTAACCATGGGGTAGTGTTGCCATGGCAACTATGGGGTTCTGTTGCCATGGTAACCATGGGGTAGTGTTGCCATGGCAACCATGGGGTTGTGTTGCCATGGTAACTATGGGGTTGGGTTGCAATGTTTATCAGGCGGTTGTGTTGCCATGGTAACCATGCGGTTGTGTTGCCATGGTAACCATGGGGTTGGGTTGCCATGGCAACCACGGGGTTTGGTTGCTATGGTAACCATGGCGTTCTGTTGCCATGGTAACCATGGGGTTGTGTTGCCATGGTAACGATAGGGTTTAGTTGCCATGGCAACTATGGGGTTCTGTTGCCATGGTAACCATGGGGTAGTGTTGCCATTGCAACCATGGGGTTGTGTTGCCATGGTAAGTATGGGGTTGGGTTGCAATGGTTATCAGGCGGTTCTTTTGCAATGGCAACCATGGGGTACTGTTGCCATGGTAACCATGAGGTTGGGTTGCCATGGCAACCATGGGGTTGTGTTGCCATGGTAACCATGGCGTTTATTTTCCATGGCAACTATGGGGTTCTGTTGCCATGGTAACCATGGGGTAGTGTTGCCATGGCAACCATGGGGTTGGGTTGCCATGGTAACGATGGGGTTGGGTTGCCATGCCAACTACGCGGTTTGGTTCCTATGGTAACCATGGGGTTCTGTTGCCATGGTAACCATGGGGTAGTGTTGCCATGGCAACCATGGGGTTGTGTTGCCATGGTAACTATGGGGTTGGGTTGCAATGGTTATCAGGCGGTTCTTTTGGAATGGCAACCATGGGGTAGTGTTGCCATGGTAACCATGCAGTTGTGTTGCCATGGTAACCATGGGGTAGTGTTGCCATGGTAACCATGGGGTTGGGTTGCCATGGCAACCATGGGGTTGTGTTGCCATGGTAACGATGGGGTTTGGTTGCCATGGAAACCACGGGGTTGTGTTGCCATGAGAACCATGGGGTTGTGCTGCCATGGTAACCATGGAGTTTAGTTGCCATGGCAACTATGGGATACTGTTGCCATGGCAACTATGGGGTTGTGTTGCCATGGTAACCATGGCGTTTAGTTTCCATGGGAACTATGGGGTTCTGTTGCCATGGTAACCATGGGGTAGTGTTGCCATGGTAACCATGCGGTTGTGTTGCCATGGTAACCATGGGTAGCGTTGCCATAGTAACCATGCGGTTGTGTTGCCATGGTAACCATGGGGTTGGGTTGCCATGGCAACCACGGCGTTGTGTTGCCATGGGAACCATGGCGTTTAGTTGCCATGGCAACTATGGGGTTCTGTTGCCATGGTAACCATGGCGTTTAGTTGCCATGGCAACCATGCGGTTGTGTTGCCATGGTAACCATGGCGTTTAGTTGCCATGGTAACGATGGGGTTGGGTTGCCATGGAAACCACGGGGTTGTGTTGCCATGAGAACCATGGGGTTGTGTTGCCATGGTAACCATGGAGTTTAGTTGCCATGGCAACTATGGGATACTGTTGCCATGGTAACCATGGGGTAGTGTTGCCATGGCAACCATGCGGTTGTGTTGCCATGGTAACCATGGGGTTGGGTTGCCATGGTAACCATGGGGTTGGGTTGCCATGCCAACCACGGGGTTTGGTTGCTATGGTAACCATGGCGTTCTGTTGCCATGGTAACCATGGGGTTGTGTTGCCATGGTAACGATGGGGTTGAGTTGCCATGGCAACTATGGGGTTCTGTTGCCATGGTAACCATGGGGTAGTGTTGCCATGGCAACCATGGGGTTGTGTTGCCATGGTAACTATGGGGTTGGGTTGCAATGGTTATCAGGCGGTTGTGTTGCCATGGCAACCATGCGGTTGTGTTGCCTTGGTAACCATGGGGTAGCGTTTCCATTGTAACCATGCGGTTGTGTTGCCATGGTAACCGTGGTGTTGGGTTGCCATGGCAACCGTGGGGTTGTGTTGCCCTGGTAACGATGGGGTTGGGTTGCCATGGAAACCACGGGGTTGTGTTGCCATGAGAACCATGGGGTTGTGTTGCCATGGTAACCATGGAGTTTAGTTGCCATGGCAACTATGGGATACTGTTGCCATGGTAACCATGGGGTAGTGTTGCCATGGTAATCATGCAGTTGTGTTGCCATGGTAACGATGGGGTTCGGTTGCCATGGCAACCTTGGGGTTGTGTTGCCATGGTAACTATGGGGTCGGGTTGCTATGGCAACTATGGGGTTTAGTTGCCATGGCAACCATGCGGTTGAGATGCCGTGGTAACCATGGGGTTGTGTTGCCATGGTAACCATGGGGTTGGGTTGCCATGGTAACCATGGGGTTGGGTTGCCATGCCAACCACGGGGTTTGGTTGCTATGGTAACCATGGCGTTCTGTTGCCATGGTAACCATGGGGTTGTGTTGCCATGGTAACGATGGGGTTGAGTTGCCATGGCAACTATGGGGTTCTGTTGCCATGGTAACCATGGGGTAGTGTTGCCATGGCAACCATGGGGTTGTTTTGCCATGGTAACTATGGGGTTGGGTTGCAATGGTTATCAGGCGGTTGTGTTGCCATGGCAACCATGCGGTTGTGTTGCCTAGGTAACCATGGGGTAGCGTTTCCATTGTAACCATGCGGCTGTGTTGCCATGGTAACCGTGGTGTTGGGTTGCCATGGCAACTGTGGGGTTGTGTTGCCCTGGTAACGATGGGGTTGGGTTGCCATGGAAACCACGGGGTTGTGTTGCCATGAGAACCATGGGGTTGTGTTGTCATGGTAACCATGGAGTTTAGTTGCCATGGCAACTATGGGATACTGTTGCCATGGTAACCATGGGGTAGTGTTGCCATGGCAAACATGGGGTTGTGTTGCCATGGTAACGATGGTGTTCGGTTGCCATGGCAACCATGGGGTTGTGTTGCCATGGTAACTATGGGGTCGGGTTGCTATGGCAACTATGGGGTTTAGTTGCCATGGCAACCATGCGGTTGAGATGCCGTGGTAACCATGCGGTTGTGTTGCCATGGTAACCATGGGGTTGGGTTGCCATGGCAACCACGGGGTTTGGTTGCTATGGTAACCATGGCGTTCTGTTGCCATGGTAACCATGGGGTTGTGTTGCCATGGTAACCATGGGGTAGCGTTGCCATGGTAACCATGCGGTTGTGTTGCCATGGTAACCGTGGGGTTTGGTTGCTATGGTTAGCATGGGGTTCTGTTGCCATGGTAACCATGGGGTAGTGTTGCCATGGCAACCATGGGGTAGTGTTGCCATGGCAACCATGGGGTTCTGTTGCCATGGTAACTATGGGGTTGGGTTGCAATGGTTATCAGGCGGTTCTTTTGGAATGGCAATCATGGGGTAGTGTTGCCATGGTAACCATGCGGTTGTGTTGCCATTGTAACCATGGGGTTGGGTTGCCATGGCAACCACGGTGTTTGGTTGCTATGGTAACCATGGCGTTCTGTTGCCATGGTAACCATGGGGTTTGGTTGCCATCGTAACCATGGGGCAGCGTTGCCATGGTAACCATGCGGTTGTGTTGCCATGGTAACCATGGGGTTGGGTTGCCATGGCAACCACGGCGTTGTGTTGCCATGGGAACCATGGCGTTTAGTTGCCATAGCAACTATGGGGTTCTGTTGCTATGGTAACCATGGGGTAGTGTTGCCATGGCAACCATGGGGTTGTGTTGCCATGGTAACTATGGGGTTGGGTTACTATGGAAACTATGGGGTTTAGTTGCCATGGCAACCATGGGGTAGTGTTGCCATGGTAAGCATGCGGTTGTGTTGCCATGGTAACCATGGGGTTTGGTTGCTATGGTTAGCATGGGGTTCTGTTGCCATCGTAACCATGGAATTGTGTTTCCACGGCAACCATGGGGTTGTGTTGCCATGGTAACCATGGCGTTTAGTTGCCATGGCAACTAGGGGGTTCTGTTGCCATGGTAACCATGGGGTAGTGTTGCCATGGCAACCATGGGGTTGTGTTGCCATGGTAACCATGGGGTAGGGTTGCCATGGCATCCACGGGGTTGTGTTGCCATGGGAACCATGGGGTTGTGTTGCCATGGCAACCATGGGGTTGAGATGCCGTGGTAACCATGCAGTTGGGTTGCCGTGGTAACCATGCGGTTGCGTTGTTGTGGTAACCATGCCGTTGTGTTGCCATGGTAACCATGGCGTTGGGTTGCCATGGCAACCACGGGGTGTGGTTGCTATGGTAACCATGGGGTTCTGTGTCCATGGTAACCATGGGTTGGGTTGCCATGGTAACCATGGCGTTTAGTTGCCATGGCAACTATGGGGTTCTGTTGCCATGGTAATCATGGGGTAGTGTTGCCATGGCAACCATGGGGTTGTGTTGCCATGGTAAGTATGGGGTTGGGTTGCAATGATTATCAGGCCGTTCTTTTGGAATGGCAACCATGGGGTAGTGTTGCCATGGTAACCATGCAGTTGTGTTGCCATGGTAACCATGGGGTAGCGTTGCCATGGTAACCATGCGGTTGTGTTGCCATGGTAACCATGGGGTAGTGTTGCCATGGCAACCACGGCGTTTATTTACCATGGTAACGATGGGTTTGTGTTGCCATGGCAACTATGGGGTTCTGTTGCCATGGGAACCATGGGGTTGGGTTGCCATGGTAACCATGCGTTTGTGTTGCCATGGTAACCATGGGGTAGCGTTGCCATGGTAACCATGCGGTTGTGTTGCCATGGTAACCATGGGGTTGGGTTGCCATGGCAACCACGGCGTTGTGTTGCCATGGGAACCATGGCGTTTAGTTGCCCTAGTAACTATGGGGTTCTGTTGCTATGGTAACCATGGGATAGTGTTGCCATCCAACCATGGGGTTGTGTTGCCATGGTAACTATGGGGTTTGGTTACTATGGAAACTATGGGGTTTAGTTGCCATGGTAACCATGGGGTAGTGTTGCCATGGTAACCATGCGGTTGTGTTGCCATGGTAACCATGGGGTTTGGTTGCTATGGTTAGCATGGGGTTCTGTTGCCATCGTAACCATGGGGTTGTGTTGCCATGGTAACCATGGGGTTGTGTTGCCATGGTAACCATGGCGTTTAGTTGCCATAGCAACTATGGGGTTCTGTTGCCATGGTAACCATGGGGTAGTGTTTCCATGGCAACCATGGGGTTGTGTTGCCATGGTAACCATGGGGTAGTGTTGCCATGGCAACCATGGGGTTGTGTTGCCGTGGTAACGATGGGGTTGGGTTTCCATGGCAACCACGGGGTTGTGTTGCCATGGGAACCATGGGGTTGTGTTGCCATGGTAACCATGGCGTTTATTTGCCATGGTAACGATGGGTTTGGGTTGCCATGGCAACCACGGGGTTGTGTTGCCATGGGAACCATGGGGTTGTGTTGCCATTGTAACTATGGGGTTGGGTTGCTATGGAAACTATGGGGTTTAGTTGCCATGGCAACCATGGGGTTGAGATGCCGTGGTAACCATGCAGTTGCGTTGCCATGGTAACCATGCGGTTGTGTTGTTGTGGTAACCATGCGGTTGTGTTGCCATGTCAACCACGGGGTTTGGTTGCTATGGTAACCATGGCGTTCTGTTGCCATGGTAACCATGGGGTTGTGTTGCCATGGTAACCATGGGGTAGTGTTGCCATGGCAACTATGGGGTTCTGTTGCCATGGTAACCATGGGGTAGTGTTGCCATGGCAACCATGGGGTTGTGTTGCCATGGTAACTATGGGGTTGGGTTGCAATGTTTATCAGGCGGTTGTGTTGCCATGGTAACCATGCGGTTGTGTTGCCATGGTAACCATGGGGTTGGGTTGCCATGCCAACCACGGGGTTTGGTTGCTATGGTAACCATGGCGTTCTGTTGCCATGGTAACCATGGGGTTGTGTTGCCATTGCAACCATGGGGTTGTGTTGCCATGGTAAGTATGGGGTTGGGTTGCAATGGTTATCAGGCGGTTCTTTTGCAATGGCAACCATGGGGTAGTGTTGCCAAGGTAACCATGCAGTTGTGCTGCCATGGTAACCATGGGGTACTGTTGCCATGGTAACCATGAGGTTGGGTTGCCATGGCAACCATGGGGTTGTGTTGCCATGGTAACCATGGCGTTTATTTTCCATGGCAACTATGGGGTTCTGTTGCCATGGTAACCATGGGGTAGTGTTGCCATGGCAACCATGGGGTTGGGTTGCCATGGTAACGATGGGGTTGGGTTGCCATGCCAACTACGCGGTTTGGTTCCTATGGTAACCATGGGGTTCTGTTGCCATGGTAACCATGGGGTAGTGTTGCCATGGCAACCATGGGGTTGTGTTGCCATGGTAACTATGGGGTTGGGTTGCAATGGCTATCAGGCGGTTCTTTTGGAATGGCAACCATGGGGTAGTGTTGCCATGGTAACCATGCAGTTGTGTTGCCATGGTAACCATGGGGTAGTGTTGCCATGGTAACCATGGGGTTGGGTTGCCATGGCAACCATGGGGTTGTGTTGCCATGGTAACGATGGGGTTTGGTTGCCATGGAAACCACGGGGTTGTGTTGCCATGAGAACCATGGGGTTGTGCTGCCATGGTAACCATGGAGTTTAGTTGCCATGGCAACTATGGGATACTGTTGCCATGGTAACCATGGGGTTGTGTTGCCATGGTAACCATGGCGTTTAGTTTCCATGGGAACTATGGGGTTCTGTTGCCATGGTAACCATGGGGTAGTGTTGCCATGGTAACCATGCGGTTGTGTTGCCATGGTAACCATGGGTAGCGTTGCCATGGTAACCATGCGGTTGTGTTGCCATGGTAACCATGGGGTTGGGTTGCCATGGCAACCACGGCGTTGTGTTGCCATGGGAACCATGGCGTTTAGTTGCCATGGCAACTATGGGGTTCTGTTGCCATGGTAACCATGGCGTTTAGTTGCCATGGCAACCATGCGGTTGTGTTGCCATGGTAACCATGGCGTTTAGTTGCCATGGTAACGATGGGGTTGGGTTGCCATGGAAACCACGGGGTTGTGTTGCCATGAGAACCATGGGGTTGTGTTGCCATGGTAACCATGGAGTTTAGTTGCCATGGCAACTATGGGATACTGTTGCCATGGTAACCATGGGGTAGTGTTGCCATGGCAACCATGCGGTTGTGTTGCCATGGTAACCATGGGGTTGGGTTGCCATGGTAACCATGGGGTTGGGTTGCCATGCCAACCACGGGGTTTGGTTGCTATGGTAACCATGGCGTTCTGTTGCCATGGTAACCATGGGGTTGTGTTGCCATGGTAACGATGGGGTTGAGTTGCCATGGCAACTATGGGGTTCTGTTGCCATGGTAACCATGGGGTAGTGTTGCCATGGCAACCATGGGGTTGTGTTGCCATGGTAACTATGGGGTTGGGTTGCAATGGTTATCAGGCGGTTGTGTTGCCATGGCAACCATGCGGTTGTGTTGCCTTGGTAACCATGGGGTAGCGTTTCCATTGTAACCATGCGGTTGTGTTGCCATGGTAACCGTGGTGTTGGGTTGCCATGGCAACCGTGGGGTTGTGTTGCCCTGGTAACGATGGGGTTGGGTTGCCATGGAAACCACGGGGTTGTGTTGCCATGAGAACCATGGGGTTGTGTTGCCATGGTAACCATGGAGTTTAGTTGCCATGGCAACTATGGGATACTGTTGCCATGGTAACCATGGGGTAGTGTTGCCATGGCAAACATGGGGTTGTGTTGCCATGGTAACGATGGGGTTCGGTTGCCATGGCAACCATGGGGTTGTGTTGCCATGGTAACTATGGGGTCGGGTTGCTATGGCAACTATGGGGTTTAGTTGCCATGGCAACCATGCGGTTGAGATGCCGTGGTAACCATGGGGTTGTGTTGCCATGGTAACCATGGGGTTGGGTTGCCATGGCAACCACGGGGTTTGGTTGCTATGGTAACCATGGCGTTCTGTTGCCATGGTAACCATGGGGTTGTGTTGCCATGGTAACCATGGGGTTCTGTTGCCATGGTAACCATGGGGTAGTGTTGCCATGGCAACCATGGGGTTGTGTTGCCATGGTAGGTATGGGGTTCGGTTGCAATGGTTATCAGGCGGTTCTTCTGGAATGGCAACCATGGGGTAGTGTTGCCAAGGTAACCATGCAGTTGTGTTGCCATGGTAACCATGGGGTAGTGTTACCATGGTAACCATGGGGTTGGGTTGCCATGGCAACCATGGGGTTGTGTTGCCATGGTAACCATGGCGTTTATTTTCCATGGCAACTATGGGGTTCTGTTGCCATGGTAACCATGGGGTAGTGTTGCCATGGCAACCATGGGGTTGTGTTGCCATGGTAACGATGGGGTTGGGTTGCCATGCCAACTACGCGGTTTGGTTGCTATGGTAACCATGGGGTTCTGTTCCATGGTAACCATGGGGTAGTGTTGCCATGGCAACCATGGGGTTGTGTTGCCATGGTAAGTATGGGGTTGGGTTGCAATGGTTATCAGGCGGTTCTTTTGGAATGGCAACCATGGGGTAGTGTTGCCATGCTAACCATGCAGTTGTGTTGCCATGGTAACCATGGGGTAGTGTTGCCATGCTAACCATGGGGTTGGGTTGCCATGGCAACCATGGGGTTGTGTTGCCATGGTAACCATGGCGTTTAGTTTCCATGGCAACTATGGGGTTCTGTTGCCATGGTAACCATGGGGTAGTGTTGCCATGGCAACCATGCGGTTGTGTTGCCATGGTAACCATGGGGTTGGGTTGCCATGGCAACCACGCGGTTTGGTTGCTATGGTAACCATGGGGTTCTCTTGCCATGGTAACCATGGGGTTGGGTTGCCATGGTAACCATGGCGTTTAGTTGCCATGGCAACTATGGGGTTCTGTTGCCATGGTAACCATGGGGTAGTGTTGCCATGGCAACCATGCGGTTGTGTTTCCATTGTAACTATGGGGTTGGGTTGCAATGGTTATCAGGCGGTTCTTTTGGAAAGGCAACCATGGGGTAGTGTTGCCATGGTAACCATGCGGTTGTGTTGCCGTGGTAACCATAGGGTAGCGTTTCCATTGTAACCATGCGGTTGTGTTGCCATGGTAACCATGGGGTTGGGTTGCCATGGCAACCATGGGGTTGTGTTGCCATGGTAACGGTGGGGTTTGGTTGCCATGGAAACCACGGGGTTGTGTTGCCATGAGAACCATGGGGTTGTGCTGCCATGGTAACCATGGAGTTTAGTTGCCATGGCAACTATGGGATACTGTTGCCATGGCAACCATGGGGTTGTGTTGCCATGGTAACCATGGCGTTTAGTTTCCATGGGAACTATGGGGTTCTGTTGCCATGGTAACCATGGGGTAGTGTTGCCATGGCAACCATGCGGTTATGTTGCCACGGTAACCATGGGGTTGGGTTGCCATGGCAACCACGCGGTTTGGTTGCTATGGTAACCATGGGGTTCTGTTGCCATGGTAACCATGGGGTTGGGTTGCCATGGTAACCATGGCGTTTAGTTGCCATGGCAACCATGGGGTTCTGTTGCCATGGTAACCATGGGGTAGTGTTGCCATGGCAACCATGGGGTTGTGTTGCCATGGTAACTATGGGGTTGGGTTGCAATGGTTATCAGGCGGTTCTTTTGGAATGGCAACCATGGGGTTGGGTTGCCATGGTAACCATGCGGTTGTGTTGCCATGGCAACCATGGGTAGCGTTGCCATGGTAACCATGCGGTTGTGTTGCCATGGTAACCATGGGGTTGGGTTGCCATGGCAACCATGGGGTTGTGTTGCCATGGTAACCATGGCGTTTAGTTGCCATGGTAACGATGGGGTTGGGTTGCCATGGAAACCACGGGGTTGTGTTGCCATGAGAACCATGCGGTTGTGTTGCCATGGTAACCATGGGGTAGTGTTGCCATGGCAAACATGGGGTTGTGTTGCCATGGTAACGATGGGGTTGGGTTGCCATGGCAACCATGGGGTTGTGTTGCCATGGTAACTATGGGGTTGGGTTGCTATGGCAACTATGGGGTTTAGTTGCCATGGTAACCTTGCGGTTGAGATGCCGTGGTAACCATGCGGTTGTGTTACCATGGTAACCATGGGGTAGTGTTGCCATGGCAACCATGGGGCTGTGTTGCCATGGTAACCATGGCGTTTAGTTGCCATGGCAACTATGGGGTTGTGTTGCCATGGTAACCATGGGGTAGAGTTTCCATGGCAACCATGGGGTTGTGTTGCAATGGTAACCATGCGGTTGTGTTGCCATGGTAACCATGGGGTTTGGTTGCCATGGCAACCACGGGGTTTGGTTGCTATGGTAACCATGGCGTTGTGTTGCCATGGTAACCATGGGGTAGTGTTGCCATGGCAACCATGGGGTTGTGTTGCCATGGTAACCATGGGGTTGGGTTGCAATGGTTATCAGGCGGTTCTTTTGGAATGGCAACCATGGGGTAGTGTTGCCATGGTAACCATGCAGTTTTGTTGCCGTGGTAACCATGGGGTAGTGTTGCCATGGTAACCATGGGGTTGGGTTGCCATGGCAACCATGGGGTTGTGTTGCCATGGTAACCATGGCGTTTATTTCCATGGCAACTATGGGGTTGGGTTGCCATGGTAACCATGGGGTAGTGTTGCCATGGCAACCATGGGTTTGTGTTGCCATGGTAACCATGGGGTTGGGTTACCATGGCAACCACGCGGTTTGGTTGCTATGGTAACCATGGGGTTGGGTTGCCATGGCAACCATGGGGTTGTGTCGCCATGGTAACCATGGCGTTTAGTTGCCATGGCAACTATGGGGTTCTGTTGCCATGGTAACCATGGGGTAGTGTTGCCATGGCAACCGTGGGGTTGTGTTGCCATGGTAACTATGGGGTTGGGTTGCAATGGTTATCAGGCGGTTCTTTTGGAATGGCAACCATGGGGTAGTGTTGCCATGGTAACCATGCGGTTGTGCTGCCATGGTAACCATGGGGTAGCGTTTCCATTGTAACCATGCGGTTGTGTTGCCATGGTAACCATGGGGTTGGGTTGCCATGGAAACCACGGGGTTGTGTTGCCATGAGAACCATGGGGTTGTGTTGCCATGGTAACCATGGAGTTTAGTTGCCATGGCAACTATGGGATACTGTTGTCATGGTAAACATGGGGTAGTGTTGTCATGGTAACTATGGGGTTGGGTTGCAATGGTTATCAGGCGGTTCTTTTGGAATGGCAATCATGGGGTAGTGTTGCCATGGTAACCATGCGGTTGTGTTGCCATGGTAACCATGGGGTTGGGTTGCCATGGCAACCACGGGATTTGGTTGCTATGGTAACCATGGCGTTCTGTTGCCATGGTAACCATGCGGTTGGGTTGCCATGGTAACCATGGTGTTCTGTTGCCATGGTAACCATGGGGTAGTGTTGCCATGGCAACCATGGGGTTGTGTTGCCATGGTAACTATGGGGTTGGGTTGCAATGGTTATCAGGCGGTTCTTTTGGAATGGCAACCATGGTGTAGTGTTGCCATCGTAACCATGCGGTTGTGTTGCCATGGTAACCATGGGGTAGCGTTGCCATTGTAACCATACGGTTGTGTTGCCATGGTAACCATGCGGTTGGGTTGCCATGTCAACCATGGGGTTGTGTTGCCATGGTAACGATGGGGTTTGGTTGCCATGGTAACCACGGGGTTGTGTTGCCATGGGAACCATGGGGTTGTGTTGCCATGGTATCCATGGCGTTTAGTTGCCATGGCAACTATGGGATACAGTTGCCATGGTAACCATGGGGTAGTGTTGCCATGGCAAACATGGGGTTGTGTTGCCATGGTAACGATGGGGTTGGGTTGCCATGGCAACGACGGGGTTGTGTTGCCATGGTAACTATGTGGTTGGGTTGCTATGGCAACTATGGGTTTTAGTTGCCATGGCAACCATGCGGTTGAGATGCCGTGGTAACGATGCGTTTGTGTTTACATGGTAACCATGGGGTTGGGTTTCCATGGCAACCATGGGGTTGTGTTGCCATGGTAACCATGGCGTTTAGTTGCCATGGCAACTATGGGGTTTTGTTGCCATGGTAACCATGGGGTTGTGTTGCCATGGTTACTATGGGGTTGGGTTACTATGGTTATCAGGCGGTTCTATTGGAATGGCAATCATGGGGTACTGTTGCCATGGTAACCATGCGGTTGTGTTGCCATGGTAACCATGGGGTTGTGTTGCCATGGCAACCACGGGGTTTGGTTGCTATGGTAACCATGGCGTTCTGTTGCCATGGTAACCATGCGGTTGGGTTGCCATGGTAACCATGAGGTTCTGCTGCCATGGTAACCATGGGGTAGTGTTGCCATGGCAACCATGGGGTTGTGTTGCCATGGTAAGTATGGGGTTGGGTTGCAATGATTATCAGGCCGTTCTTTTGGAATGGCAACCATGGGGTAGTGTTGCCATGGTAACCATGCGATTGTGTTGCCATGGTAACCATGCGGTAGCGTTGCCATGGTAACCATGCGGTTGTGTTGCCATGGTAACCATGGGGTTTGGTTGCCATGGCAACCACGGCGTTGTGTTGCCATGGGAACCATGGCGTTTAGTTGCCATAGTAACTATGGGGTTCTGTTGCTATGGTAACCAAGGGGTAGTGTTGCCATGGCAACCATGGGGTTGTGTTGCCTTGGTAACCATGGGGTAGTGTTGCCATGGCAACTATGGGGTTCTGTTGCCATGGTAACCATGGGGTAGTGTTGCCATGGCAACCATGGGGTTGTGTTTCCATGGTAACTATGGGGTTGGGTTGCAATGTTTATCAGGCGGTTGTGTTGCCATGGTAACCATGGGGTTGGGTTGCCATGGTAACCATGGGGTTGGGTTGCCATGGCAACCATGGGGTTTGGTTGCTATGGTAACCATGGCGTTCTGTTGCCATGGTAACCATGGGGTTGTGTTGCCATGGTAACGATGGGGTTGAGTTGCCATGGCAACTATGGGGTTCTGTTGCCATGGTAACCATGGGGTAGTGTTGCCATGGCAACCATGGGGTTGTGTTGCCATGGTAACTATGCGGTTGGGTTGCAATGGTTATCAGGCGGTTGTGTTGCCATGGCAACCATGCGGTTGTGTTGCCTTGGTAACCATGGGGTAGCGTTTCCATTGTAACCATGCGGCAGTGTTGCCATGGTAACCGTGGTGTTGGGTTGCCATGGCAACCGTGGGGTTGTGTTGCCATGGTAACGATGGGGTTGGGTTGCCATGGAAACCATGGAGTTTAGTTGCCATGGCAAACATGGGGTTTTGTTGCCATGGTAACGATGGGGTTCGCTTGCCATGGCAACCATGGGGTTGTGTTGCCATGGTAACTATGGGGTTGGGTTGCTATGGCAACTATGGTGTTTAGTTGCCATGGCAACCATGTGGTTGAGATGCCGTGGTAACCATGCGGTTGTGTTGCCATGGGAACCATGGGGTAGTGTTGCCATGGCAACCATGGGGTTGTGTTGCAATGGTAACCATGCGGTTGTGTTGCCATGGTAACCATGGGGTTGGGTTGCCATGGCAACCACGGGGTTTGGTTGCTATGGTAACCATGGCGTTCTGTTGCCATGGTAACCATGGGGTAGTGTTGCCATGGCAACCATGGGGTTGTGTTGCCATGGTAACTATGGGGTTGGGTTGCAATGTTTATCAGGCGGTTGTGTTGCCATGGTAACCATGGGGTTGGGTTGCCATGGTAACCATGGGGTTGGGTTGCCATGGCAACCACGGGGTTTGGTTGCTATGGTAACCATGGCGTTCTGTTGCCATGGTAACCATGGGGTTGTGTTGCCATGGTAACGATGGGGTTGAGTTGCCATGGCAACTATGGGGTTCTGTTGCCATGGTAACCATGGGGTAGTGTTGCCATGGCAACCATGGGGTTGTGTTGCCATGGTAACTATGCGGTTGGGTTGCAATGGTTATCAGGCAGTTGTGTTGCCATGGCAACCATGCGGTTGTGTTGCCTTGGTAACCATGGGGTAGCGTTTCCATTGTAACCATGCGGCAGTGTTGCCATGGTAACCGTGGTGTTGGGTTGCCATGGCAACCGTGGGGTTGTGTTGCCATGGTAACGATGGGGTTGGGTTGCCATGGAAACCATGGAGTTTAGTTGCCATGGCAAACATGGGGTTTTGTTGCCATGGTAACGATGGGGTTCGCTTGCCATGGCAACCATGGGGTTGTGTTGCCATGGTAACTATGGGGTTGGGTTGCTATGGCAACTATGGTGTTTAGTTGCCATGGCAACCATGTGGTTGAGATGCCGTGGTAACCATGCGGTTGTGTTGCCATGGGAACCATGGGGTAGTGTTGCCATGGCAACCATGGGGTTGTGTTGCAATGGTAACCATGCGGTTGTGTTGCCATGGTAACCATGGGGTTGGGTTGCCATGGCAACCACGGGGTTTGGTTGCTATGGTAACCATGGCGTTCTGTTGCCATGGTAACCATGGGGTTGTGTTGCCATGGTAACCATGGGGTTCTGTTGCCATGGTAACCATGGGGTAGTGTTGCCATGGCAACCATGGGGTTGTGTTGCCATGGTAAGGATGGGGTTGGGTTGCAATGGTTATCAGGCGGTTCTTTTGGAATGGCAACCATGGGGTAGTGTTGCCAAGGTAACCATGCAGTTGTGTTGCCATGGTAACCATGGGGTACTGTTGCCATGGTAACCATGAGGTTGGGTTGCCATGGCAACCATGGGGTTGTGTTGACATGGTAACCATGGCGTTTATTTTTAATGGCAACTATGGGGTTCTGTTGCCATGGTAACCATGGGGTAGTGTTGCCATGGCAACCATGGGGTTGTGTTGCCATGGTAACGATGGGGTTGGGTTGCCATGCCAACTACGCGGTTTGGTTGCCATGGTAACCATGGGGTTCTGTTCCCATGGTAACCATGGGGTAGTGTTGCCATGGCAACCATGGGGTTGTGTTGCCATGGTAAGTATGGGGTTGGGTTGCAATGGTTATCAGGCGGTTCTTTTGGAATGGCAACCATGGGGTAGTGTTGCCATGGTAACCATGGGGTTGGGTTGCCATGGCAACCATGGGGTTGTGTTGCCATGGTAACGATGGGGTTTGGTTGCCATGGAAACCACGGGGTTGTGTTGCCATGAGAACCATGGGGTTGTGCTGCCATGGTAACCATGGAGTTTAGTTGCCATGGCAACTATGGGATACTGTTTCCATGGCAACCATGGGGTTGTGTTGCCATGGTAACCATGGCGTTTAGTTTCCATGGGAACTATGGGGTTCTGTTGCCATGGTAACCATGGGGTAGTGTTGCCATGGCAACCATGGGGTTGTGTTGCCATGGTAACTATGGGGTTGGGTTGCCATGGTTATCAGGCGGTTCTTTTGGAATGGAAACCATGGGGTAGTGTTGCCATGGTAACCATGCGGTTGTGTTGCCATGGTAAACATGGGTAGCGTTGGCATGGTAACCATGCGGTTGTGTTGCCATGGTAACCATGGGGTTGGGTTGCCATGGCAACCACGGCGTTGTGTTGCCATGGGAACCATGGCGTTTAGTTGCCATGGCAACTATGGGGTTCTGTTGCCATGGTAACCATGGCGTTCAGTTGCCATGGCAACCATGCGGTTGTGTTGCCTTGGTAACCATGGGGTAGCGTTTCCATTGTAACCATGCGGTTGTGTTGCCATGGTAACCATGGGGTTGGGTTGCCATGGCAACCATGGGGTTGTGTTGCCATGGTAACCATGGCGTTTAGTTGCCATGGTAACGATGGGGTTGGGTTGCCATGGAAACCACGGGGTTGTGTTGCCATGAGAACCATGGGGTTGTGTTGCCGTGGTAACCATGGAGTTTAGTTGCCATGGCAACTATGGGATACTGTTGCCATGGTAACCATGGGGTAGTGTTGCCATGGCAACCATGCGGTTGTGTTGCCATGGTAACCATGGGGTTGGGTTGCCATGGTAACCATGGGGTTGGGTTGCCATGGCAACCACGGGGTTTGGTTGCTATGGTAACCATGGCGTTCTGTTGCCATGGTAACCATGGGGTTGTGTTGCCATGGTAACGATGGGGTTGAGTTGCCATGGCAACTATGGGGTTCTGTTGCCATGGTAACCATGGGGTAGTGTTGCCATGGCAACCATGGGGTTGTTTTGCCATGGTAACTATGGGGTTGTGTTGCAATGGTTATCAGGCCGTTGTGTTGCCATGGTAACCGTGGTGTTGGGTTGCCATGGCAACCGTGGGGTTGTGTTGCCCTGGTAACGATGGGGTTGGGTTGCCATGGAAACCACGGGGTTGTGTTGCCATGAGAACCATGGGGTTGTGTTGCCATGGTAACCATGGAGTTTAGTTGCCATGGCAACTATGGGGTTCTGTTGCCATGTTAACCATGGGGTAGTGTTGCCATGGCAAACATGGGGTTGTGTTGCCATGGTAACGATGGGGTTCGGTTGCCATGGCAACCATGGGGTTGTGTTGCCATGGTAACTATGGGGTCAGGTTGCTATGGCAACTATGGGGTTTAGTTGCCATGGCAACCATGCGGTTGAGATGCCGTGGTAACCATGCGGTTGTGTTGCCATGGGAACCATGGGGTAGTGTTGCCATGGCAACCATGGGGTTGTGTTGCAATGGTAACCATGCGGTTGTGTTGCCATGGTAACCATGGGGTTGGGTTGCCATGGCAACCACGGGGTTTGGTTGCTATGGTAACCATGGCGTTCTGTTGCCATGGTAACCATGGGGTTGTGTTGCCATGGTAACCATGGGGTTCTGTTGCAATGGTAACCATGCGGTTGTGTTGCCATGGTAACCATGGGGTAGTGTTGCCATGGCAACCATGGGGTTGTGTTGCCGTGGTAAGTATGGGGTTGGGTTGCAATGGTTATCAGGCGGTTCTTTTGGAATGGCAACCATGGGGTAGTGTTGCCAAGGTAACCATGCAGTTGTGTTGCCATGGTAACCATGGGGTAGTGTTACCATGGTAACCATGGGGTTGGGTTGCCATGGCAACCATGGGGTTGTGTTGCCATGGTAACCATGGCATTTATTTTCCATGGCAACTATGGGGTTCTGTTGCCATGGTAACCATGGGGTTGTGTTGCCATGGCAACCATGGGGTTGTTTTGCCATGGTAACGATGGGGTTGGGTTGCCATGCCAACTACGCGGTTTGGTTGCTATGGTAACCATGGGGTTCTGTTCCATGGTAACCATGGGGTAGTGTTGCCATGGCAACCATGGGGTTGTGTTGCCATGGTAAGTATGGGGTTGGGTTGCAATGGTTATCAGGCGGTTCTTTTGGAATGGCAACCATGGGGTAGTGTTGCCATGGTAACCATGCAGTTGTGTTGCCATGGTAACCATGGGGTAGTGTTGCCATGGTAACCATGGGGTTGGGTTGCCATGGCAACCATGGGGTTGTGTTGCTATGGTAACCATGGCGTTTAGTTTCCATGGCAACTATGGGGTTCTGTTGCCATGGTAACCATGGGGTAGTGTTGCCATGGCAACCATGCGGTTGTGTTGCCATGGTAACCATGGGGTTGGGTTGCCATGGCAACCACGCGGTTTGGTTGCTATGGTAACCATGGGGTTCTCTTGCCATGGTAACCATGGGGTTGGGTTGCCATGGTAACCATGGCGTTTAGTTGCCATGGCAACTATGGGGTTGTGTTGCCATGGTAACCATGGGGTAGTGTTGCCATGGCAACCATGGGGTTGTGTTGCCATGGTAAGTATGGGGTTGGGCTGCAATGGTTATCAGGCGGTTCTTTTGGAATGGCAACCATGGGGTAGTGTTGCCATGGTAACCATGCGGTTGTGTTGCCATGGTAACGATGGGGTTTGGTTGCCATGGAAACCACGGGGTTGTGTTGCCATGAGAACCATGGGGTTGGGTTGCCATGGCAACCATGGGGTTGTGTTGCCATGGGAACCATGGGCTTGTGTTGCCATGGTAACGATGGGGTTGGGTTGCCATGGCAACTACGCGGTTTGGTTGCTATGGTAACCATGGGGTTCTATTGCCATGGTAACCATGGGGTTGAGTTGCCATGGTAACCAAGGGGTTGGGTTGCCATGGTAACCATGGCGTTTAGTTGCCATGGCAAATATGGGGTTCTGTTGCCATGGTAACCATGGGGTTGTGTTGCCATGGCAACCATGGGGTTGTGTTGCCATGGTAAGTATGGGGTTGGGTTGCAATGGTTATCAGGCCGTTCTTTTGGAATGGCAACCATGGGGTAGTGTTGCCATGGTAACCATGCAGTTGTGTTGCCATGGTAACCATGGGGTATTGTTGCCATGGTAACCATGGGGTTGGGTTGCCATGGCAACCATGGGGTTGTGTTGCCACTGTAACCATGGCGTTTAGTTGCCATGGCAACTATGGGATTCTGTTGCCATGGTAACCATGGGGTAGTGTTGCCATGGCAACCATGGGGTTGTGTCGCCATGGTAACCATGGGGTAGTGTTGCCATGGCAACCATGGGGTTGTGTTGCCGTGGTAACGATGGGGTTGGGTTGCCATGGAAACCACGGGGTTGTGTTGCCATGAGAACCATGGGGTTGTGTTGCCATGGTAACCATGGAGTTTAGTTGCCATGGCAACTATGGGATACTGTTGCCATGTTAACCATGGGGTAGTGTTGCCATGGCAAATATGGGGTTGTGTTGCCATGGTAACGATGGGGTTCGGTTGCCATGGCAACCATGGGGTTGTGTTGCCATGGTAACTATGGGGTCAGGTTGCTATGGCAACTATGGGGTTTAGTTGCCATGGCAACCATGCGGTTGAGATGCCGTGGTAACCATGCGGTTGTGTTGCCATGGGAACCATGGGGTAGTGTTGCCATGGCAACCATGGGGTTGTGTTGCAATGGTAACCATGCGGTTGTGTTGCCATGGTAACCATGGGGTTGGGTTGCCATGGCAACCACGGGGTTTGGTTGCTATGGTAACCATGGCGTTCTGTTGCCATGGTAACCATGGGGTTGTGTTGCCATGGTAACCATGGGGTTCTGTTGCCATGGTAACCGTGGGGTAGTGTTGCCATGGCAACCATGGGGTTGTGTTGCCGTGGTAAGTATGGGGTTGGGTTGCAATGGTTATCAGGCGGTTCTTTTGGAATGGCAACCATGGGGTAGTGTTGCCAAGGTAACCATGCAGTTGTGTTGCCATGGTAACCATGGGGTAGTGTTACCATGGTAACCATGGGGTTGGGTTGCCATGGCAACCATGGGGTTGTGTTGCCATGGTAACCATGGCGTTTATTTTCCATGGCAACTATGGGGTTCTGTTGCCATGGTAACCATGGGGTTGTGTTGCCATGGCAACCATGGGGTTGTTTTGCCATGGTAACGATGGGGTTGGGTTGCCATGCCAACTACGCGGTTTGGTTGCTATGGTAACCATGGGGTTCTGTTCCATGGTAACCATGGGGTAGTGTTGCCATGGCAACCATGGGGTTGTGTTGCCATGGTAAGTCTGGGGTTGGGTTGCAATGGTTATCAGGCGGTTCTTTTGGAATGGCAACCATGGGGTAGTGTTGCCATGGTAACCATGCAGTTGTGTTGCCATGGTAACCATGGGGTAGTGTTGCCATGGTAACTATGGGGTTGGGTTGCCATGGCAACCATGGGGTTGTGTTGCCATGGTAACCATGGCGTTTAGTTTCCATGGCAACTATGGGGTTCTGTTGCCATGGTAACCATGGGGTAGTGTTGCCATGGCAACCATGCGGTTGTGTTGCCATTGTAACCATGGGGTTGGGTTGCCATGGCAACCACGCGGTTTGGTTGCTATGGTAACCATGGGGTTCTCTTGCCATGGTAACCATGGGGTTGGGTTGCCATGGTAACCATGGCGTTTAGTTGCCATGGCAACTATGGGGTTGTGTTGCCATGGTAAGCATGGGGTAG
The DNA here is from genome assembly GCF_964035555.1 of Netta rufina. Taxonomy (NCBI): domain Eukaryota; kingdom Metazoa; phylum Chordata; class Aves; order Anseriformes; family Anatidae; genus Netta; species Netta rufina. Next base: position 3,081 of record NW_028168888.1, on the reverse strand, counting down.
TGTTGCCATGGCAACCATGGGGTTGTGTTGCCATGGTAAGTATGGGGTTGGGCTGCAATGGTTATCAGGCGGTTCTTTTGGAATGGCAACCATGGGGTAGTGTTGCCATGGTAACCATGCGGTTGTGTTGCCATGGTAACGATGGGATTTGGTTGCCATGGAAACCACGGGGTTGTGTTGCCATGAGAACCATGGGGTTGGGTTGCCATGGCAACCATGGGGTTGTGTTGCCATGGGAACCATGGGCTTGTGTTGCCATGGTAACGATGGGGTTGGGTTGCCATGGCAACTACGCGGTTTGGTTGCTATGGTAACCATGGGGTTCTATTGCCATGGTAACCATGGGGTTGAGTTGCCATGGTAACCAAGGGGTTGGGTTGCCATGGTAACCATGGCGTTTAGTTGCCATGGCAAATATGGGGTTCTGTTGCCATGGTAACCATGGGGTAGTGTTGCCATGGCAACCATGGGGTTGTGTCGCCATGGTAACCATGGGGTAGTGTTGCCATGGCAACCATGGGGTTGTGTTGCCGTGGTAACGATGGGGTTGGGTTGCCATGGCAACCACGGGGTTGTGTTGCCATGGGAACCATGGGGTTGTGTTGCCATGGTAACCATGGCGTTTATTTGCCATGGTAACGATGGGTTTGGGTTGCCATGGCAACCACGGGGTTGTGTTGCCATTGGAACCATGGGGTTGTGTTGCCATGGTAACTATGGGGTTGGGTTGCTATGGAAACTATGGGGTTTAGTTGCCATGGCAACCATGGTTTTGAGATGCCGTGGTAACCATGCAGTTGGGTTGCCGTGGTAACCATGCGGTTGTGTTGTTCTGGTAACCATGCGGTTGTGTTGCCATGGTAACCATGGGGTAGTGTTGCCATGGTAACCATGGGGTTGGGTTGCCATGGCAACCATGGCGTTGTGCTGCCATTTTAACCATGGCGTTTATTTTCCATGGCAACTATGGGGTTCTGTTGCCATGGTAACCATGGGTTAGTGTTGCAATGGCAACCATGGGGTTTTGTTGCCATTTTAACGATGGGGTTGGGTTGCCATGGTAACCATGGCGTTTGGTTGCCATGGCAACTATGGGGTTCTGTTGCCATGGTAACCATGGGGTAGTGTTGCCATGGCAACCATGGGGTTGTGTTGCCATGGTAAGTATGGGGTTGGGCTGCAATGGTTATCAGGCGGTTCTTTTGGAATGGCAACCATGGGGTAGTGTTGCCATGGTAACCATGCGGTTGTGTTGCCATGGTAACCATGGGGTAGCGTTTCCATTGGAACCATGCGGTTGTGTTGCCATGGTAACCATGGGGTTGGGTTGCCATGGCAACCATGGGGTTGTGTTGCCATGGTAACGATGGGGTTGGGTTGCCATGGTAACCATGGCGTTTAGTTACCATGGCAACTATGGGATACTGTTGCCATGGTAACCATGGGGTAGTGTTGCCATGGCAAACATGGGATTGTGTTGCCATGGTAACGATGGGTTTGGGTTGCCATGGCCACAACGGGGTTGTGTTGCCATGGCAACTATGGGGTTCTGTTGCCATGGTAACCATGGGGTAGTGTTGCCATGGCAACCATGGGGTTGTGTTGCCATGGTAAGTATGGGGTTGGGCTGCAATGGTTATCAGGCGGTTCTTTTGGAATGGCAACCATGGGGTAGTGTTGCCATGGTAACCATGCGGTTGTGTTGCCATGGTAACCATGGGGTAGCGTTTCCATTGGAACCATGCGGTTGTGTTGCCATAGTAACGATGGGGTTGGGTTGCCATGGCAACCATGGGGTTGTGTTGCCATGGTAACGATGGGGTTGTGTTGCCATGGTAACCATGGCGTTTAGTTACCATGGCAACTATGGGATACTGTTGCCATGGTAACCATGGGGTAGTGTTGCCATGGCAAACATGGGGTTGTGTTGCCATGGTAACGATGGGGTTGGGTTGCCATGGCAACCACGGGGTTGTGTTGCCATGGTAACTATGGGGTTGGGTTGCTTTGGCAACTATGGGCTTTAGTTGCCATGGCAACCACGCGGTTGAGATGCCGTGGTAACCATGGGGTTGTGTTGCCATGGTAATGATGGGTTTGGTTTGCCATGGGTTAGGGTTAGGGTTAGAGTTAGGGTTAGGGTTAGGGTTAGGGTTAGGGTTAGGGTTAGGGTTAGAGGGTTTGGGTTAGAGGGTTAGGGTTAGGGTTAGGGTTAGGGTTAGGGTTAGGGTTAGGGTTAGGGTTAGGGTTAGGGTTAGAGGGTTAGGGTTAGGGTTAGGGTTAGGGTTAGGGTTAGGGTTTAGGGTTAGGGTTAGGGTTAGGGTTAGGGTTAGGGTTAGGGTTAGGGTTAGGGTTAGGGTTAGGGTTAGGGTTAGGGTTAGGGTTAGGGTTAGGGTTAGAGTGTTAGGGTTAGAGGGTTAGGGTTAGGGTTAGGGTTAGGGTTAGGGTTAGGGTTAGGGTTAGGGTTAGGGTTAGAGTTAGGGTTAGGGTTAGGGTTAGGGTTAGGGTTAGGGTTAGGGTTAGGGTTAGGGGTAGGGTTAGAGTTAGGTTAGGGTTAAGGTTAGGGTTAGAGTTAGGTTAAGGTTAGGGTTAGTGTTAGGGTTAGGGTTAGGGTTAGGGTTAGGGTTAGGGTTAGGGTTAGGGTTAGGGTTAGGGTTAGGGTTAGGGTTAGGGTTAGGGTTAGGGTTAGGGTTAGGGTTAGGGTTAGGGTTAGGGTTAGGGTTAGGGTTAGGGTTAGGGTTAGGGTTAGGGTTAGGGTTAGGGTTAGGGTTAGGGTTAGGGTTAGGGTTAGGGTTAGGGTTAGGGTTAGGGTTAGGGTTAGGGTTAGGGTTAGGGTTTAGGGTTAGGGTTAGGGTTAGGGTTAGGGTTAGGGTTAGGGTTAGGGTTAGGGTTAGGGTTAGGGTTAGGGTTAGGTTAGGGTTAGGGTTAGGGTTAGGGTTAGGGTTAGGGTTAGGGTTAGGGTTAGGGTTAGGGTTAGGGTTAGGGTTAGGGTTAGGGTTAGGGTTAGGGTTAGGGTTAGGGTTAGGGTTAGGGTTAGGGTTAGGGTTAGGGTTAGGGTTAGGGTTAAGGTTAGGGTTAGAG